>NC_143577.1:235927826-236235119 GCF_048544385.1 Mastigoproctus giganteus
TTGTTATTTGGTTTTTAGGAGCATTAGCAACTAAGGCCATATTGCTCCGGGGAGCAATGTGGTCATTCCCTGACCTTTCCGCATCCTCCGTATTTGGTGGTCACGGGCTCAAACCCTGGTCTAATCAAGAAGCGTGTGCTATGCACTCTGCTCCTGCCCACCCGGCTACGGAGGCGCCTCTAACTAAATTTACGATAAGTCTGTTTTGGCAGTTAGAGAATTCTTTGTTCTAACTGTCAATTCCAGCTGCCTGTACTTTAGCATAGTGCTGGTATTTGAAAGTTTGAAGAGCTGCTTTTTAAATTCTACAAGTTATGGATGCAGGAGGCTTTAATTGGGTGGAGGGGTTTGTCACATTGATTAGTTGTATCTAATTTTGGGACAAAATATTACCTTATTGGAAAAGATAGATTTTTAAAGACTGAGTTTTAATTAGTAAAGGCCTGTACAGCCATATAATAGCACCACCACTGGGAGAAAGACATGGTTACCTACTTCAGTATTTTTAACTGAAAAACTTTATGAACAAGCTCAAGAATTTTGTAATGCTAGGAAAGGTCAGTGGAACAAGGAGAAGAGGTTGGCAAGAACACGCTCACTCGACACCATCAAGAGCAACACTGAATGAATAAAAACAACAACATATTAACAAACAAAATGAATGTCTTTGGTTGAAAAGGGGCCAATACAAATAATAGATTTTAATTTTCCTAAAGATGAAAATAATAGATCATTTTCAACAACTTACTACACAAACCTATAATCACGAAAAAATACATAGAAATCGGTTGGTTTATTCAAAAGTTAAATATGATTTATTGTTTTTGTTGCAAGATTTTTAATGATGCCATTAACTGCATTCAGTAGCTCTAACAGTTACGACGATTGGCGACATTTGCCACAGAATGTGGAAAGGCACGAAAAAAAGTTCTGGGCATTTTAAGAGTTTTAAATCGTGGATAGATTTAAAAAAGAACATCGAAAATGCAACCATAGTTGATAGTTTTAACGAAATTTTAATAAAATTGGAGAAAAATAGATGAATCTGTAATCAAGAGAATTATATATATAATTCAATACTTGGCAGGGCAAAATTTAGCTTTAAGGGGACATAATGACAAATTATATGACTACAATAATGGCAATTTTTTAAAACTAATTGAAACCCTATGCAACTTCAATAGTGTTATGGCTGGGCATGTAAATAGAATTCAACGGAATAAAGATAATATGCCTCATTACCTTGGAAGTAAAATCCAAAATGAAATTATTTCTATCCTTAAAAATGTTATTATTAAAATTTTTAAATTGTGTAAATATTATTCTATCATATTAAATTGAAAGAAAGCCATGAAAAACAAATAGCTTTTGTTGTGTGATTTGTCAATTTAAATGATAAGATCAAAAAAATTGAAATTAAAGAACATTTTTTAGGTTTTTACACTGTGAAAGACAAAACAGGTGCCAGTTTCACAGAGTTTGTAATGGATTTTTTAATTATGAAAATATCAATGTTCATGTTCATAAATGCATGATCAGAGTTACAATAATGCAGCCAACATGAAAGGTAAACATAATGGCCTTCAAAAAATAATTTTGGACATAAATCCTAGGACTTCAATTTTGTACCTTGTGCTGGGCACATTGTAAATTTATTGATTAACAATGCCACAAAAGGCTCATTAGAAATCGTCAATTTTTTTTTTAGCACTTTCCACGAAATTTATGTTTTCTTTTCAGCATCGACATATCTTTGGAGTGTCTTAAAATTGGAACGTACAACAATGATACTTAAATCTATTTGTGAAATGCAATGGGAATGTAGAATTGATGCAGTAAAATTCAATCTTGATAAAATATACGATGCTGTATACAATATCTATACAGATACTATCCATGATAATGATTCTAGAAATGTAGCTAAATCATTAATAACAAAAATCAAATCTTATACATTTATTTGTTCTCTTGTAATATGGTATTATATATTTATCAAAAATCAATATTGTTGGCAAATCGATGCAAAATTTGGACACGTCACTACCAACAATCAAAAAAATGTTACATGAATTAAGTGGATATTTTAAAGAATCTAGAACAGATGCGCTGGTTTTCAAAATATCTTAAACAAAGCAATAGCTATTGCTGATGAAATAGACTGCAAAACTAGATTTACACGAGGCTCAATTATACGAACACGAAAAAAGAAAATGTTTCTTTATGAAAGTAATGATAAAACTATAAATTCCCTGAAGCTTCATACAAAATAAATTTTTAGTGTCATTCTAGATATAACAATATTACAAATAGAAGACAGATTCAAACAACTAAAAGGTTCATAATAATCGTTTTAATTTTTTATTGGACCTTTATTTGTTTGCATCTCTAAATAAAGAAACCAAAACTAAACATTGTACGGACTTACAAACTCTTGCCAATCTCTGTCATCATCAGCATGTGCCTGCACAATGCTAGGAAGTGCTTGGCTCGCTCTCCGTTTAGCATCTCTTACAGACCGCCATACTGTGTGAGCATCTACATTTGAATCCTCATCAGATGATGCATTTGTTCTAAGAGGGGAAAACATCCATTTTGATTATCTTTAAATATTCCAGCTTCTTATGTGTTCACAATAATTTCTAATTTCTTCACACAAAGTAAGAACTCAAGCCTCTTGCCGAACTCTGTCATCAGCATGTGCCCGCACAATGCTAGGAAGTGCTTGGCTTGCTCTCCGTTTAGCATCTCTTACAGACTGCCATACTGTGTGAGCATCTACATTTGAATCTTCATCACGTGACGGATTTGTTCTATGAGGAACACACATCCATTTTGATTATCTTTAAATATTCCAGCTTCACTATCTCTCATGTGTTCACAATAATTTAAGAGAAGAGATGCCAAACAAAGAGCAAGCCAAGCACTTCCTAGCATTGTGCAGGCACATGCTGATGACAGAGATTGGCAAGAGGCTCGAGTTCTTATTTTGCTTGAAAAAATTAGAAACTATTGTGAACACATTAAAGATAGTGAAGCTGGAATACAGTAAAACCTTGTTATTTCAGTATCGGATAATTTGAAGTTAAGAGTAGTCCTCAGCAAACACCATAGGATTTTGCGTACTTCTTAGTTAGGATAATTCGAAATACGTGTACAATGAAATTCGAAGTCATTATCTGGTCCATTGATCCACAAACATAGTTTTTTAATTCAAAATCTCCAAACATATTGCCTATTTACGTGGAAAGTTTCCGTGAGCAGATAGTGCTTTTGTTCTCCGTTTACCGAGCTATACATTGTTGGTTTATCGGATGCCCATTCAAGGTCATTCCGGATTACTGAAGTCTGCGTGAGACATAACCTCGAACTTGAGTGTCATGGTAAGTTGCATCATTAATGCTTTTCAAATTTTATTATGGTTTTTTAGTACAGGATTTACGAGGTTCTACTGTATAAATTTTAAATGCAATATGATAGAATACTATAGTGTGTTAGATTATACTCCCCTTAAGGCAGTGTTTTCTTCTATTATAAAAAAATTCTATTTTAGTAAACAGAAGAAAAGGGCTACAAAATGGCCACGAAGAGGAAATATAATGAGCGAAGTATTTCGGAATCTGAGTAAATCCGATTCATAAGGTTGATAAATTAGTGCAAACCAAAAAACAGAAATTGCAAAGCGTGATGCCGTAGAAAAACAATTCGAGAAAGGAAACAACCTAGGAAGGATGAAGAGAACATGGAGTACAAAGCACGAAGACATAAAGAGTGAATTATTAGAGTGGTTTTTTCAATGCAGGGCTAATAATATTCTGCTATCAGGACCTATGGTGAAAGAAAAAGCTGAAAAAATTTCACTTAAGTTAGACAAAGATTTTAACTGCTCCAATGTGTGGTTGCAACGATTTCAAAAACGACACAATATTGTAAAACTATGGGTTTCTGGTGAAAGACCTTCAGTGGACATTGAGGCTGCAGAAAGATGGCAAGAAAATGCAAAGCCTGTATTGTAGAGTTACGATCCAAAGAATATTTTTAATATGGATGAAAGCAGAGGTTTCTACAACGTATTGCCAGATAGAACACTGGTAATGAAGGGAGAAACATGTACAGGAGGGAAGAAGAGTAAGGAAAGGGTATGGTTCTGCTTTGTTGCAATTCAGATGGAAGCGAAAAGTTGCAGCCTTTGATCATCGGAAAATATGAAAAACCAAGAAGTTTCAATGGAGTGAAACGCTTGCCTTGCATTTACAAGGCTAACAAAAATGCATTGCAAAATTATTCCGCAAGTGGATGCAATGTCTCGATAGGAAGATGGCTGGTCAAAATCGTAAAATCTTCTCTTGATGGACTAATGTGCACCTCACAACTAAGGAGGACTTGCTCTAAAAAAATATTAGTTCTTTACCTACCAGCAAACACAACGAGCTACATGCAGCCTCTAAATCCAGCTACATGCAGCCTCTAAATCAAGGAATTATTTACCATGTTAAACTGGAAATACTGGAAAAAAATCAAGGAAACATCCCCATTACAAAAATTAGGAAATGGAACATGCTGGATGCAATGAGGAACATCATAGTTTCATAGGAAGAAACTCCTTCCTCTGTCATTCAAAACTGCTTCAGAAAGGCTGCTTTTGGTGAAGAAAATTTTGATGATGATGATGCACAAGAAGACTTCATATGGCCTGAACTGAAAGTTGAAATGGAGTGTGCAACCAATTTTGAAGACTATATAAAGTGTGATGACAATGTTGTCACTACTACAGACGACCACACTCCTGAGAAAAGTAGTACTGATTGTGAAGAAGGTGATGCGGTTGAATCAGAAGAAGAGGAACAAGAGCTATTGGAGGATGTGCACGTTACACATAAGGAGGTATTTGTGGCAATATTGACTGTGGAGAATGTGCTACATAAGCATTTGTGTGAGGACGATAAACTAGCAGACGGAATGGACAAAATATCAAAAAAAGTACATGAACTGTACAATAAAAAAATTAAACAAACTATGTTGGATTACTTTGTTTATGAAAAATAAGTTTGTGCAAATATTATTTCAATTGTTGTCTTTTTTATGATAAAGTTCATTGTTAAATTTTTTTTCTTGCTCATCTCTATAGAGTATTTTAGCATTTGCCTCTGACTACTGTGATTTGCCAACCTTTCCTACCAGAACGGTGCAGTAAGTAAATTCAATTTTTTTAAAAATTCGCTTAATTAGAACCTGAATAATTCAGTGGTATTTTTTTGGTCCCTTGAATTTAGAAATAATGAGGTTTTACTGCATTAAGAGATAATCAAAATGGATGTTTGCCCCTTGTAGAACAAATCCGTCACATAATGAGGATTCAAATGTAGATGCTCACACAATATGGCAGTCTGTAAGAGATGCTAAATGGAGAGCAATCAAGCACTTCTTAGCATTGTGCAGGCACATGCTGATGACAGAGATCAGCAAAAGACTCGAGTTCTTACTTTGCTTGAAGAAATTGTGATCACGTCAAAGATAGTGAAGCTGGAATATTTAAAGATAATCAAAATGGATGCTTGCCCCTCGTAGAACAAATTCATCACGTGATGAAGGTTCAAATGTGGACGTTCACACAGTATGGCAGTCTGTAAGAGATGCTAAACGGATAGCAAGCCAAGCACTTCCTAGCATTGTGCAAGCACATACTGATGACAGAGATCGGTAATTTGCTGGATCCTTCTTTAAAAGAAAGTGACATAAATGCTATTGACTTGTGTGTAGAAATAGAAAATTTGTCAGTTTTTATATGGCCAAACATGGAAGCATATGTTGTGTTACAGTATATTTTTTCAAACCATCTTCTTGCAATGTTTCTATTGGAATACGAATATTTCTCACCCTTCCTGTTACCATAGCACATGGAGTGCATGCTTTTTTCCAAAGTGAAAATTGTAAAGAACTATTTAAGATCAACAATGACGCAAGAAGGGTTTACAAATTTGAGTCTCATTAGTATTGAAAAAGATATTGTTTCCAGTTTCAATATTTCTGAAATTGTCAACGATTTTTCAATAAGAAAATCAAGAAGAATAAACATTATTTAGTTTTTTACTATGATATTGCTGTATTCTTCTGTGTTTATATAATTTATATGTATAAACATAATACTTTTGTATGTATAGCCTTTACTTCATTGTTTATTTCCTAATGAATTTTTAATTTATACTTTTTATTAGTTTTGATTATGTAAATTTCGTTGTCAATAAATATAACTGAATTATTTTTGTTATTAATTATCAATATACAGTAAACCCTCATTAATCCGGACCCTGGAAATCCATACGTCGCTTAATCCGGACAACTCTAAAAAAATTTAAGTGTAAAAATCAAACGACAATCGGCTCAAAGGTCATATGTATTGTGTCCAAGGTCATTGGGCCATGATGACTCACACTGCACAAACAACCTGGTTCCCGGCTGCGGTTCAGCAGTCGCTTGTTCCGCAGTTACGCACTTCTATCTTTTGTCGTTTGTGCTGTGCAGTTAAACAATGTCTTTAAGTAAGCCTAGTGTAGGACAGAAGCGTAAGCATAAAATGCTTTCTCTTCACAATAAACTATCGGTGATAGAAAAACTTGAAAAAGGAGCTTCAGTGTCCAGCATCTGTCTTGAGTATGGCATCGCAAAACAAACCATGTCAGACATTAAAAAAAAAAAAAGTGAAATTCATAATTTTGTTCTGAAGTTTAACGTGGAGAAAGAAAAAAGTAAATTTAAACGAATGCAGATGCCTAGTGATAAAGCACTAGATGATACTGTGTACAAATGGTTTTCCCAACTTCGTTCATCTGGTTTGGCTGTTGTTGTTATTTTCGTTTTTAGGAGCATCAGCAACTAAGGCCATATTGCTCAGGGCATATGCGGTGGTTATTCCGACCTTTCCGCATCCTCCGTATTTGGTGGTCACGGGCTCGAACCCCAGTCTAATCAAGAAGTGTGTGCTACGCACTGCTGCTCCTGCCCACCTGGTTTGGCTGTGCGAGGAATAGAAATTCAAGCAGCAGCGGAGAGACTGGCTAAACAGTTAGGAATTGAACAATTTAAAGCAAGCTCAGGTTGGCCTTTTAGATTTAGAAGACAGCATAACACTTCAAACAAGAAAATGTGTGGGGAAATTCTTAGTGCTGATTTTGAAGCTGTTGAGCCTTTCAGGAAACAACTGAATTTAGTTGATTTTATTCAAAAGGAGGGTTACCAATTGAACCAGGTGTACAACTTTGATGAGATGGGACTGTTTTGGAGAGCTCTGCCTGAAAACACACAAGCGTCAAAGACTGAGAAAACCACACCTGGAAGAAAAATAAGCAAAGAACGTGTTTTAGCATTACTGTGTGCAAATGCCAATGGAAGCCATATGTTAAAAACTGTCATTGTTGGGAAAAGCAAAAAACCGCGTGCCCTAAAAAACATTGTAGTAATGGACGATCTACCAGTACACTACTACAATTCCCGCAATGCATAGTTTACCACGGAAATAACAATGGATTGGTTCCACAAAAAAGCTGTGCGAGAAATCAAAAGACATGAAATCGAAGATTGGAAAATCGCAGAAGATGAAGTAAAGGCCTTGGTTTTGCTAGATAACGCACCAACCCACCCTGACGTTGACAAACTCATCAGTCGAGATAAGAAGATTAAGTGCCTGTTCCTGCCACCAAATACAACATCTGTTTTCCAGCCTATGGACCAAGGGGTGATCTACATGGCAAAACGGCTCTACAGAAAGAAGTTTTTGAGTGAAGTCCTAGAAGTCGAGGAGCCACTAGTTGGTGAAGAAGACAACAGACATTGAAAAATTTTAAGTCGTACAACGTAAGATCTATGATTTACAACTTTGCTGATGCTGCAAAAGAAATCAATTCAAAAACTGGCAAATTCATGGAAAAAACTTCTCTTAGATGAAGAGGCTAATCCAGAAACAGATGGTTGTGAGATGGAGAAAAAGCCGTGTCCTTAGAGGAGATAGAGTCATGGATGGAAGAAGATGAAGATGATCCTGGCTACCACATCATGACCGAAGAGGAGATCACAGATAGTGTAATGGGAGCAGCAGAAAGTTTAGACGAGGAAGAAGAAGAAGTGAGCAACAACTCTCAGCCAAAAATTAAGGTAAGCAAAGTGAAAGACCACTTGAACTTTGTAATTCAGTACGTTGAACAATCAATAAATGAAAATGTATCTGCCTATTACGAACACTTAAGACACCTACATGAATTGGTAGTAAAGGAAATAAACTGCAAACAATCAAAAAAAAATAAATAATCTTTTCAAACCAGTGAATGTGGCAAGTGATGTAAGTGAAGATGAACCAGTGCAATCTTGTTCTAAGTGATTATGGACATTTTGTATTTTTAATGTAAATACAGTATATACATACATTTTTACTGTTATCCACGTACATTATGTTGTTTAAATAAGCTTTACCCACATTACAAAGCATATTTCATATAATCTGGACTTTCATTAAAATGGACACCTCTCAGCCCCTATTAATCCGGTTTAATGAGGGTTTACTGTATGTATAAAAGTACAACAAAATATACAAATAATTTTGAGGGGGGGGGCACCGAATTGTGATTGGCACATTCCCTAGGAATGCTCCTGCAAACAGTACTGTCTGGTTGGTGGTACTCAACTGAGAATATGTAACAATAGCCTTCTCTAACGGGGAAGTAATTATACAAGAAGAAAGCAAAATTCAGTTTTTATAGAAATTTAGCTATGAACTAATGATGCTTTTGCACAAAATAATACCATAGTCTGAATTTCTCACATCTTAAGGTTTTTCAGCTCTAAAAAAAAATTTGCAGTTCACATAAATCATTTTTGTAATAGCCAAGTGCAATAACATTAAAAACGTTAGTCTCGATAACAGCACTTAAAAATAAATAAATAAAAATAAACTATTTACACTTAAAATTTAAGTTCTAAATCTTAGCTGCATATGTATAATGCGCCATAAAACAATGTGAACATGAACTGTTAAGCTATCCAACTAAAGCTGGTGAAACAAAGTCACCACAAAATTTGCTTTGAGTGCAAGACTGAATATCAGACAATAATGAATATCAGAAGAAGCACTCTCTATATGTGAATGAGAGAGAAGAAAGATCAAAATTAAATAACTACAGTGTTTAGAAAATAATGCTACTCTACATTATGTTTTTCTGTCGTGACTGCCTCGGGCATTGCAGTCCCTCTGGTGAGGTGCTTTGGCACTGGCTCTAGAAATGACTATATTTATCAATGAGTCAGCCATATTTAGTCAAATGACATCACCCAGTAAGCGAATCTGTTATTCATTAAAAACTCAAAGCCACTGGTTTTGAAACTATTTGCTTCATCATCAGACAACAGGTAGCCTCAATTGGTTCTGAAACTAGTCACAACAGTGCCTTTGAATTTTTAAAGAATAATGCATTCACCTAATGGGTGATATCACTTAATTAAAGATTATATTAGTTACTTTAGGTTGACTCGTGGATAAACTGTTTCTAAACAGCCAGAGCTGAAGCACTGTCATTAGAGAGGAACTGCAGCATCCATAGACAGTCACAACAAAAAGATATAATGCAGAATAACATTATTTTCTAAAACTATTTGAATTACCTGCAGTAAAAAAGTATTCTGCTTCTTTTTTAAAGAATTATATTATGTGTTATGAACTAATCCTTTTGCCCTTTCTAGCAACTGTGTTCCTAGTTTTTCTTGAACTCCACCTTTAAGAAATTCTTTTGACAGTTCTCTAAATGTCATGGCAATTCTCCTTGTCACAATATTTTCTCTGAATATGGCATGATTCCACTTGTAACGAGCATCACTCGACAAGATTAAGAGTGAACGACATGGAAGTGGTATTCTTACTACTGGGAGAGAATTTGATGTTACTTGATGTGATGTAACATTAACACCAGTTGTTACTTCAAAATTAACATTATTAGCATATAAAGTGTCAGTTTCACATTGAAAATACCCATTTTTCCCACTTTGTGAAAAGTCTAAACTATTATGTTGATCTTTCCATATAGTCTCTGTGGTGATCATCTGTTCCTGTTCATTATTTTGAAGTGGCACAAGTGTTAACACAGAATCAGAAAGCAAATTGATAGTAACTAGACGTTCACCCCATAACCAACAGTCATCAACATGCAGATCTATGGATGATCCTCGTTCTGAAGTATACTCCAGGTGACACAGTTCAGCAATCTCAAAATTAGTTAACTCTGGCACCAAATGCAGCTTCTGTTGAATATCTAATGTAAATGCTGGCAATCCTTGAAAATCAGCCATTTTTAATTTTTTCTTCTTAAAGTTCACTTTAGGACCAAAATCCTGAAAAAGATATTTATTTTATTACATATTAAAACATTTTTTAATTTGTCTTTTACAAAATTTTACTAATCTGAAAGGCTAATAAAGCATTCTGCAGTTTCCAATTAATCATCTAAGCCAATTTAAAAATATATTGAAAAAAATTTAAATATGCATGTTGTTTGAGAATATAAGCAAAATATTTGAATGTGGTTAAGAGGTAACAATACATGAATATATATATATATATATATATACAGTGGTGAGCTATGAATATTTTAACAATGGGCTCGCAGTTTTTCCACTTTCTACCAAGTAAATCTGATTGGTCACGGAAGTGACGTCATCCGCGGCTTCTGCTAAAGGCGCTTCCCACGCTGGGACTACTAGTAGTGTGATTATTTCGCGCGACGCATTTTTTGTGGCCGGTATGACATCTCGAGTCAGGGGCTGATTTAGAGGGTTGGACAGATATGGCTTATTACCATTTAACCATGCATATAAGTGAATGTGTAAAACATTCCTAGGTCTATCTAAAAAAAAAAAAAAAAAAAACTTAAAAACCTTGTTTACAATGATAACTGGATAAGACAGTGTATGGAGTTCTAACTTTTAGAATCTTTGAATAGCATGACGTCACAATCATGCTTCCTGAAGTTACTACTGCAGTAAGTATGATTGCAACAATACAAATATTTGTCAACAATTTCTTTTTTCATCTCACATTTTCATTAAATTTCATTGTAAGGTTCCTCTAACAGCTGCATATGTCGCTTCAAATACAAGATCAGTACATCAATCGGTGCTATTTTACAGAGATATTTGGATAAGTTACACTCGCAAGTATACATCTCTTACTTTAGTTATCATAAATCCATTGTTTCTTGTCTTCCAGAAATTATGAAAATCTGTGAATGATCAAGAAAATATTTACAATAAAAAAGCTCTTTTATTTCGTAAACATATATATAAATCAAAATACCTAAAAGAAACAAGAAGGATGTTTCGCATAAACCATCTACCGCACGTGCTCGTCACACGCCCAACTTTTTTATTATTTTATTATGCACAACTATGGAAATATAATGGATACATATTTTTCATGATAAAATGTTAATATTGTGAATAAAAAATAACATGAAATATTTCTCATATCACAAATAACATAAAACCTATCACAAAACATTCCACAATATAAAAACAAATATTACATAAAAAACTTTCTAGAAAAGTACACAAAAAATCACATATTACATGAAAAAAAATTTATTTACAAGATTAATTAATTTAAAAATAATTTAAATAATAAAAATAATTTAAAAGATAAATTAATTTACAAGAAAAATTTATTCTAAAAATTGCCATGTACAATACTTCTTTATTAAGATTTGTTGTCGATCTCCTGCTTTGTTCAATAGCTGAGCGATGATTACAGAGGAATGATTTGACGTAACAATCCGGATCAAATTGAAGCAATGGTTTTCCATTTAGATGTATGGTCATCATAATCTGCAATGTGTTTAATTGTCAACATTATTCATTCATTTATTCATGCAATATTATTATTCGCTGAAAGCTCACTCAGCTTCAGCACTGCTAATCGCGATGGTTTCAAAGATATTTCTGGCTTTCTTAATCAATTGAAAAGGGAATTTCAACCAATTTTAAAGATAAATTGTCTTCGACAAAATCTCTAAAATCATTAACTTTTATTTCATATTTTATCAGAAAACTTAAATTTCTTATTCAGTTTTCACCGGCTTGCCACCGAGACGAAAGTTCTTTCACATTCCACGATTTCCAGTAGCGTATGTTTAAAATTTCTTTCAATGGTATCGTTATTTTCTTTATTTAATTTAAAATCGCCCTGTCGCATTAATAACTTATCCTTTAAGGAAAAAACAATGCATTTAATAATCTGTCACGAGGTATTTTTTTTTTACTTTCGATTTTGATTCCATCAAATTCTTTCCACTTCAACATGCTCTCAATTTTAGCTTCATAATTTCCTTCAGAATTTTTTAAATTAGCAATAGCATTCATAGTTTGAATAATTAATTTATATGCTTTTACCATTGTGATGCTGCGACTTTGTAAAGCTTCTGAAAGGTAAGGAGCTCCTGCAGGATGTCGATCATTAGCGCTAAATGGTTAAGAAATTCCAAATTTAAAAGTCCATTTAATAATCCTGGATTATTTAACTTCTGATTCAAAATGTTTGCACAAAGCAGGATGATTCCTCCAACCCACAATTGCCATCCAAGCTACACGTTGCTCATTGTCACCCAAACACACAACCGATCTTTATAGTTTCCACATAAAGTTCTTTAGCAATCATCCTTAATTTGTGCTAGTTTTTTGGAGATTGGTAATACAGTTTTTTTTTTTAAATTATTGCCTGTATGGCATTATATTTTTGAACATTTTCTACACAGTGAAAGGCTCGACAAAGTTTCAAAATCTGCCAACATTTCATCTTGGTAAAGTTTACTTTTTTTTTTTTTTTTTTATATGAAACCCCCAAACACGAAAGGTATTAAAACCTATAGTACTTATAGTGCATGGGTTGAAGGAGAAGTATGGGGGGAGGGGGATGCTTAATATCTTAGTTTCCTCAATCCCCCTTCTACGTTGCTACCGTCACTAGTTCTTTGAATACAGTGCAAAATGTCGGAAAACATAGACAGGAGAAATTTACTGGAAGACATGGATCACTCACTTCTCCGAAAAACATACACCCGTTTGTCGGAGTAAATGGGAACCACAACACAAGTTGACCAGAGGCTATAATCCGTGTTGTGTCGAGAATCTTCTTAACCCTCCGACTGGATATGGAAAGCATATTGACTAGTGTGACTGCATAGGTTTTACGGACAC
Organism: Mastigoproctus giganteus; assembly: GCF_048544385.1. Lineage (NCBI taxonomy): Eukaryota > Metazoa > Arthropoda > Arachnida > Uropygi > Thelyphonidae > Mastigoproctus > Mastigoproctus giganteus. The sequence continues at coordinate 235,941,051 of NC_143577.1, forward strand.
CACTAACATTGTGGAACGGTAATCCCTTTCACCCTTAATTCGCACTTTCTAATTACCTAAATTGCCTCAAGGCCAGAGGTGAGAACAATGCATACAAAGTTGTCTCTCCTAATCCATCGTTATATGGAAATTTTCTTCGTTCAACGAAAACTATTTTAAATGTAATTACCAAGGGGAATCAAAATATTCGCTATAAAAAAGTTTGTTAAACAGAGGTCCAACTGTAATTAAATCAAAAATGAAGCAATTTTAAAATATAATTGATCGATTGCACCATTAAAATGCTGGGAATGGGGCCTCGTTCGCCCCACCATAGTTTCCGCTGTGGATTCTCAATAATTGCATTCAGGATTTCATTCGTAAAATAAATGATCGTCTCAACAATGGGCTCGCAAATTTTAAAAAAAAAATAACAATGGGCTCTCGCGAGCCCGCTATAGCTCACCACTGTATATATATATAACCACGATGACTGAAAAAACAAAATAGGTTTTTATTAACACTTATATCAATTACAAGCACAATATTGATATTAAATTGTTATCTGGTGATGTTTTCAGGATTCTTTCTGAATCCTATCATAAGACTTAAGCAGGGCTGTAGGCTAAGAAAGGGGAAACAAAATTAACTAAAGGATAGATTCCAATTACAGTCAAATGCAGTGAAATTGCATAATAGCAAAATCCGCAATCATTTATAGCACTAAAATTAAAACTGTTATTTAAATTAGGGAATATTAATTACATGTTTAGTTTCACTGATACACTTCTTTTAGATATGGTAAAAACGTACATATTATAAACTGGATTAAATATACAGCAGACTCTCTATTAACCGGGACACTTCAAGACTCCAAATTAAAAAAAAAAAAAAAAAAACGACCAGAAATCAAAAAACATTCAATTAATAACTAGAATAGGTATAAACAGATATTTTGCAAGTCGTAAATAAGCGACAAGCAGCATTATAAGTCGTCATTGGAAGATTAGTGAACCTATTATCTTGCAATCCCTGCTGTCTTCGCACCAGCTGCTCAAAAAAAAATTTTTTTTAAAAAAGAGACCTCTAATGTTTAGTTTCTTTTAGTGCACCACATCAATTGCTGTGTTCCGTTGGAGTGCAAAAGGACAAATTTTGTTTCGTTATTTATGTCAGAAATGTTGGAAGTTTTTTTATAGTAAATTTTTTGTTTTTTTTTGTTTAGAAATCGTGAAAATGATGGATAAACGCAAAAGAGTTGCACTTTCAGTTAAACAAAAACTTGGAATTATTCAAAAGTTTGAAAACGGTGCACTTGTTAAATCTCTAAGGAATCATTATAATAAGGACGTATCAAAATAGCCAAACATTAACAAGTATCGTGCAGAATTCAGATTTGTCAATAATAATATAGTAGCAATATGTTATTAGTCATTCCCGAGTTACGTAAAACTCGACGAAGTAAGCCCTGGAACGTATCTCTTAGGTATGTTGGGGACTTTTGTATTTTTGGATTAACCAGGAAATCGATTATCCAGGATTTGTTTTAAAATTACCATCTATCCCAGAAAATCGAGAGTCTACTGTATATAAGAGCAAACAAGTATAATACTAGTTTGCTCATATACATTTAATCCATTTTATACTGTGCAAGTTTCCACTTAATGTGTACCATAAGTGTGTTAATAAAAACTAACACGTAATTAATATTTGGGAAGCTTTATTGCAGATTTCATTGTTCTATAATTTCATTGGGAATTTATTGAAACTATAATCTATCCCTCAGTTAAATTTTGTTTTCTTTCTTAACTTACAGCCCCACTTAGGTCTGATTATAGGATTTGGAAACAATCCTGAATTGAAAGAATCCAGATAACAATTTAGTGTCGATATTGTGCTTGTAATTGATTTAAGTATCAATAAAAACCTGTTTTATTTTTAAAATCCAAATGGTGTAATATTTCACCCAGTTACTGCAGTTATTTAATTAAACCATGTTGGTTGAGCTCCACTTATAACATTTTAACTGCACAATCATTTACAGTTAAAGGGATAAATTTAAAATGGCTAGCTGGCTGGTTCTTTTGAGAGTTTTTCGTGCAACAACTACTTTGGCCAAGTACTTCTCATTGTAACTATGGCAGGAACCTCAATGTTGAATGTATCCACATTTGTTTATTCATTGCTTCACAAGGATTGGAGTACATCACTACCTTTATTCTATCAGTATGTGACGCCTGAACATTAGATGGTAGGTATCCGGCCCAGTGCAATGTGAAAGGGATGAAACCAGCTGTGGGCAGCTTCTGCTTCTGAATTGGCTAAGTGGCCAGTCATACAACATTAACTACACAATATTACACTTGTTTACTGCATTGATTGGCCTTTACCTGTGCAGTAACAACAAAAAGGTTGGCAGGGTGGTAAATGACAGTAATGAAAACATGCTACTGCAAAAGGATCTAAAAAAGTTAAGCAAATGGACTGAGAAATGGCAACTGAAGTTTAATATTGATCAATGCAAAGTATTGCATTGTGTAGTCAGATATGAAGTTCTCTGAGCAGTGCAGACAGGCTGCCAAAACAGCCCATGGGGTTTTGTCAATGATATACAGGAATTTTGCTAGCAGGAATAAGGAGATGATTATACCATTGTATAAAGTAATGGTCAGGCCACATCTTGAGAACTGCATACAGGTCTGGAGGTGTGATTTTAGGAAGGATGTAGAGCTGCTGGAACAAGTACAGAGAAGTGCAATGAGATTGGTGAGGGAAACAAAGGGGTGCTCTACCAAGAAAGGCTTCAGTTCTGCAAATTGCAGCATCTGCAGACTAAGCACCTGTAAGGTGATCTCAAACACCTCAATCAGATCACCTTTCAATGCACTGAGCTTGCTCAAACCTTTCAATGGTTTGAGCAAGCTCAATGCTGATGAGATTCTTTCTCAGATTATGCATGAGGGGGCATAGATAGGTGAAATGGGAATTTTTTTTGGTTGATGCTATATATAAGCTTGCTTTCTTGCATCATATGCCACTACTTATGCTAATAAATCACAGTGAAATTGCTATGGTATGGTCGGGGCTGCATCACACAATAAATAAAAAAGCATGTCTTTACAGGCAGTTTGTATGTTGTGTAAGATGAAATATCCAGAATGATTTATGAAGGAAACCCCTGCTCCCACTGCCTTAGATTGGCTGACTACAGTCTCAATAGAAGAGTAGCCTTTATAAATGCTTCCAGTATTTGACAGGGTATGACTCCAAGTTTTCCACTTGTATGATGTCAAATAAGTGGTGACTAACCATATTGTCACAGAAAATTAAAAATTACATTTACTAAGAAATGAGTACCACTACACTTAACTGTATTGAAAACAAAAAAAAACCAATCCCACAGGTTGGGTGGCTATTAAAACTGATTCATACCTGTTTTCTCCTTCCTGACTGTGACGGAATCCATGGAATTTTATCAATGTTAGCAACTAGAAACTCTTCTTCGCCTGAAGTTATAAAATCAGGAATCACACAAAGCCCTTTCAAATTAAAAATTGTGCCACTATGACTGGGATGGAAAGAAAGTTCACTGTAGGGATCAACTCCTGCAAAAACTTGCCTGCACATATAACAATAACTATACTCTTGCACCTATGGACAGATACATTAATTAGAGTCATGAATTGATAAATAAGTAACTGAAGAGCTAGAATTGACTAAATTGACTGAAATATTATGAGCCAACTAAAATTTTTAGGAGCTAAGCATAAAATGGTATGAAATTCATTTTACTTATCATTTCATTGCAATCAGGTCTGTTCTGCTGATTGCATTTAGTATTTATATTAATTATTTATTAATGCACTACTGCATTTATGTTTTTATTTAACCTTTTACAATTCTAACCTTCAATTCACTTCATATGCTTTACAAAATGTTAGCTGTATTAAAATTAGATTAATATTGTTACAAATTGAAGGTTACAGTTCAGAAAAATTTAACTTTTTACAATTGCTAACTGTTTGCAACATTGCTCTCTCACTGAAAGGAAAAGATATCTCCCTTTGTGCGAAAATACCAGTTCTATAGACTACATGAAGTCTTCAGATTTGGGCCATTTGTGTAGAGCAACAGTAGGTTATTCATACTGTTTATTATGAAACAGGTATTTTCATCGAAACTGCATTGAATATTTTTTTAAGTTAAGGATCAGCATGAAATACCAGTAATCAACAGATGTAGGAGCTTGACTTGATAAGAAAGAACTTTCACTGTACAAGTCAATGCACAAGGAGATACCAATTTTAGATGTAATTTTAGGAATTCTTCAGCAGTGGCACGAGAAACTAATATTTGAAATGTTTTAGAAATTTCATTTCATTTTTAGTAAACCATGTATATGATATTTGTAATTATTAGTCACTTCATTCACATTATTCTTAGATGCATGAATAACAATTATAGTAATTGTTCAAAATGTCCACCTTCTGCCTGATTACAGACCTCACATCGACGTCTCATGGACTCGCGAAGATGATGTCAAATTCCAGGCATGTTTTGTATTGTCTCACAACCTACCACAATTCGATTGCGGAGAGTTTCCACATCAGCTACCGGAGTCGAATACACCAATGACTTTAAATGGCCCCACAAAAAGAAATCTAATGGGTTTAAAACAGTGAGCGTGGAGGCCAGGCAGTTGGTCCACCTCTACCTATCCACCGACCAGGAAACCTTCGATTCGGGTAATTGCAGGCTAGGTGGCTGAAATGTGTGGGAGTGCCATTGTGCATGAAGTGTGCTTGTTGATGAATGATCAGTGGCATGTCGTCCAAGAAATCAGACATTGTTTTCCAGAAAGTTTCTGTATGCCTGCCCTGTGAGTTTGTTTGGAAGTACGTGGGGCCCAAATAACTTATCACCAAAAACACCCACCCAGATGTTGAGGCTGAACCGCTGTTGGTGATGTAATGGAAGAATTGAATGTGGGTTTTCCTCAGCCCATACATGCTGATTGTGAAAGTTTTGGATTCCGTCTCTTGTGAACTGTGCTTCATTTGTGAATATCACTAAGGCAGAAAAGTGAGGAGTTGTACCACATGCTGCAAGAACCACTGGCAGAAAATTACTCGCGCAGGGTAATCTGCTGGTGACAAGGCCTGTACCCATTGCAGATGGTAAGGATACAGTTGGTGTTCTAGCAACACACTCCAAATAGTTGAACGTCCAGTTGCATTGCTATTCTGCGTGTGCTGATTCCAGGAGTGGCATGCACAACATCCAAAATCTCCTCCTCTACTTCAGGAGTCATAGATCTTGGTCGTCCCTCTGTCAGCAGCACAAGGTGTAAAGGTCCTCCCATGTTCACAAAGGTGGCGATGGATACCTTCAAACGTTTTCCTGTCTGGACATCTTTGTTCTGGGAACCTTTCGTGGTGTAAACGACAAGCCTCCAGAGCATTGCCGTCCACCAAACCGTACATAAAGTGCATATCCGCTTGCTCCTGATTTGAGTAGATGGTCAGAATGGAAAACCACCAGATTCTGTCAGTACTTTGTGATGAAGGAAATCACCTGCAGGAGATAAGACATTCCGGTTAATAATTCAGGAACCAAGCATTTCCGTAACTATGTTGATATAAAATATTTTTATTGTCTACATATGAGGAACTCATTCAAGTTATGCCATGTATTGTTGAGACACCCTGTGTGTGTGTGTGTGTGTGTATATATATATATATATATATAGTGCAAAAAACAAGTGGTACCATGAAGGAGCCATATCTGATGAGGAATAGGGTGGTTATGACCACAGTTAGTATTAGTAATACATGGCATAATGAGCAAGGAAGTAATCGTGCTCTACAACTGCTTCAATCACCACTAAGAATATTCCTTCCTCATTCATTTTACCAATCCTCCTTAGGTTGTTTGTTTGGTTTTTTTTTTTTTAGGAGCATTAGCAACTAAGGCCTTATTGCTCCGGGGATATGCGGTGGTCATTCGCTGACCTTTCCGCATCCTCCATATTTGGTGGTCATGGGCTTGAACCCCAGTCTAATCAAGAAGCGTGTGCTACACACTGCTGCTCCTGCCCACCTGCCCAATCCTCATTAGGGCCTTATACACTTCAGACCACATCTTCTAAGCCATAGGGATAATACTTAGCACTCTTACCAATCTAGTCACTGTTCTTTCCACCATTAGAAGTCTACTTTTTTTTTTTTTTTTTTATATGCAGCCTCCAGTATCCCAAGCGTGGTTTCACCATAGTCATAATATCCAGCTTATCTCTACTTGAAAAATTCTGAAAAATCATAAATCGAACATTGTGCATGCTTCTGTTTACATTGTACATGCTTCTGTTAAGTATGTTGAACATCTTTCCATATCATAATTCTCAAGCCTTTCTCATTGTGAATATCCTTTAATTCTCCCACTGGTGTATAAAGTACACCTGGGTTTCTGTCCCCTTGCATTTAGTAGCATTAAACTGCAATACCTTGTCTTTAGTAGCATTAAACTGCAATGCCTTGTCTTTAGTAGCATTAAACTGCAATGCCTTGTCTTTAGTAGCATTAAACTGCAATGCCTTGTCTTTAGTAGCATTAAACTGCAATGCCTTGTCTTTAGTAGCATTAAACTTTGACTGTCATTTTTTCAGACCATATATACAGTCAGTCTGAATACTTGGGAGCAGCATAGCAATTGTTAATCACCTTCCCAAACTTTAAGTTGACAGTAAACTGACAACTTCCCTATATTCTCTTATCAATATCATTTAGGAAGATAAGAAACAAGAGAGGTCTAAGCACTAATCCCTAAAATATTTTACTTATTACCCCAGGACACTGCATTGAATACCCATTTATTACTCACCTCCTGCCCAATTTCCATCACTTCAATGCTTGATTTGATTTTTGATTTGGTAGTTGTTGGCGCATCGGCTTCTGTGGCCATATTGCACCTCCCAAGGTTTTTGCGGTACTTTGATCCAAGCCCGAGGCGGGAATCGAACCCGCGACCTTTGGGTTGCCGGGCAGGTACTTTACCCACTCGGCTAGCCCGGTCGGCGACACTTCAATGCCCTGATGGAAATTGGCTGTTATGTATGATGCTCTAATTTAAGCAATAACCTTTCGTCAGGAATATATAACTCTTACTAAAATCCGCATATATATAATATCAAAACGGTTTCTTACATACTCTACTGCTTTATAATCAGATCACAGAAATTTAACAGATTAGTTGGGCAAGATTTCCCCTTCACCAAACTATACTGAGACCCATTTAAGGATAATCATCAACTCTGTAATCTTACCACTCAATTATCTATAATTGCCCATCATTTCTTTAGCTTCTCCCTTGGGGAGACATTGGCATGTCTGCAATCAAGGGAAATATATGCTGAACTGTTTCAAATACCATTCGTATTATTATCCAGACATAACTAATCTTTAAAACAAAGTTTTCACTTACTTTATCCGAACATAACATGACACTTGTTTTATCAGGGTTACATAACAGACAAGTCCTTATACCTTTGCAAGCACATGTTTTCACACCAAATGAAAAAGATAACGATGACCTTACACCGTTCGACATTTTCAACTATTACACTAACACAACTCTAAGCGAACAGTGCCCTCTTTGAATAAATAGCCTAATATGGGAGTACCAAAAAAAAAAAAAAAAAAAAGAAAGAAAAGATTTTTCTCTCATTTTTTTTTAATATTTCAAAACTTACAAAGTCATTATAATGGTTTGATTTTTCTTTCTTTACTTATTTTTTCATAGCAACCAATGTACCAGTGCTATAGTTAACAATAATCCTTTCATATTTCACGAAGATTTAGATGGCAAGTTTTTCAGAACATATTAAGTGACCCTTGAGACAGGGTGAATGTGCTTAAGAAAGAGACTTAAATTTTCATGAATGGTTTCCAAGAGATTTACGGATTGTGTGAACAAAATAAAGTGATAAATTTAATTGGCGATAATGAGGAATTTCACCGGCATAATTCATATTCATATCGCAGGAGCACAGTGGATATAATCACCGTTCTACCAAACCAGAACTGATTTCGAATCTCATCAATAACTCCAGGAATGTTATAGACTTTTTTCACAACATGGCTGAGTTAGTGAGTCTCAGGCAAGGGTTGCTTAGCTTTATCTAGCCGAGGCTCGAATTTTTCATCCAGCAAAAAGGGCAAATCGACCAGTACATTTCGAACAGTACGGTCAGAGACACAATATGCTGACACGTCATAGCCTTATTTTTGGATCTTAATAGATACAGATATCATAGTTAGCTGAAACATACTAGACAATTTGTCCATTTAATGTAAGGTGACATGAATCGTTAGACCTGTTAGAATAACAGGTCTTTAACTATAAAGTTACACCTGTAAACTCAGGGGTTACTTTACAGTTACACCTTTATAATTTCAATGCAGCTTAACGTCTGTTCAGGGAAAATAATGGAATCACTGATTAAAGAAGTAATGCAGGACCATCTAGACAGAAATGCAATTATACTGCGGTCACAGTATGGATTTGCTAAGGGGCGGCCTTGTCTGACCAATCTGGATACTGTGTGCACTAACAAAGGAACTAGATGCAAAAAATAATTTTGATATCATATACTTGGGATTTCGGGAATGCTTTTGATACTGTTGCACATAAATGCTTGGTCCATTGTGGTTTTCAATATTTATCAATGATATTGATAATGATATATCAGGCTTAATCTCTTAGTTTTCAGATGATACAAAAGTTGGAAGGGTCGTTAATGACAGTAATCAGGGTAAGTTACTGCAACAAAATCTAAAAAAATTACAGATTGACTGAGAAATGACAGTTGAAGTATAACATTGACAGATGCAAGGTACTGCATATGGTATCAGTAATCTCAGATTAACATACCAGTTGTGTGGTACTGCATTCAGTGTAGTGAAAAATGAAAAAGATCTGGGGATAATTGTGTAGTCAGATATGAAGTTCTCTGAGCAGTGTAGCCAGGATAGCTCATGAGGTTTGTGAATGATATACAGGAACTTCGCTGGCAGGGACAAGGGGGTGATTATCCAGTTGCATAAGGCAATTGGATAATCACCTTTGCTAGGTCGCATCTTGAGTATTGCATACAGATCTGGAGGCGTCAATTTAAGAAAGATGTAGGTCTGCTGGAAACAGTGCTCTTACCTAGAAAGGCTTCAGCACTGCAAATTGTAGCATCTGGAGACGGCACCTGCAGGAATCTGATTAAAGTGTTCAAAGCCTTGAATCGATTGAGTAAGCTGGATGTACATGGCATTTTTCCTCTTACTTAGACTACATACATGAGGGGGCATCAATTCAAGTGGGGAGGGATGATTGCAGGATGGAAGTTTGCCTTCAGCCAGCGGGTGGTTGACTGTTGTAACAAACTTCCATCTGCTACTGTTGTGAAAGTGGGTAGTTTGAATAAATTGATTGAAGAACTAGACAAATTTGTGGAGGGGGTGGATAGGTGAGGTAAGTATTTTTTTTTTTTTTTTTTTTGGCTATTGCTCTATAAGCTTGTTTTGAATCATTTGCCACTACTAACATTAATACTGTTTGCTCAAGCCAGCATTTACTGCTAGTACAATGGTACAATGGATTGCTATCTTTTCACAATGTATGAATTAAAATCACGGGTTTTTCTCACACTATATCTAGGACTAGGACTTAATGGTTTATCTTCGTGACATTATACTGTATATCAATACACGATGGCTTTGGCTACCTCCACACTGTTCTTAAAATAGCCAATTGCAACATATTAGGGGCTAATACAAATCGAAATGGACAACGAACTTGGATTATCGCTTGTACATGATCAGAAGTGCAGCTTGCCAATTAAGTGTCCTATCATAAGACACTATACTCTCGCCTCATAGCTATAGTTGTTTTGACACACATACCAAATTTAACTTTTCAGTTTAGTGAGGCATGCTCCTCACAACTTTTCCGCTTTTGAACCACAATAGCTACAAGTCTGATACTTAAATTTAATGAATCTTTTCAAAATAAATGTTGATAATAAGACAAGCAGGTAGCATTTGGAAACAAAATAGTGTCTTTACCGAGACCAGCCAGTCTCTATTAGTTTTCCTCTGTTCAAATGTGGATTTGCAAGCTTGGGATTGGAAATTTGTTGAGCAAATGTGCGCTCCAACTTAAGAAGGTTTAAGTGCTTATTTTATCACTAGTTTTTATTTCTTGACTTACCTGTGCACCATTCTGCTAAAAAAACATATTGGATTTGCCGTCCTTGTGTAAAAAGCCTCTTTTTAAGTGTTTAGCTAATCAGTAATTCGCCTAATAGCTCTATTTTTTTGGCATACACCAAATCTAACTTTCCAGTTTAGTTGTGAGGAATATGAGGAATATGAAAAAGTATGTGAGGAATATACTTTTTCACTTATGAACCACAATAGCTATAAGTTTGATACTTACAGCTAATGGATCTTTTCAAAATAAATGTTGATAATATAACAGGCAGGTTGCATTTGGACATCAAATGTTCTCTTTTCGCAGTTTATAGTTTTTCTCTGTTGAAATGTAGATTTGCAGCTTGGGATTGAAAATCAGTTAAGCAAATGAGCACTTCAACCTAAATAGGCTGAATTGCTTATTTTCTCATAACTTCTATTTCTTGATTTACCTACACACCATGCTGCTGAAAGAAGATCCAATCTTGGGATTACTTTTCTTATGGAAAAAAAGCATCTTTGTAAGTGTTCGGCCAATCAGTAATCTAATAAGAACAGCATATATAATGTTTTTGAGTTCTACTGACAAAATGTTTAGGGACAGTTCTTCATACTAAATAAAATAAAAAGCTTATAGAGATGTATCCTATTCTGAACAGTTATGGAGCTATAGAGTTTTGAACAATAAATATAATAAAAGCAATAAAAGAGTAAAAATATTAATATGAATAAGCAGATGCAGCATCGAGGGCTTAGTGTCAGACAACGTTAACTACAAAATTGCATTTTTGTTTTGAGACAACTTTATACAAGTTTATACCAATAACAATGCATATCATGTCATAGAAATGTATTTCTCTAGTAGTTTACCAGTTAGCTTGGGCTATAAGCACATTTCCGGTAAAGAAAGAAATTGTCAAATGACTTTTTCTTGGTTAATTATAAAAACGTTTACTACAAAATCATTTTGTAGTTAATGTTGTCTGACCGTAGGTACGTACACATACCCAGTGATCGCTTCTCTAGGTATGCTGCTTTTTTATTCTCACTTATCGTTATTATTTTTGACCTTTCAGGATTCTATACCCATTTTTAAAAATTTATACAGTCTTAACCATTTAGAATCGGACACATGTTTATGTGAAAATTTTTTACTTGTTTTGCGCCCTCTTATTTTCTCAGTTAGTGTTATTTAGAGACTCCCTGTATATAAGAGGTTAAATATGCTGTGAGATGAAGGGTTGATTTGCTGAGAGCTGATTGCAGAGAAGATAGATACAATAAAGCTTTATGTACTGGAAGTAAAAGTCGAATTCAGAGATTGAAAGCTGGTTATCATTTTTTTTTTTTTTTAATTTCTTTATAAGATCATACAACAACTTTTGATAAAGCCTGCGCACGCACTCTGGTATAGATACAATATAGACATGAAACCAGGTCCGATCGAGATGTCAAAGAGCTGTGGCGCGAGAAATATTTTGAGAAAAGGACAGTTAGAAGGAGTTCTAGCTTCCTGGATGAGAATGGAGACTAGGAACATGGCACCTTCTAAGTACCGTCTTGTGATTCGCGATAAAACCATATGAACTAGTGCACTGTGACTAAAACAGTCAATGCCAATAATTCCTAAAACAACAACGACTATAATATATTTATATTATTTTTCTATGATTAGTTTTCATAAATTTTTGAATAAAATAAGCTAAACTGAAGAATAAAATTTTTGCTATTTTAATCAGTACGTGTTAATTTTAATCAGTACGTCTTTGGGGTGCACAAGAAGGTGAGCCAACCACAGATTTTCGGATCCTAGTGTCCCTACCATACCCTGAAAACAATGAATGAATGAGATTATGAACTCTTCTCCCTGTGCATTGCCCAAATACAGATCTCTGGATTCTGTACTAAAACTACAGTTGAATCCATCAACTTTTGGATATATATAATAATGTTTTTCATGCGGTCGAGGAGTAGATACGCAATCAAGACTTGTTCTCATAATAAGGAAAAATAAGGGACCGTTACATCTGAAACTGTAACTATGAAAAATGAATAAGTTCAAAAAAGTTTATTAATTTCCAAATTGCTTCATTCTTTCTATGTGAAGTCCTAAATTTTTCAAACATCCCTCGTTCGTGTACACACTAAACAAAGGTATGTGCAAAAATACACTATTCGTTATTTAAAATTTCTCCACCTAAAGGGGAATGTATCCTTCATTTGGGCCCAAATTAAATGGAGTGAAATAACAATGTAGACAAGAAATAATTAAATGTGTGTGTGAATTCAGTTGTATTTACTTACGAAAAAGTAGCGCACAGGAAGAATTATGGGAAGTAGTGTCAGGTCGCTCCACCTCATCTCGCAGGTGCTGAATTGGATTGAGACCAGATGACTGGGAAGGCCATTGAAGTAGGCTGAATTCACTCTCAGGTTCCTGGAACCAGTTGTATAGAATTCTGGCCTGGTACATTTTCCTGTTGGAAGAGCCTATTCGCAAATGGACATCGATGAGGAAGAAAACACGCTGGTACTATTACTCCCGCACCACCACCCTTTGCATTATTGACACCTAGCAGGATATATCAATGGAATCATACTGTGTTCAGGATATTTGGTTCTTTTATCAATGTGAAACAGCAAGAACTGGATACCTCAGATTAGGAAATGTTTTTCCAGTCCTCTATGTTGGTGTTCTTGAGCTCACTACAGCCATAATTATCAGGAGTGGAACCCTGTTCGATAATTGGCTATATATGAAGTCCCAAGGTACGAGTTGTGCGTTCCGAAATGTCTGGTTACCACTTTTGTATTCGGCTATTATTTGACTGAGTGTAGCCTTTTCTGTTATCTGAACGAGTGTCGTGAGCTTCTCGCATCAAGCAGCAGTTTCGATCGCAGGGTCATTATTGACTAGGTTATTTCTTTATTGGGTCAATCAAACCACCAAACCAAACTATTATATTCGGCCACCCGAATATTTCCTGGAATTTAAATTTAAATTCATATGCGATGCTATGTTTTATGTCTGTTAATTGTGTGTGTTCTATGGTCGATTTATCTGTTTTTCTGGACCAAATACCCCAGTTTCCTGGGGAGAAAACTTGCTATTTATGCCTAAGACCAACTAACTCAGCCACGGAATGAAAAAAAGCCCGTTAAAGTTCCTTGCGTCATCGACAGGATTCGAACCCGAGCCTTTTCCACCTGGTGTGGGGAGGACGGTACCAATACCACTGTGCTACTCGCGCAGACCTTATTGGGCCAATTGCTCTACATCCGAAACAGAACACATGAAAAAACCAGCAAGGCTTCAGTTTCTGAAATGCTAATATTGGAGCGGTCGACCTCCATGTCACTTTTAAAGTCTTAAATATTTTGTCTTGCCATTCTTATGCTGAAATGCCCACATACAACATCCCAATGCTCGATGAAATTCGCTTTCTCAATCACGTATCTCACCACCTGCTTTATACTGTATGGTAAAAACACATGATGCTGTTACTGAAGGATCGATTTCATTAAGAGGGCTGGGCTCCTAATAAAGTAGCCACTCAGTGCATATTGTCTGTAAATTATGTATTCTGTGTTTTGTTTACTGGCTTAAAATCTGAGTTGGGAGAGAAACCATGCAGCCCGGTGCTGACTGACTGATTCAACTACAGTGTGAGCAAAAAAAAAAAAAAAAAAAAGGAAGAGAAGTAGAAATAGGCCTCATAGAGTCAGCGAAGTTGCTGTCAGAGCCCAGAAGCTGTTGCGTAGTGACAAAACTACTTTTCTTTACAGTTAACACCTAAAGCATGTATTAAGGATGTTCCATAGATTATTAAATCTTTCTCTCCCCCTAAAAAAAAAAAAAAAATGTTAAAGTTGGATCTGCCATAAATACTTCATGACATTACATAGATACCAAATTAGCATTAATGGTAAGGAACACAACTTACACCGTGTTGTTAAAAAGCAATACTTTATCATCACTGGCCAGTTGTGCATTTTAAAAATGTAATGTGTTCTTTACAATTAATGCTGTAAAAGATGCATGTATCTATTGCTATTTATGCTTCGAGGAAAGGGGACTAATACACGGAATTGAAGTGGTTAGTTCCCTCATATTTTAAACCCTATTCTGATATTAGTTATATTTATAATGTGAGTTAATTTTTACTCACGTTTGAGGCACAAGAAACAAAGTCGAGGCTATGAAATTTTTCGAGTCATGTCTGAGGGCTTATATTTTCAAATGATATAAATTTAGCAAAGTACGTATTAAATTGTAGAATTTTGCAGTAGGAAAAATTGTCTTCCTTTAAAATAAAAATGCGTTGTGATACTTCGTAATGCTATACACGCTAATTAAAATTAACGAACTAAATAACAATGTAATTATGAAATGTCTATCATAATGCATATTTCTCTTTCAATTATTATTTTAATATATCCACTAGGTGGAGCACAGCTTTTAAAACTGATGTTTATGAATACGTAGGTGTGTCATTTATTTTATTACGATAAAGTGAAGAACGATATTTGTGTACTTAGGTATGTCTTGTGTGATGTTAGTAGTGACTTTTTAATCCAGTTTACAGGCAGCTGCTTTCTGATTGGTAGAATGTGTGGTGCTTGGCTCGATGAAGTTCACTTTCTCAAAAGGAAACCCACGTGTAGACCACACGGTGCGTATGCTACAGTTAGTGACAGTACGAACGACCAGGAGTGACCTACATTTTTATCTGTTTTGTGCATTAACAGTGACATACATGGCTTCGTACCATGAACGAACACTTCAAGCTATATTTCCAGCTTCCGAAGATAGTGATAGTTATGTATGAAATGTATGCACTAGTGACTATGATTATTTGTTGTGCTGCAGCAGTTTTGTTTATGCCCACTGGCAGCAAATCGGTTACGAAAGTGAAACATCTGCATAACGATACGTTTTCACAGGATACAAGCAATAGCGTACATAATTCCAACGATATGACTGCTCATTCGAAAAACCCATCTGAGTTATTTACTCCTGTCGCCCAAAATAAATCTGTGTTGTTAAAGAATTCCTCGATGTCTAATATAGTTAAACAAATAGGTTATGCGTCAAATAGCAGTATTAAAAACGTAAGTGATAGTTTTAGAGTTAACAGCACGTTATCCAATGAGACGAAGTCAACGGCCAAAAAAAATTTATCTCTTATTTTAAAAGTGCATGCAACGCTGACGAGATCGAAAGATGCCATGTGGGCTACGTTGTCGTTAACATTTATATGTGTCTTGTTGGTATTAGCTGTTGCTCAGTCAAAAATGTGGAAGCATTATCATGGTTCTAGTATGCATCTTTCTCCCCTACCAAATTTTAATGAGAGAGTACCATTTAAAGGTAGGTACTGTTCGTAGACTCCAAATAAAAATTTCGACCTAAAATTAACCACATTGTAATAAATGCCATGGTTTCGTTGTGGTTTTTGTTCAGAATTAAAGTTCAAGGCAATTGTGCTGGATTCTATATAACACAATGTTTAAAAATTCTGTTTTTGCCAAAAAAAAAAAAAAAAAAATGCTTGAGAACACAAATGCAAATGCTGAAAGTTTCATTTTGAGAATTTTTATCCCTCCATATTGGTTTAGTAATGGCAAATGATGCAAGCTTATAAAGCATCAGCCAAAAAAAAAAAAAAAAAATCCACTTTCCACAACAACAGATGGAAGTTTGTCTCTACAATCAACTACCATTGCAATGACATTTTGACAACTAATGCATATCAAACAAATTTTGCTTTAAACTGGGAAAATATGCAACTATGGTGATGAAATTAGCATTAGTAGAGGCATATGATGCAAGAAAGCAAACTTATACAGCATCAGCCAAAAAAAAACCTTCCCATTTCACCCAACCATTCTCTCTCCTTCAGGTACAAATTCTTTGTGAATCAGTTTGTCAAAAAAAAAAAAGATCAGTATCTTGATCCTGGACTTATGTAAATAAAATGTTTTGGACCTTGGACCAACTCCATTCAAATGTTAAGTTATACGAGTTTTGAAGGGGACAAGGAGTACAAAGAGAGATGCAAGAATGTTCGTGATGACCCAAGAAATGAGCACATGCCTCTTGAAATGAGGCCAGAGTTGCAAAGGTTTTGGAAATTGTGGCAAGAGATTGTCATTTGACTCTCAGAATGGTGGTTGATGAGTTCGATATTAACCCCAGGGGCTCACATCTCGTGAGTATGGGCTTGGCAAACCCAGGGTCCTGAGCTGGATATCACCATTCTTCTCTTTCTTGGTGATTCCTTTCTACTTCTCTCTCTCTCTCACTCAGGGTAACTCGGGGAATTTTTTTTTTTTTTTTTTTTTGGCCGGTGCAGCATAAGCCTCAGGCTTCCTTGTACCATATGGCTGATAATAATAATGAATAAGGAGACAATTTGTTAAATTCTGCACGAAGATTTAGGGGAAAGAAAGGTCTGCACAAATGTTTTGCTGCATAGCCTCACAAAAACAACAGAGTGTCATAATGACTTATCAAGACAATCCTAATTTCCTCAACTATATTATCACTGGAGATGAGTGCTGGGTGTTTCGTTACGACCCAGAGATGAAGCATCAGAGCTTGCAGTGGACTTCAAAATCACTACCAAGGTCCAAACATTTTATTTACATAAGTCCAGGATCAAGATACTGATCTTTTTTTTTTTTTTTGACAAACTGTGATTCACAAAGAATTTGTACCTGAAAGAGAGAGAGTCAATGCTGCATTCTATATATAGGTGCTTCAAAGACTATTGAAATGCATTTCCTGGGTGAGGCTGCAATTTCAAGAGAAAAGCATCTGGTTCTTGTTGCATGACAATGCCCCTGTCCATTCTGCACATGTTGTGCAGACATTTCTGATGAAACATGGCATTGTACAGATCAACTATCCACCCCATTCTCTAGCACCAGCAGACTTCTTCCTCTTTCCCAAGGTGAAAATTGCTCTCAAAGAAAAGATTTCAAGACGTTGAGGACAAAAAGCAAAGCATAATTGCCAAACTGAACATTATCTCTTTGGACATCTTTGCTGACTCTTTTCAGAAACTTTTAGAGTGGTGTATTAAGTATATTCAGTCGTGTGCCGATTACTTTGGCTGAAATTTAGCATCGAGTACTCGTGGGTGTGGCAGATGAACAGTCGAAGTGAAGGACTTGAATACTAGCCACTGTGTGTGTGTGTGTGTGTGTGGCCTACAAACTGAAGGACTTGATTGCTCCTCTCTTACGTGATGCATGACGAGCTACGTGAAGAATATGAACTGAGAATAATAGTTGCAATTAAAAGGAAAAAAACACTTATAGGAAGGGTCATGTTTTTAATCGACTTTCATTTTTGTTTAGTGAAAAAAGGTTATGTTTTTATATGACTTCGGGATGGATTCAAGCAAAAGAAGCAGCATGTCGTTCATTTCGATTGTTCGTCAGCCACGCTCGGGCACCGGATACTAAATTTTTACCATTACTTCTAATAAAAAAAAAAAACATTTTTGAGCTCTTTCAACTTTATTTTTATTGAAATAAAGTGGCAATATGAGGCTTAGATGTAAATTTCCCAGTCTGGAAACTTTATTACCATGCCTATCTATTCAAATTCAGTTTATTGGGTAGTTAAAGATTAAAAATTATAAATAGTTTTTTATAATAAAATCTGAATCAGCCCAAAATAAATGTGTCGAGATATCTTACTATTGTAAGGTATCTCGTGATATAAAGGATTGCATGAATATTGCATTAGTATTCTACTGTACTTCAAAATTCCACCTTTCACAAACAGGAGTGGAGAATGCTACTTCTTAGTTTCAGAACGTTATGACTGTATATGATAACATTACTGGAAGTCAGTGGCAAGGTGTGCCTCCGTAGCCAGGTGGGAAGGAGCAGTAGTGTGTAGCACACGCTTCTTGATTAGACCGGGGTTCGAGCCCGTCACCACCAAATACAGAGGATGCGGAAAGGTCAGGGAATGACCACCTCATATCCCGGAGCAATATGGCCTTAGTTGCTAATGCTCCTAAAAACCAACTAACTAACTAACAGTGGCAGAATTAACATATGTGCCATCCCCAATTGTAAAAAACGTGGTGGTTCAGGTTGTGACAGGCCCACCTATTTATTTTTTATTTCTGATAAAAGTGTTACATCTTAAATTCTGCTTGGAGTATGCCAATGCCTTGACCTCTTCCTAATTAATTGAGATACTTATTAAATATAATTAACTTTTTTATTTAAAATACAAAAAAAAAAAGTTTTTCACACTTATTAAAAAAAAACCCTGGGGGGGGTAAGCACAACATAAAATATAAATATGAAGCTAATTAATCATTTCCATTTACAAGTTCGTAAAACTTAAGTATGCAAAAATTCAAACTAATACATGTGCACATAAGCAAATTTTGTCATTTCTCCTAACATAACTGAACTTAAAGTTCACTTAATCGTGAACTGGCCATTAATGCACAAAAGGCTTTTCAGGTGGGCCTATAAAGCAAGGGTGGGCAACCTCTGGCCTGCAAACGTGCGTTGTTCAGTCTGCGATTATTTTCAATATATATAAAAAAGTTTTTTATACATTAAAAAAGTTTTCCTCCTAGTGATTTATTCGAGCCAATGGGAGAAGACAGCGAGGCAATTACATCACTACAAATGCAATAATTAATTATGACAACTGCCATAGCATTCACCAATATCATGCATGTGCTTCCCTGTCTAACATTTGATGTTCCATTGTAATGTTTTTTGTATATTAATGAATATTCTATATTTGTAAATACAGTAATTTCGCATTTTGTAAATATTTGCATAGTTTGTAAATGTTTCAGTGAAATATTTTAGTCCTGCAACAATATTTCTCGTGCATTATGAAACCCGAAGCAAAAGGCCTTTTCCTAAGTGACCTATGTAAATGCAGATAAATAATTACATTGTGATATTTATTCTACCTTGAGAATTCTGGGCACTACAAATGCACAGGTAAATAATTACATAGGTCATTTTCTGATTAGATATGAATCATAGTGACACTGTTTTTTGTCTGGTGGCACTGAGGGTTTTCCAAACTCTGCATTTTTACTTTGTGTAGAATACAATACTCTGCATTAGGCCAAGATGTGTGTTTTATGAAGTATTAGTGTGGGTTGTGTTGTTCCTCTGGCCACTTAGCCTGGGAGCCCCTAACATCCCGTTTCCATCACCACCCCAGGGAGGCAGGCCAGGGCACATTAGGAGAGAAGAAAGCTCTGGTGGGATGAATTCTGGTGTAGCCTAGGCATCCAAGGAGAGCCCAAAAAAAAAAAAAAAAAAATTCTTATTGGAGAGGAGATAATGGGGAGAAAGGAAGAGGGTGGGATAAAAGGAGCAGAGAACAGAGGGGGGGAAATAGTTGAGGCACTTGCCTGATTTGAAAGGGGAGATAGTAAGGAGACCCCTGGTACCAGGATGCCCATCCTGGTCCAAAGGGTGGGAGTTGAAAGTGGGTGAGCCACCACCCTACTTTTCTGAGAACAATTCTATGTTTTTTATTTTTTTTGCAGTAATATAGGTGACTTAATGAATTATTTAGGAATTAGTTACAATCCTACACAGTGGAGACTTTTTATTGACTCATCAAAGAGGAGTCTCAAAGGTGTATTGCTCCATAATGAAAATAAATATGGGTCAATTCCAATAGCTCACTCTCTGCATTTGAAAGAAACATATGAGAACTTTTAAGTTGTTGACAAATATTAAGTATGAAGAATATGGTTGGTCTGTGCTGACTTAAAGTCAGCACATCAGACTGGGTTTGATGAAACAGTTTGTGAAAGCTTTACCTCAGGAAGGTCCTTGCTTCAACTACCTTTGTACTAAATTCCCATTCACCCAAGAGAAGCTAAAACAAGGTACATGGATCCAGACTACAAGAATAAGGGTACGGCTCTAAAATGGTGTTCGCAGGCCGGCCGCTAGTTGGTACACCGGACCGAACCTATTGGTAACTCTTTAGGAGGCTTCCGGATCAGCTAGTGTATAATATTGCTACCTCTACTCTGCCAGATAGCGACTGGAGGGAGTCAGAGTAGTGTGTATGTGGGAGGCATTGTCGAGGCCGTGTTATGTCAAGGATCTGGGTATATTCTTACCACGTGTATGCCATATCCAAAAATTTCATTACTTCATACAGCATGTCCCACCCACTTTTTCTCACTATTGAATACACCATGAATTGTCAAACTAATAGAGTAAGCTTATCTGCAAAAAGATCTAAACCTCCCAAACACTTCCTAATTCATTTCACAAATATACGTGGTCTCAATTCTAATCTCAACTATGTCCATTTCCACTTGCAGTCTGCCAAACCCCATGTACTTTTTCTGACAGAATCTCAGTTATAAGTTGATTCAACTACTGTTCATCTCAGTTGCCCAAATTATTTGCTGTATGATTCCTTTCGTCACAAAGGTGGTACTTGTGCATATGTCCATTCTGATATTCCCTGTCAGAGACTTGGTAATTTGGAATCTCCTCTTTTCGATCTTCTCTGGCTTAAAATCTCAATACCTCATTGTGTCAAATTCATCTGTTGTCTCTACCATTCTCCCAACTCCACTAATCACTTGGAGCTCTTTGACTTCCTCTCTTTGCAACTTGACTTTCTCCAGTCCAACTTTCGTAACAGTGAAGTGATTTTAATGTTCACAACTCCAGGTGGCTTCTGTTTTCTAGTCACACCGACCCAGCTGGTCAAGATGCTGAGACTTTTACAATTACTAATGACCTTACACAGATTGTTCATTTACCTACAAGAATACTGGACAATCCTAACCATACAGCCAACAAGCTTAATCTTTTTCTCACAAACAACCCTTCTAAGTACACGGCCGAAGTGAGAGGTCCTTTAGGCACCTCGGATCACAACTTGGTGATTGTCTCTTCTCCAATGGAGCCTTTATCTCATGGCTATTCCCAACCTTGTATTGTTTGGCATTACAAGAATGCAAAATGGGATGACCTGCGAGATTTTTTTTCTTCGTCGGATTACTGTTTCAAAACTTCTGATGTCAACGTTTGCTCAGATCATGTCAGTGAGATTATTCTTGCAGGAATGGACTCCTTTATCCCACACTCCACTTTAAAATCTTGTCCTTTATCTAAACCTCGGTTTTCCAATAAATGTGCTAAGGCTGTTCAAGAGAAGAACGTTGCATATCGTAATTGGCTTGTTTCTAATTCTTCAGTTTCATTTTCTGCCTACACCAAAGCTCGCAACAATTGTAAGGCAGTTAGTAATCAGTCCAAACTAGAGTTTGAACAGGCTAAGAGTAGAAAACTTGCTTCTTGCCCTAATGGTAGCCAAGCATTCTGGTCTCTTGCCAAAGCTATTGGCCGCAATTTTTGCCTATCTCTGCTCCCACCTCTGTCAAAACCAGATTGTTCTGTTGTCACTTCAACCAAGGATAAAGCTGATAGATAGCTCTAGATGATGGATGATGTTAGATGGCTCTCTATCTTCTAACTTCTCCACTAATGCCGGTGTTCCCCAAGGTTCAGTTCTTTCCCCCACTCTTTTCCTCTTGTTTATTAATGAACTTCTTCCGTTGACTGGAAATCCTATCCATAGTTTTGCCGATAATAGCACATTGGATTCCACTTTCCATTTTGAGAAACCTTGCCCTGCTCAATCAGCTTCAACTTTTCGAAAATATGCTACCAATTCCTTAAATGTCGATCTCCAGGTAATTCTACAGTGGGGCAAAAACAACTTAGTTGATTTCAATCCTTCTAAAACTCAGTCTTGTCTTATATCTTGCAAAAAGGATTCTTCTGCTCCTATGCTTATCTTTGGTGACACTGGTTTCTAGGCAAAATGATATATCTCTTTTGGGAATTACCCTGACTTCTAATCTCTCTTGGCACAAGCACATTACAAATATTGCTTCCTCTGCATCTAAAAAACTTGGTTCTCTCTTTCGCTCTCGGCGTTACTTTTCTTCCAAACAGCTGTTCACTCTGTACAAATCTCAAATCCGCGCTACCATGGAATATTGTTCCCACATCTGGGGTGGTGCCCCCAAAACGTCTCTCTCAGGCTTCTTGATTCCATTCAGAAAAGGGCAGTTATGTTAATTAATGATTCATCTCTAACAGAGTCTCTCCACATCTGTTTCTGCTGCATGCCTCTTCTACAGATATTTCCATGGGCACTGTTCTTCTGAATTGGTTTCACAACTGCCGCCAACATCCATTTACTGTCCAACTTGAAACTCACAGAACCAACTTTTTATCTTCCTCATTTATTCATTCAACTGCCATTTTCTGGAACAACCTTCCTTCATACAGATTTCTTGAAAATTACAGTCTACAGAAGTTCAAGTCCAGTGTCAACAAATATCTTCTTTCGTCTTCTCAACCTCCAACCTAAACATGGTACTAAGTACTATAGGTTCTAATACCTCATGTTTGGGGTTTACATAAAAAAAAAAAGAAGAATAGAATATAGTTGAAAATATGTTGACAAACTTCAAGAAGCTTGACTGCAACATGAATGTCAAGGTACATTTTTT
This sequence comes from Mastigoproctus giganteus, assembly GCF_048544385.1. Lineage (NCBI taxonomy): Eukaryota > Metazoa > Arthropoda > Arachnida > Uropygi > Thelyphonidae > Mastigoproctus > Mastigoproctus giganteus. Next base: position 235,963,834 of record NC_143577.1, read on the forward strand.
ACACTCCCACACTGAATACCTCCCAGAAAATCTAGGAAGTATTTGAAGAAAAGGGTGAGAGATTTCACCAGGACAAAAACACAGAGATGAGGTACCAGGGAAGGTAGAATGTCAACATGATGGCTGACAATTGCTGGACATGAAGAGGGTCTGTAAAGTAGAAGGATCTGCAAGAAAATCAGAGAAACAAAAAATTGACCCATCGTAGATCAGTTTTTAAAATAAAGGTGAGTGTTTGATGGACTTTTTACACACTGCCGTTTTTATTAGTGTTTTCAACATGTAATTAAATATAAAAGTCTCGTAAAAGTAGCATTTTGTTATAATATCAGTGCACAAATTCTGCCAAAATCAAATTTTCTTTTTGATTTTTGAAAAAAGCTATTGTTGGAGACAAATAGAAGTCATTTTTTTAAAACAGCATTACAAAATGACTCGAAATATTTTTCTGAGAAAACATCAGTGCATTTTTGCCAAAATGCAGAGTAGTGTAATTAACTTTTTATATGTGAATGAATATGCTAATCATTTTTTGGATGTTAATATAAGATTTATCTGTTAACTCCCAAGTGCCTTTATCATAAGAGGCATATTAAGCTTGAAGGTATCTATATTTTATTTTCACTTAAAATAAACTAATATTTAAGATCTATGGCTTGTATCATAAAAAGTATTGGTCATACTTCAGCTATTAGTATTTTATGAACATAGAATCCAAAATAAATTAGAGTTCTTGAATGTATGCAAAATATTAGTAAAATTTGCAATTTTTTTAATAGCAACCAATTTTAATAGATCCTATAAGAGAAAAATTTTAAGCACATAATAACAGCTTTTCATCAGTGATATAATTGCAGCTACACAGCTGAAGGTCAAGCAACATGTATATCAAAATAAGATGTCTGGGGTTACAACATATAGCATTAGCTAATGCAACAATGTAACATATTGTTATATCTTTATCTGATAAAGATATTATATCAATACAGGAATACCTCGCATAGCGTGAGTTTTGCTATAGCGCGGTTTTACAAATTGAAAAAAAAATATTAACTGCGTTACGCACCAATACATTTGATATGTATGTATTATAATGCCAACATGTAGGCCAATGCGTTATGGATTCAAGGCCACGCTGACTGTTGTCGCAACTCCCATTATATACAGACTCTGCTATCATTCATACATTAGTAAAGACTAGATTCCGAGCGGTGAGGTTGTTCATCGTGCGTAAGCTGTACACGTATTTTTCGCTGTGTATTTTTATTAAAGATTATTTTTTAAAAACGTTACACCTTTATACGCAAATATTGAGTGGAAAGAAGAAATGTAATGGCGTTGAGAGTTCTAGATCCAAACATTGAACAAGGTATGAAAGGCAGGCGTTGCAAAATGACATTCGATGTTATAAAGAGATGTATGCAGATAAAAAGAAGAAAAAACTGTGCAAACTAAGCTGATCAGTTATTTTTAAAAATAAAAATACAGTACAGCAGGCCTCCGTTATAATGCGGTTCGCTTTACGCTGATTCGCTATAATGCTGTTCTTATATTATAACCCGTATCTGACTATAACGCTGTCACAGATCACTATAACGCTCTTTTACAGATTACATTTTTGGAATATTTAACGAAATCGTTTCATTTGATGGAGTCGATAGCTTGAAAATGAATATAAAAATACGGTTAAAACGTTTCCCAAGCCAAGCCGACTTGAGAAATTTTCACGCACGCTAATTTAATTGCAGTACAGTACAGTGACTTCTTACGTAGTTCCGAGATCAACATTTTAAAAAATGATCAAGTATATTGCTTGTAATATTTGCGTTATATGCATTTATCTGAAGTACAGTATTAGACATCGTGCGTAATGGACAGTTTACTTGAACATTGTATCGTAATTAATGCCGGGGGCTCACATCTGGTGAGTATGGGTTCTGAGCTGGATATCAACATTCTTCTCTTTCTTGGTAATTCCCTTCTACTTTTGACAATCTCTATCTCAGGGTAACTTGGGAATTTTTTTTTTCCTGGTGCAGCATAAGCCTCAGGCTTCCTTGAAAGTAACGCAGTTACATTTGCAAAGAGTTAATAATGGCCCATAAGAATGAAAAAGCAACGTCTGGGCATAGTACGAAGACTATAAATGAAAGAAAAAGACTGAATTTGAAAATTAAATTAGACGTTTTGAAGCGAATCAATTCCGGTCAAAGACAAGCGGATGTGTGCCATAATTTAGACTTGCAAGTTTAACTGTAAGAACAATTATAAAAAAATAAAGAAATAATTTTAGCAGCGGGAAAAAAAAAAGCTGTTCCACTGCAAGCAACTAGGGCTAGGCCGGCTATTAGGATTGAAATGGAAAGACAACTAATTTTATTGAGGATAATATCCAATGCAGAATTCAGTTAAGTTAAATTTTATAAAAAAAAAAAAATAATAATAATAAAAGAGAGAGATTAGCCTAAAAAAAAAAAAAAAAAATTGGAACCATTTAAAACTAGTAAGGGCTGGTTGAATAGATTTAAAATCCAGGGAGAAGCCACAAGTGCAGATCAAGGAGCCGAAACTTTCAAAAAAGAACTTGTTAAAATTATTGAAGAGGGGTATTATGTGTTATACTTCTCAACAAATTTTTAACATAGATGAAGCAGGACTTTTGTCGTGCTTCATCTTTGTTAGAAGATGAAGAAATGCCAGGTTTCAAAGCGGCGAAGGATCGGTTGACTTTATTGTTGGATGGTAACGCTGCGGGGGATTTAAAATTAATACCCCTTTTAGTTTATTTGGAAGAGGGCCAAAGTTCAACCCAAAATCGACACATTTTTCATTAACTTCATAATTTTAATTGGAATTTTAAGTTTAATTTCGATATGCAAGTAGTTACCACAATTATATACGTATGTAATGCAGAATATTTTATATGTACAAATATTTGAATATTAAATATTTTGACCGATATTTGTGCATCTTTTCATTACTGTTTATTATTGATTAGGAAATATCCTATGGCACCGACCGCAACTCACAAATACATATGTTACCTTGTGGGAATGCGGCGCTCGCTTAGCGGGGATTCACTTAGACTTAGCGCTCTGTTTTTCCGGAACGATTTATCAGCGTTAAGTGGGGGTCACCTGTACACACTTATATTCTTTGAGTATGTACATACTGCAATAAAAATCACTTGTGCTGTACTTACTAGTATTTTTCATTTTTATCATTTTAATTTTTTTTTTTTTTTGTAAAAACTTTGTGTGCATCAATTTATGGTAAACAAACACCTATATATTTTTGCAACTCGACCCATATAATCAAATTGTCAGAACGCATTATATTAAAATACATACTAATAATACCTCGATGATCAGATCAGCGTAGTATTTTTTTGGCAAGAATTAACTGCACTATGCAAGGTATTCCTGTACACATACAGTGCAACACTGATACAACATGCCTCTTTGTACAGCAGTTTTGGATATACCACAGGTATGATCATGTCCCCCAAAACAAATTATGAAAAAAAAGTAGTCTGTTTCAAAGAACTAGCAATTTCATGTTGGAAACTAGAAAAAGTAAATACTGTATATGCATCTTACTATCATATTTCCAAGAGGGGAAATTAGCGAAAAATTGGCTGTATATTCACTTCAACATATTCAGTTGAGTAATTTTTGTAAATGGGACTCATTACTGTAGACACCTAGTTTCTTCCCTCAGCTAGAGATACACTAAAAGAGTATATTGGTAGAACATTAATTACAAACAGCTACCTATGGAGGGCAATACAGCTACTGTTCAAGTCCATTACATTAGTTACAAACTCTCGATTTTTTTTTTTTTTTTTTTTTTTAAGGAGTCCTTATGGGCTGTAATGTAATAACTAGATCGTATGTATAGCTTAGCTTAATTTTCAGCATTCACCTCATAGTAATTACTTTGTAACTAATTAGATCGTATGTATAGCTTAGCTTAATTTTCAGCACTCACCTCATAGTAATCCACTTAGCTGGTGGAGAGTTTTACCACATACATAGTGGTTATAGGATTCTAATAACTTACAGGGATTATGGGTTTAAAACTAAGTTATGGGCTATAAAAATTTTTCTAAGAAAGGAAAGTGCACCTTCCATTCTATGGTTGCCTAATTAAATTAAATTAAATGAAGAAAAATAGAAGCTAATTTAATTTAATTAGGCAACCATAGAATGGAAGGTGCACTTTCCTTTCTTAGAAAAATTTTTATAGCCCATAACTTAGTTTTAAACCCATAATCCCTGTAAGTTATTAGAATCCTATAACCACTATGTATGTGGTAAAACTCTTCACCAGCTAAGTGGATTACTATGAGGTGAGTGCTGAAAATTAAGCTAAGCTATACATACGATCTAATTAGTTACAAAGTAAATGTTTGTAAACAACAGCACGTGACATCCTTTCTTTGACTAGAAGTTACACTTAGGATAGTAAAACCTGCTAAGGACTAAGCTAGACAAAAATATACACATATTTTTGTATGTAATTTGTAATTTATGGAGAAATTGTGGACTCCACTATGACAGGCCGGACAGTTTGGTTTTGATTTAGTTTTCTCAAAACATGGTAAATTATAGGGCATCAGAAATACATGGCAAAATTATTAAATCAGCAGGACTGAAGTAATGGCCACTAAAAGAAAAAGTTCGAGTTTATGAAAAGTTAAAGTCACGGGTAGCAAAACAAAATATATATTTTGTGTGTGTGGAATTCCAGAAGGAATGATCTATGGTTGGATAAAAGAGAAAGGAAAATTAATTTCATTCATAGCCTCCATAGAAATGAAGTAGGCATCCAAAGAAAGAAAACTATACTGTGAAAACTGTGATGTGCACCAATGCTTATGCACGTGGTTTCTACAGAAGCATATGGAATAAGTACAAATAAATGGGGTAATTTTGAAAGCACAGGCACTTAAATTTCATAAGCTATTTGGTAGAGATGATGATACATTTAAAGCTTGATTACAAGGGATACATTTAAAGCTTGACTACAAGGGATACATTTAAAGGGTGACTTTGGAGATGGAAGGCCTGTCATAGAATATCCCAAGTTAGTCCTGTAAGTGAATCTACATTTGGTGACACTACAGTGCTGCAAAAGTGTTTCCTTAATTTCTGCATAATGTGATTCAAGGTGAACACTGTGACAAAACAGCACTGTACTATAAACTTCTCCCTCACAAGGCATTGGATATTAAATAGGTGCCCAATGAAGCAGGCATGAAAAACAAACTAACGAAGTGTTACTGTGTGCAAATAAGACTGGAAATCACGAGCTAAAGCCATTGTGCATCAGTAAAAGTTGAAGTCCTCAGTATTTTAAGCACATCAACATGATCTGTACCTGTGATTTTTAAAAACAGTTCCGATGCTTGGATGAAGAGTGATATATTTTTTTTTCTTCATCGTTGAAAGTGAGTTTGTACCATCTCTGAGATGCCATTGCTTTCCAAAAAACTTGAAGAAAAGGCTCTGTTACTGTTGGATCACCACCCAGCTCATCCTTTGGCTGATGTCCCAAAATTGAAAGATGGTAAGGTAAGAGTTGCATTTCTGCTAGGACCACAACCGTACTAATTCAACCCATGGATCAGGGCATTATCCGAACCTTCAAAGCTTATTATTGTGGCGAGCTGGTATTGTGAACTCAGAAATCAAGTTCTAGAATTTCTGAAAACTAACACTGAAAGACGTTGCATACAATATTGGATTAGCACAGGAGAAAGTACACTCAACAGCAACTGAAAACTGCTGGAAAAAATGTATCAGAAAAGCCACAATCACTTATAACCTTGAATTAGCAGCATTTTCAGAACAAGAAGCAAAGGCTGCTTGTAATTTCCCTGGTTGGAGTCTTGGAGCAAATGATCTTTCTGCTTGGATTGATGGGGATGCAGAAGCTCCAGTTGTGCATTACCTGAGCAAGGAAGAAGTTGCAGCCTCTGTGAACAGAGGGAAGACAATCAACAAACAGAAAGCCTGTGACATAGAGTGACTCAGAAGATAATGTGGATGACTAATGTAAGGAAAAAACACTAGAAATGAACAAAGTGCTTGAAAAACATTAGTGAGGTGATGGTGTTGTTAGAATGTTAGTGATAGTGAACATCTTCATTTATTGCACCTGAACACTATTAAGAATTATGTACTGAAAAAATGCTGTTGTCAGTTCAAGCAAACTAAATTGCATGATTATTTCATAATGGATGCATAAAATGTAGGTCAATAACAGCTTTGTGTACTAGTAGAATGTAAAGGGAATGATATAACATTTAATATTTTGTCTTTTAGGCTGTATACTCATAAAACATTAGTGAATAAAGTATTTATTTAATAAGTAAAGTGTATTTATGCTAATAAATACTGGAAAAAAAAAATTTGGCTGTAATGTGCTTAGCTTATAAATGGGTATTAGTTGCCATCTGACACCCAGGTTATATTGAGGGTGCACTATTATTTACCTATATTAACCCTTCACCAGTGACATCAGTATGAATTTTATTATTCCTTCACTATTAGCTTGACCTTCCATCTGTATCATTACATTCTTTTGTTATAGAAGTTTTGCCTTAGATAAGTTTTCTTAAAGTTTGAAGTCAAAAAGTTTTCTTGACTTCATAAAGCCAATTTTTGCATATAATTATCAATACTGCAAAGCAAGAGTTTAAAATTAGCAGCATCTGTAGGTCCAGTAACAGACATCCACAGTTATAACTTTGGATCTGAAGCAAATTGAAATGCTTGCTAGATTGGAGTTTTTGTCTGATGTCGGGCTTTGATATGTTTCTTTCAAGCTTTGCTGACCATCAGTGAAGATAATGGCCAAGTGCAGGTGCGTTAAAAAAACATTTTATGAAAAATTGCATGTGTGTAGTGTCAGAGGGGGATTTATTTAAAAAAACTAATTTAAAACATTTTTTTCTATATAAAATATGTATTTTTCACAGTTGTGCTCAAGAATTGAAATTAAGTTGCCATCTTAAAAGTGAGCAGTACTGAATTATTTCATGCCTTTATTCCATACATAACAGTGGTGGAAAAAGTCTCCCATGTGCCACGTACTTTTCACATGCCTGGTAAAGGGCTAATATCTCTTGTTGCGAGTTAAAACAGAGTGCATTGTGAAACAAATTCAACAAAGGTGCCTTGGTGAAACTAGGATTTACTGTGGCACCTCGTTTCTTGTTTGACTATTAGCCTGAATTAATGAACCTCGTATCTTTTGTTCTTTGATCTTGTAGACCACACCTTTTGCCAGTACTCTTATGTTTACTCTTAGGTAATTTAGTTAAAATGGAAATTCAGCTTGTATATATTAAGACTTACTTAAAAATATTTGACGTTCTTGATTTATTTCCTTCTGTATGCTATATATAAGTTTAATTTGTAAAACCTTTCTAGATACTGTTAACATGATTATTTTGCTTAAATATAGCCTTATTAAATATTAAAGAATGTATTACTATTTTAATTTTACAGAAATTAATTCTGTGAACCAGGTTCCCAATAGTGGTTGCATTTGTTAGTTTGTTTTTTCACTAAGGGCTATTGTTCATGAAGTTTACAATGTCTGGATTTCATTCAGTTTATTTGGTCATATAGAGCCATAGATTTATTCACTGTTATCTTTGATTTCCTCAACAGTCATTTAAGGTTGTTTTTCTGCATTTCGATATCAATATAGCATTATTAAAGATAAAAATATTTAATGATTGCATATCCGGTAATGGCTCAAAAAAAAAAAAAAGTGCTTTAAAAGTAGTAATTCTAGTCCTTCATTAAATATAATTTTCAGATAATTAAACTGGCAAGTTAATTTAAGGCAACTAAAGTAAGGACATTCTTTTATTGGCCATTAAAACCACTAAGACAGTGTTTAAGGCAGTGGTTTTCAACTGGGGTTCTGCAACAACAACAACATTCCAGGGGCGTCACGTAATTTGGGTTTAAGTTACTTAAACTTATTATTTTTTAAAATTTATGTTTATTTCATTATAAAAAGGTGTACAGTATCTTTTTAATTTTGTGGTGATCTATAATTGATGTTTACTTAGTACCTCTATATAAAGAATAAAATTATTATATACTATATATATATATATAATTTGTATTATGAAATGTAATTTTTATAATTATATTATTGTAATAACTATCATATAACATATATTTTTTAATATTACACACACACAGGGAGAGAATTGGATTTAACAGGCAGAAAATTTGAGTAGGTATGTCGCAAAATAAAAATAGCATTATTAGAGACATATGATGCAAGAAAGCAAGCTTATGCAGCATCATCCAAGAAAAAAAAACTGCTCCCATTTCACCCCTCTATTCGTTCCAAATATCTGTCCACCTCAGGTATTTGGAACAGCTGCCAACTTCCACAACAAAGGATGAAAGTCTGTTCCACCAACCAACTACCCGCTGGCTAAAGGCAAAATTCCGCACATATATCCTACATCTGTCTTTCCTCAATTTGAATTTATGCCCTCTCAGGTGATTATTCTGAGCAAGAGGAAGAATCCCATCAGCATTGAGCATGCTCAAACCATTCAAGGCTTTATACACCTCAATTAGATCACCTCGCAGGTCCCTAGTCTCCAGACACTGTAATTTGCAAAATTTAAGCCTTTCTTCGTAAGAGCAACCCTTTGTTCCATTTACTAATCTTGTTGCTCTTCTCTGTACTCGTTCCAACAGCTCTACGTCCTTCTTAAAATCAGGCCTCCAGACCTGTATACAGTACTCAAGGTGTGGCCTGACCATTGCCTTATACAAGGGGATAATCATCTCCTTATCCCTGCTAGAAAAATTCCTGTATATCATTGACAACACACTATGAGCTACTCTTGCAGACCGTCTGCACTGCTCAGAAAACTTCATATCTGCCTGCACAATTACCCCCAGGTCCTCTTTGTTCTCTACTACTGTCAGTGTAGTACCACAGAGTTGATATCTGGGGTTACTGCTTCCCACATGTAGTATTTACATTTGTTAATGTTAAATTTCATTTGCCACCTCTCAGCCCATCTGCTCAACTCTTCTAGATCCTGCAGCAGCGTACTGTCATTAGTGTCCTTAATAACTCTGCAAACTTGGACATTAAGCTTGATATACCATCATCAATATCATTTATAAATACAAAAAACAATGGACCCAACATTGAACCCTGTGGGACTCCACTAATAACATTAGTCCATGATGAGCAGTGTCCATTGATTACCACTCTGTTTTCTCCCACTCAACCATCCTTTTATTTATCCATAGCAGCAATTCGCCTCCAATGCCAAACTGCTCCAATTTGTTCAGCAGTCTTTCATGTGCAACAGTATCAAAAGCCTTTCTAAGATCCAAATATATGATAAAGTTATTCCCTGCATCCAGTTCCTTTGTGACCACGTCATAGTATCCCATCAAATTGGTCAGGCAAGACTTTCCCCCAACAAAACCATGCTGTGTCTGAGCTATAACTGAAGTCTTGTCTAGATGATCCTGCAGTGCTTCTTTAAACAGTACCTCCATTAAATTTCCTTGAACAGAAGTTAAACTAACAGGTCTATAATTACTTGTGTTGCCATTTGATCCTCCTTTGTGAATTGGGATCACATTTGCACATCTCCAGTTTATGGGTACCTCCTCTGAGTACAAAGAAGTTCTCATAATTATGGCTAAGGGTTTGCTTACTTCCTTTGCTGCCTCCTTTAATATAATTGGATAGATTCCATCCACACCAGGTGTCTTTTTTATGTTTATCTTCAACAATTTCTCCTCCACTTTCCTCTCAGTTATTACAAAATCATCTAGCTCACTACCAGAGTTTAACTCACCTCTGGCATTCCCCTCCCTGAATAACTCCTCACAAGTGAATGTAGATGCAAAATACTCATTTAGTTTGTTAGCCACCTGAGCAGGATCATCAACAGTTTGAACCATTAATATCCAGTGGAACAATCTGATTCATCCCTTTCCTTCTAGAGTGTACATAGGTAAAGAACTCTTTGTTGTTTTTCTTTGCATCCTTTCTCATAATCTGCCTTTGCCTGTCAAACCTCCTTTGTGACTTGGTTACAGACCAACTTATATCTATCATAGGCTTCTGTGTCACCTGTTATTTTATATGTATCTCATGCATTTTTATTCTCTGCCACATGTCTAATTAGGTCATCTGACATCCATTTAGGCCTAAACCTTGAACAATATTTCTTAGTTAGTATGTAAAGCCTAGTAGCTTCCAAGATTAATTCTTTGAATGCTTCCCATTTTGAATTTGCTGTTGGTAACATCATCAGTTGGTCCCACCATATAGAATTTAAATACTGTCTCAGACCACCGTAGTCTCCTTTATGAGAGCAAAAACCCTTCCCTTTACCCCTGATGATAGTTACCTCTTTGAGTAAATCCCACTTCAGCACACTGTGATCACTGCCACCTAGTGGTTCCTTTATCTGGAGATTCTTAATGCATAAAGAAATAAATTACTTAGGGGTGCCGTTATTAAAAAAAAAAAAGCCATGAATAATTTGAAATATGCAAAGAATTACTTGTTTTTGCATTGGTGTGCTGATTTCATCTTTTCATGTTTTGGGGATAAATAGGAAAAACTGATTGAAAATGGAAAACTAAAAAATTATTCTTAATTCTGACACTATATTGGACAATGATATCACAAATTATGTTAAGAAACAACAGTCTTGATATTAAAAAAAAAATAAGAAAAATAAAGGAATTATTTTCTGACTCTTAGTGCAGTTTTTGTTTCTCATCTGACAACTCTGGAAAATTACACTTATTGAATAAAATAAAATAAATTTTCTGTTTAGGATGACTACCCAGTCAGAGGAGTTTACTTATTTTTCTTAAGTTTTTATTTCAAAATGGACTCTTAGAAGTTTTTATGGTTAAAAAATATTTCTTCAATTAAAAAAAATTATTAATGCAAATAGGTTTTGTATTTGAAGGTTAATCATTTACAGCTAGTTCTCGCTTAACCTTCTTAAGCTAATACACCCACCATAATGTTGTAAGTGTATTAAGTTTTCAGAACCTGATTTGCCTAGGAGATAATGCAGACTTATATTGTGTAGCATAGATCATAGGTAGCTTTCAGGGAAAAGGCTAATGTCTGGGCAGAGAGCAGTGCAAAAAAGGCTGCAAGCGTAGTTCATGATGTCTTGTCAATGATATACAGGAATTTTGCTAGCAGTGATAAGGGGGTGATTGTCCCCTTGTATAAGGTGATTGGTGAGGGGAAAAAAGGGTTGATATTACCAAGAAAGGCTTAAGTCTGCAAATTGCAACTTCTGGAGACTAGGCACCTGCAAGGTGATCTAAATGAGGTGTATAAGGCCTTATATGGTTTGAGCAAGTTCAGTGCTAATGAGATTCTTCCTCAGATTACTCACCTGAGGGGGCATAAATTCAAAATGAGGAAAGACAATTGTAGAATAGATGTTCAGAAATTCACCTTTAGCCAGTGAGTGGTTGATAGTTGGAACAAACTTCCATCTGCACTGGAGGTCAGCAACTTATTTAAGTTCAAGGCAGAATTAGAAACATTTGGAATGAATGGATGGGTGAAATGGGAAGGATTTTTTTTTTTTTTTGGCTGATGCTATATAAGCTTAGCAAAAAAAGGAGATCTGAAAATTTGCTCAAATTACAGGACTATTAGCCTAATTTCTCATGCTAGCAAGAGTCTTCTTAAAATCATATTGAACAGAATTTCAAGAAAACTTGAAGAAATGCCAGAAGAACCAGCAGGTTCAGAAGGGGTAGAGGAACCAGAGATCAGATCTTAAGCCTACGACTGATTATTGAAAAATGCAAAGAATTCAATGTTCCAGTTGTTTTGTGTTTTATTGATTATGCAAAAGCATTTAATTGTGTTCAACACGAGAAACGATGACTATTATGGGTTTTCCAATCCACATAATTCAGCTGATTAAGCTACTGTACCAGAAAAAGTGAGAATGAACATGGGAAACACGACTTTTTCACAAGAGGTAACAGTGTCAGGCAGGGCTGTATTTTGTCACCTCATCTTTTTAATCTTTATGCCGAAGATATCATGCATGAAGCTTTGGAAGATTTTGAAACTGGCATCAAAATTGGAGGACTGAAGATAAACAACCTTCGTTATGCAGTTGATACTGTGCTAATTTGTAATTCTAAGAATCATCTTAAAGAAACTCTGAGGAGAGTATGTGAAGCAAGTAAGAAAGAAGGATTGTTTCTGAATGTGTGTAAAACTAAAATTATGGTGATAATCTCGATTCCAGTAAAGTGAAGGTTAATGGGCAAGATATCGAAGAAGTTGATGAATTTGATTACTTAGGGTCAAGAATAAATAAAAACAGTGACTGCTCAAACGATGTAAAGAGACGACAGGCAATTGCTAAAATGTTGGTCGCTGATCTGATAAAATTATGGAGATATCATGATCTGCCCCTAAAGACAAAACTGAGAATCATTAATTCGTTAATTTTTCCAGTTGCCACTTATGGATGTGAAGGATGGAATCTGAAAAGAGTTGACAGGAAGAAAATTGTGGCATTTGAAATGTGGTGTTACAGGAGAATACCGCGTATTTCTTACTTGGATCGAAGAACAAATGAGTGGGTATTAAAGAAAATTGGCAGGCCTAAAATTCTTCTTCATAGCATCAACAAAAGAAAACAAGTTTTTTGGTCATATAGTAAGAAGGGAAAACTTTGTTGAAGAATATAATGGAAGGAAAAACTGAGGGGAAGAGGTGCAAAGGAAGACTTGCAACTAGGTGGAAGGATGGGATCAGTGAACTTCTGGGTGTGAATCATGTCTGGATCATGTGCTATATGATGCTGCTCGTATAGCACATGATCGATGCAGTTGGAGCAGGTTATTCCTGCTCCAACTGCATCTTAATAAAAACAAGTCAAAAATGCTCAAGAATTGACAGTTGTGAATCTTAAAATAAGATGTCTTCTATGTAAAACAAAAGATACTTTATTATACTGGTATAAAAGGATAAATGTAATATAATGGTAGTTGGGCATTCTGGTCTCTTGCCAAAGCTATTGGCCCTACCTTTTGCCATATCTACTTCCACCTCTGTTAAACCCAGTGGTTCTACTGCCATCTCAGCTAAAGATAAAGCCAACATGCTGGCATTCTACTTTTTTTCTAACTCTTGTGTCAATAACCTTGGTAAACCACCTCATACCATTCCCAGTACACTCCACTCAATGCCTCCTGTAGAAGAATTTTGAACATTCTTGATGCCAAGAAAGCACCAGGTCCCAATGGTATTTTTCTACTTGTTCTCAAAACTTGTGTTCCCAAGCTTACTCCTGTTCTGTGTAGCCTTTTTACCGTTCTTATTCCACTGGTATTTGCTCATATCTAGCCAGTTCCTAAAAAGAGTGACAAATTCCTTCTGTCCAATTATTGTACTTTGCACTTCTACTCTTTCTAAAGTAATGGAGCAATCAATTAACTGCCAACTCTTAAAAACTATCTAGAAACCTTCCATCTCATCCATGATTGCCATAGATTCCATCAGTAATGATCTTCTGGTGATATACTAGCTTATGTTACCCACCTATGGAAAAAATCAATGGAAAAGTTTGGCAAAACTCAAGCAGTTTCTCGACATTTCAAAGGCTTTTGATTTTGTTCATCAGTAAAGGTCTAAATAAGCTTCCATCTTATGGTTTGCCAAGTGTCTTTTGTAATTAGGTATCCAGTTTTCTGATTGCACACTGTGGTTGATGGCTCTGCCTTCTAACTTCTCCACCAAGATGCTGTTGTTCCCCAAGGTACAGTTCTTTCTCCCATTCTTTTCCTCTTGTATATAAATGACCTTCCATTGAATGGAAATCTTATCCATAGTTTTGCTTATGATAGCACATTGCATTCCACCTACAGTTTGAGAAATGTTGTCCTGAACAAATAGTTTCAATTTCTTGAATATCCACTACCAATTCCTTAAATGCTGATCTCCAGGTAATTCTTCAGTGGGGCAAAGGTAATTTAGTTAATTTCAATCCTTCTAAAACTCAGTCCTGTCTTATATCCCGCAAAAAAGGATTCTTCTGCTCCTATGCTTATCTTCAAAGGCACTCAGATTTCTAAACAAAATCATATATCTCTATTAAGGACTACCCTGACTTCTAATCTCTCTTAGCATAAGAACATCACAAATATTGCTTCCTCTGAATCTAAAAAACTGAGTTTTCTATTTTGCTCTTGATGTTATTTTTCTTCTAAACGGTTATTCACTCCATACAAATCTCAAATCCATCATACTATGGAATATTGTTCCCACATCTGGGTGGTGCCCTATAACCATCCTCAGTCTTCTAGACTCCATTCAAAAGAGGGCAGTTAGGTTAATCAATGGCCATCTCTTACCAAGTCTCTTCACTCTCTGTCTCTTAGACATTCTGTTTCTGCTGCATGCCTTTTCTATAGATATTTCCACGGGCACTGTTCTGAATTGGCTTTTATCATTCCCCCTCTCTCCTCCAACCCAGTTCAAACACTTGCTACAACCAGTCGGCATAGTTTTTCGTGTCCAACTTTAAACCGACAGAAGCAACTTTTCTTCTTCCTCATTTATTCCTTCAACTTCCGTTTTCTGGAACAACCTGAGTTTATATGTATTTCTAGAAAATTTCAATCTACAGAAATTCAAGTCTAATGTCAAACAAGTATCTTATTTCATCTCTCAAACCTTCCACCCATGCACAGTATTATATTAAGTATAATAGGTTCTATTACCTTTTGTGTTTGGGGTTTTAATTAAAAACACATGCACACACACCCAGTTACTAAATAAAATTGGCTCCATTTCAGATTATTTATATATTTAAATTGGTCTTCTGACTCGGATTTAGGAAAAGACTATCACTTAATCATAGATCTTATAGTACTGAGCTTAATTTGGTACTTTTCAATGCAGAGCCCAGCTTTTATCCAATTTGCATCTAAAGTTTGATACTTACACCTTAATCTACTTCTTTTTGAGATTTCTGAGTCAGTTCTTCATTTGAATCAGGATTATGAATACACTTTTCACACATTAAATAGCTAGCTAGCTGTTTCTGAATGATACCAGAGGACAACTAAACAAAGATCAACTTATATAGAACAGGCAGGAAAACAGCTAGCTTGGTATAATGTAGTTTTTTTTTTTTTTGACAAATCACTACATGAGTCTTCTGACAAATGGATGATTCACAGTGGAAATTATATTAGCCAGCAGCTGCACACCTCATTTTGTGAGATGTGCATTTTCTTATCCCCCCCCCCAAAAAGTCAGTAATGTTTTGTAATCAGGGCATAAAAATACACTAAAATTGCCACATTTATTAGTATTAAATAGTGTAATTGTAATCGGTGACAGTTTAAGACCACCTGGGGACTCCAAGGCTTTTCTGCTCACCCACTCTCACATTATCCACCTGCTCAATGTGGCAACATTTATGTACATGTAAATAAACCTGTATACATTAGCGATGGGCATAACTGAGATTATAATAAATTCACTTTATTGTGGTTGGCAGTTCATAGAATTATTCCCTCAGTATCTCAGTTAATTATTATTTGCTTGCTACTGACATTCTGAACAATTGGTAGTGCTTGTTACAGTTATTTGAACAATTCTGAAAAATAATTTTGATTAAATTCAAATTTTTCATTTACCATTTGTGTAGCAAATATTATTAAATATATAACAACACTGGTCAACATTTTCTTACATTCTCTGATGTCACTTCCCCCTCTTTTTTTTATGACACATGCATACTATTTACACCTTGTCCATCCATCTGTCTGCATGGAACAGCTTAACTCCCAACAGACAGATTTTGATGAAATTTTATATTTGAGTCTTTTAGAAATGTTTGTTGCACAATCCCAAATTTCATCAAAATCGGTCCAAGAGAAATCTGGCTAATTCTCCTCATAAATTTTTTTGAATTATCTCAATACAAAAATGAAGTATGTGTTTCAGATGTCTGACTGCTGACAAATGTTTTCTCCGTCCCTGGAAAGGTTCTAGAATCAATTATAATTCAATGATACCTCAGTTTCCCCCCCCCCCCCTCATATACAGAAATTCATATTAGTTTTAGATGTTTAAACAATACTCAAGAAAAAGTCACGTGGACTCCAGATTTTCAGCATGTTTCACCGATCCCTGAGAAGCTTTTAGCACCAATTGTTAAAGCTCCTTGAGTCGTCAAATTTTCATTACATTTTTTGTTGTCCCTTGTGGGAGGAAGTTCATTCCATATCCTCACACACACCTACAAAAATGTTACACTAAATGTGGAATTCCAATTCTGATATTTTCAGAATTTCAGCACCTATTTAGAATATTTCCTTGGACTTTTGTATACTAAATATCAAGTCAACAGGTTGTTCCCTGTTCATCTATGTCCTCTTCCCCACTATTTAAAAAAAAAAAACTTCTACACAAATCACATAAGGTGAGGTTTGGTAAATGTAATGCAATGCATACATTACTTAACTATTTTTTATTAGCATTAGTTGAGGCAATGATGCAAGAAAGCAAGCTTATACAGCATCAGGCAAAAAAAAAAAAAAAAAAACTTCCCATTTCACTCATTCGGTCACTACAAATGTTTGAACAGATGGAAGTTTGTTCCAGCAATCAACTGCCCGCTGGCTAAAGGCAAATTTCTGCACATCTGTTCTACAACTGTCTTTTTTCAATTTGAATCAATGCCCCCTCAGGTTCTTAATATGAGCAAGCAGAAGTATCCCATCAGCATTAAGCCTGCTTAAACCATTCAAAGCCTCATACGCCTCGATCAGATCACCTCACCGTGCCTAGTCTCCAGATGCTGCAACTTGCAGAACTTAAGCCTTTCCTCATAAGCACACCCCTTTGTTCCTCTCACCAATCTTGTTGCCCTTCTCTGTTCTCATTCTAGCAACTCTATATCCTTCCTAAAGTGAGGCCTCCAGACCTGTATGCAGTACTCAAGGTGTGGCCTGACCATTGCCTTATACAAAGAGATAATTACCTCCTTGTCTCTGCTAGCAAAATTCCTACATATCATTGACAGAACTCCATGACCTGCTCTGGCAGCCCATCTGCACTGCTCAAAGAACTTCATATCTGACTGCACAATTACCCCAGGTCTTTTTCATTCTCCACCTCCCTGAGTGTAGTACCACACAGTTGGTATGTTTCTCTTGAGTTACTGCTAACCATATGCAGTACTTTGCATTTGTCAATGTTAACTTCAGTTGCCACTCCTCATCCCATCTGGCATAACTTTTCTAGATCCTGTTGCAGTAGCATACTGTCTTTAGTGTCATTAATAACCCTGCAAATTTGACATTAAGCCTGATATATCTTCATCGATATCATTGATAAATACACAGAACAACAATGGGCCCAGCACCGAACCCTGGGGGACTCATTAGTCCCCATAGAGCAGTGTCCATTTATTGTCAGTCTCTGGTGTCTCCCACTCAACCATCCCTTTATCCATTGCAGCAATTTGCCCTTAATGCCATACAGTTTGTACCTACAATTTGTACAGCAGTCTTCCATGTCTAATAGTATGAAAAGCTTTCCTGAAATCCAAGCATATGATATCAAAATTATTTTTTGCATTCAGTTCCTTTGTGATCACATTGTAGTGTCCAATCAAATTGGTCAGACAAGACTTCCCCTTAAACCAATGATGTACCCGAACTATTACTGCAGTCTTGTCTAGATGATCCTGTATCACTTCTTTAACCAGTGACTCCCAATTATTTTCTCAGGAACAGAAAAACTAACAGCAGTTTGTGTCACCCTTTGAACCCCCTGTGTCAATTGGGGATACATTTGCACATCTCCAGTCCATGGGGACCTCTCCATTGACTGGAGATGTGCAATTAGGTTCATATGCATGAAGCATCTATTTTCTTCATCATGTCCATCTGCAATTAGCAGCTTGGCTCCTGGTGAACAAATTTTGATGCAATTTTGTATTTAGGTCTTTTAGAAAGATATTAGCATTAGTAGAGGCATATGATGCAAGAAAGCAAGCTTATTCAGCATCAGCCAAAAAAAAAAAAAAAAAACCACTACTCCCATTTCACCCCTCCGTTCGTTCAAAATACCTGTCCAGCTGAGCCTTAAATTTGTTTAGGCTATCAACTTCAACAACAAGCGATGGGAGTCTATTCCACAAACCAACTGCCCGCTGGCTAAAGGCAAATTTCCGCACATCTATCCGACATCCGTCCTTCCTCAATTTGAATTTATGCCCTCTCAGGTGATTATTCTGAGGAAGTCTAGTCATGCCAAATTTCTTTTTGTGTGATTTCATAAAAAATCAGACAAAGCATCAAAATTCCATTCCATGAAGTGATTTGTGTTAATTACTATATTTTAATTCCTTATAATAAGAAAAACTGCTATTTTTATTTATTCTTTTTGCTTTCAATAATTGGAGCCTGTGCCAATTTAAACCCAATATTTCTTTCAATAATTTGGAGCCTATGCCTTTTAAACCCAAAATAAATGAATTTATTTTGGGTTTAAAAAATATTTTATTTAGGAGTGTATTTATACCATATTTGTACAGGGTGTTCCACATAAAACCAGCCTGCCTTATACTGCTGTGATATTCATTTTTGAACAACTCTTGCGCAATGTTGTTCAAAGAATGAATTTTAGTCAAATCATTTCAGTTTGTGTTACTCAACATACAGTTGGCATTTGGCACTCATAAGTGATAGGTGTGTGAGAGTATCATCAAGAATGCCTCCTATGCAAGAAAGGATATGTATAGTGGAAGCCTATGTATGTACTGGCTCTTTTAAGGAAACACAGGAATTGTTTTCTGAGAAATTTCCTATTGCTATCATCCCACTAAAAGTACTAGTCAGTGCTTATTTGCAAAGGCGCCTCCGTAGCCAGGTGGGAAGGAGCAGCAGTGCGTAGCACACGCTTCTTGATTAGACTGGGGTTCGAGCCCATCACCACCAAATACGGAGGATGCGGAAAGATCAGGGAATGACCACCACATATCCCGGAGCAATATGGCCTTAGTTGCTAATGCTCCAAACAACAAACAAACAAGCAAACAAGCTTATTTGCAAAATGGCAGACACCAGGTTCTGTTGTAAATGCACCAAGAGATCATCTACCCTCTGTTATGACTCCAGAGGCAGTGTTGCACATTCAAAAGAGAAATTTTAGCTAGCCCTGGAAAACCTATCACGAAATTGTTGCAACAAACTGGAGTGAAACCAACTTTTTGTTTTCGTGTACTTCATTACCTGAAATCGAAACCCTATTGTGTGATGTGTCCAAGAATTACTGCCACCTGATACAGCAAAACGTCTGAATTACTGTGAGTGGCTCCTTAACAAGATTGCAGACGGTGAACTTGACCCACTGCTTTATTTCATGATTGATGAGGCATAGTTCCATCTTTCTGGTCATGTGAATTCTCATAACACTCTATACTGGTGTGACAAATTCTAACAACTTACATCAGAAATCGCTTCATGACCAGAAAATCGGGATATGGTGTGTAGTTTCTGGCAATTGAATCATTGGCCCAATATTTTTTGGCACTACAGTGAACACAGCAGTTTATCTTAAGATTTTTGAGAACTTCAACACTCCATTAACAGAAGATGAATGTGAAAACTGCTACTTTCAACAGGATGGCACCACATGTCACACGTCTCGTGAATCACTGGCCCGTGTTCATGACAATTTCACACACACACACATAGTTTGCAAAGGATTGTGGCTACCATGTTCTCCAGATTTGTCTTTGTGACTTTTACCTGTGGTGATATTTGAAGGGAAGAGTATGAGCACAACTCCTGCACAATAAATGAACTGAAGGACAGCATTCGAAAAAAATATCAAGGCTATCGATGTCACTGTTTTTCATCGGGTTACATGTACACAAACGTGTATAGATGCACAAGGACATAATTTCCAGCATCTCTTATAAGTGTGCGTACATTTGGAGAGAATAAATAAAGTTACTTTTGACTGAGTTTTTCTGTGTTTATCTCATTTTACTCCTGTCTAGATTTCTCTAATTATTTTGCCAGTGACTGGGGCTTTACGTGAAACACCCTATATTTTGTAAGGGTGTTAAAACTCTGATTATATTTGTCTGAAAAAAGTATCTAGAACAAATTGAAAAATTGTAGGAGGAGTCATACAATTTTTCAATTTGTCATTTCATTGGACAGAATAAGTCAGCCTGCAAATGTCACATTAATCTCTCCCAACCAAAAACCATCACGCAATTGAGTTTGTTGCATGCGGAATGGGAAGAAGGTATTATCCTGTTGATAAATGCAAAGTTTTAAGCCTTAAAACTGCATGCTGTTAGAATAACATCACTGAAAATATCAATGTTGCCCTTTCTGTAGGTTACCATTACATAAAATGTTATTGTCCAAAAAGCAATAGTTGAGTACAGTACCATAAAGCAGCCTTAATTTACAAATTTCCAATTTTGTACATCAACACCAATAAAAATTGATATTCTCAAAATGCAAAGATAAAGAAGAAAGGGTGTTTTTGGCAGATGCAAGAGGTAAATAAGTGGAAAGATTTTTATTTGATAAAATAAAATTCATTTAAAAAAAAAGGTCGTGCATGGCTAACAAGGTTAAAATATGTACAACAGAACCATAGTACAAAGTATGAAATGCAAGGAGGTAGACAACAAGACAGACAGGTAGTCAAGTTAAAGAAAGTTGGCCATATCTAAAGTCATGTTATTTTGCCATTTCATAAAACTGCAACTAGTTATGAAAGAAACAAAATTTTATGTGTAGTTAATATAGTCGAAACTCTATATAACAACCCTCTAGAGGAATGAGAAAAACTGTCGTTATACTGGAAAGTCATTATATTGATTGTTCATAAACTCAATTGTCAGAACAAGTAAAAACTTCAACATTTAATGTAATTCTACAAATACTGTACAATATAGTACAGTTAGTCCCTGAGTTATGTACTTCAGACTTAAGTAAATTTTTTTGGTAAAATCGTAAAGATACTTTTAAGAGTGAAGTCGAATGAAGGAACAAGTATAAGTTTTTATTTTCGTTCCTATACAAACTATGTTGGATAATAACCTGGAGCGTAACTAGAATGTAGGTTAATAACTATAGGTAGCATTTCATTTTCTGCTTTAAAAATTCTGAAGAAATATTCAAAGTGTTTGAGACAGGTGAACTGCGTTGAAGCACTTCAGAGAAATCCCTACAATGTTTAAGTCACGTGAACTGTGTCCCATCGGCAATTCTTCGGAGAATTACACTCTAGCCCTTTAATCCTTTTATCCTTGGAGTACACAACATATCAAGAGCCTAGAATGATGTGACAACTTTAACAACAAAGGCTTCAAACAAAGATGAGCTGATGTCTTCTGTTACCAAATAAATAGTAAACTTAGCCCAGGAGTTGCAGCTAGTCCTAGAGAATGAAGATGTAAACGAGTTTGTGGATGAATGAGATGAAATTTTAACAACAGAAGACCTAGCCCAGTTGAACACGCAAATAGTCGAGGGACAAGGGGGAGCCGAATCCGTTGAGGAACCAGAGCAACTCAAGAAGCAGTTCAAATTAAAGGAAATGGCAGAAGCGTTTCGTATAAAATTCAGGAAGGTCTCTATGTTTGATGGAATGGATGAAAACACTGAACGTTTCTTGAAAATAGAAAGAAAAGTTCAAGATTGCTTATCAGCTTATTGCAAAATTTATGAAGAGAAAAAAAAAGCGAAGATCGAAGAGTTCATATCACATACTACCTCCCTGACCTCTACTCAGCCTACAACATCGTGTGATTAATGTCTTATTAATGCTTCAGGTTCATTTTAAGTTACCTTTAGTTCATCACACCTGAAGTCTATAGACTTTGTGTGTTTAGACCACTTTTCTTAAATATGCACACTTTGGTTTTGATTTCCTTAGTGGCCCTTAAAGCCTACACAGCATACAAAATATATCAGTTTTTACAGTACAATAACATGCTTTTTTTTGCTTCCTTTTATGTTTTTTTTTTTCTTATGTGCCACTCCGATTAATTCACCACTGTTCCCAGATAAAGTTTTTAGTTGTTATGGTATATAACTATTTTTCTTCATTCTTCTGAGGATATTATGTGGTTTTTGTAATTTTCACATATCAGGAATATAATAGCAATATTTTATTAGTCATTCCAGAGTTATGTAAAAATAGACTTATGTAGGAAGTCCTGAAATGTATCTCTTATTTATGTCGGGGACAGACTGTATACTATTATTTATAATATGTACAGCTGGGCCTCGATTAACGCGATTAATTCGTCCCGCGAGCGCATCGTGCAAAACGGAAATGCGTTAATCGAATATCATAACCAATAGGAAAAATTATAATTGGTCCTTGACCTTCTGGAATGTCCATAAAGAATTTTAAAAATACCTTTTAAATAACTTTTTAACTGTATATAATGTAAAAGATAATGAAAATAATTATGGAATTAAATGTTTATTGCATAAAACAGCGGTTCTTAAACTGTGCGCCGCGGAATATTTTAAAATTTCGAGGGAAACACAGCGATACTCGACATCTGTCGGACACCGCGCGAACTACTAGCTCGAGGTAGTTCACAGTTTCAGCATTTCTTATTAAGTTGTTTGGACCTAACTACTAAATGAAACTGTTAGGTATTTCTTTTGGTCTGGGTGCGCCTTGAAAAAATTACTGAGACATTAAAGGCGCCGTAAATCTAGAAACTTTGGGAACCTCTGACATAAAATATACAATGAAGAAATTACTGTTGCAGAAATATTTGAACAGTGTTGACTTTCTCTTTTCATCAATCAATTTCCGATAGCCGACAAAAATCTTCTCTGGGCCCTGGCGAAATAAATATCGCAGAGAACATCAAACCTTTTGTTTTGAGGTTCTATGCGATACGAAAGATTTCATCTAATTCTTTTACCGTTATCTCCTTCGCAGTAACATTTTCATCTGGCTCATTTAAAAATTTGACTTTTTGAATGCAAGTCTGCATTGACTTTATTAGCAGGAGACAAACACGTCTTCTTCCGATGGTTGATGGAACACACCGAGGCGGGCAGCAGGCAAATGTTTGTTTATTGACCGTACGACTCGCGGTAAGCTTAACGCGTGATTCAAATCATTTTCAACTATCGCATAAAAAAAAAAAGATCGTGTTAACTGGAAATTTGCATTGTGTAAAGTGGTATCATTTTTCAAATAGCGTTAACTGAATATCGCGTTAATCGAACTCGCATTATGCGAGGCGTAGCTGTACTACAGTATTAAACAAATTTTCATTGTAAATTTTGCATTGATTGTAGAGTGCAGTAAGATTACAATTAAATTGTAAATTTCACTACATACCTATCAAGATCTAACAAGAGAATTGTTTCATACTTTAAAGTAATCTGTCAAAACATGCTGTTTAAATGGTAGAGCATGTTTTAAAATAGGATTATGAAGATGTGTGATAGCAGTTATTTTACTTTCGTGGCTAGGCTGCACTTGAAGTATATGCTATTACTGTTATTAATGAATGTTAAATATTTTAATAATATTTGTTTTTTCAAGTCTTTCAAAAACCAGAATGTATATGCTATTCACTTAAAAAAAAAAAAAATCCAGAGGGTATACTGCTTAAACCCTCCACTGGTGGCAGGTACTCAACAGTAATTGTACATATACTTGACAATGAGGGGTGCAGTTATCCACAAAGAGCAAACATGGTGCCACTCTGATAGTGCAGAATTGGAATGCTGGATTAGAGAATTGAAACAATGTGTACAGAAAGGATAGACATGGCAGGTGGAGGTTGCCAGTGCAGTATTGAATTAGAATAGCGTGACAAGAGCATTGGGAAAATAAAAATGATAGAATTATGTTATAGGCCACACGAATAGCTATATAAATAAACTGAGTTGAGCCGATACATCTTTATATTTGGATTTGATGGATGACTGCTTTTTTTACCAATATGCTAGACCACAAAAAGTAATATTCTTGATCTGATTATTAGCAGCAAATCATTGTGTATTAAGAATTGGAGTAAAGGGACCACTAGATGGCAGTGAACATGGGTCTTCTTCATTAGGTGCCTTATTAATGATCTTACATATATAAACTAAACTTGGTTACACAGATGAGATTAAATTTTACTGACCTACACTCTGCTCTTATCATGCATCTTTACTTAGATAGATTTAAATGCATTTGGGCACTGCTAAATAATCTCAATGTCTCCACATGTTCCATGATTACATTCACTAATTCTCATAATCAATCCTAGATCCATGATTATACTCTAAATAATATCAATATTGCTAGGTTCACTTGTTATAAAGAAAAGAACTAAGTATTTAGTTCTCTTCAGTTTGTAGTTTCTCCCATCATATTAATGTTTCTAACTAGCTCTTAGGCTTGTTGAAGTATCTTGCTTGTATACCAAATTCTTCTTATTACCCTGAAATACTCAATTAAACTACATGTCCCTCGCAATAAAACCCGTTTTAAAGCTCTACTTTATTATAAATATAGAACTGATTAGGGTAAGTTCATATGTAAACTTTTAATCTGTTGGATCTTAACCCTTTTGTTGACCTAAGTCTTATGATGTAATTAGCTTTCTTCCTAATTCGGTTTATGTACAGGGTGGGCCAATAACTAAGGAAACTGTTTTGAATAACTGCTGGCTGATGTAAATAAGTATATAGGTTATCTGAAAAATAGTTTAATCATTTTTTTTTATTGTTTCTGAATAATTTGAGCATAGGAAAAGAGCTTTATAGTGAAGGGGAGGATTGAAATTGTAAGGCAGCATGCAAAATATGAAAATGCTGCAGAAATTACATTGCATGCCATGTCAGTTAAAGTTTTATTGTACAAAAACCACCACAATAAAGACCATAAAGCAAAAATATGGAAAGCTTTGAAGAGGAAGTCAGAACAGTGCACAATCTGCCATAACCTGGAAGGCCGTATCTCAAAGACATCTGCTAATTTGGAACTTTTGTAAGAGCAGATATCAAAAGAAAATTTCAAAGAAAGTGAAGTTTGGAACTTAAAATACCCAAAACAAACTTTAATAGAATCATAAAGGAACTTAAATACAAGGTTTATCATTCCATGCTGCTACAAAGTTTGAATGAGGATAAGCCAGGCAGAAGATTGGAATTTGCTGAATAAAGAAAAGAAGTGCACTTCTTTTCTTCAAGGGGCATGTTTTTAATAGTTTTAAATTTCTAATTTCTTTCACTCTTCACCTTAAATGAATTCACTTCCTTAACTCTACAGATTAAGAGGTGAGTACTGCAACTATAAGATCTTGCTAAAAATTTAATATTTTTAGAGATGGAAATATCAGAAATCTTATCTAATACTGATTGGGAGTTAAATTATCTATATAACTGAAATATTAACTGTATGAGGCACCTGGGGCTGATGGAATCTATTAAAAGTGCAGAAAAAAGAGGTAATCGTTAAGTTATAATAATGACACCATCTATAGATTCAGGGGGAAGTCTCTATAGATTGGAGATGTACCAACATCTTCTATTCACAAGGGTGAGCAAGTAATTACAAACCTGAAAATTTTACTTCGGTGCCAGGAGAATAGAGAATAACGGAGCTAATGGTCAAAGAAGTAATGTAAGATCATCTTTGTAGAAAATGAGCTAGAAAGATAATTACAGCATGAATGTGTAAAGGAGACCACGCCTGATCAATCTGATTAGCCACTGTGAGGCTGTTACATAGGGGCTGGCTGCAAAGAATAATATTAATATTGTATACCTAGATCTCAGTAAAACCTTTAATACTGTTTCACACAAATGATTGTTGTATAAATTGGAGCACTGTGTCATTAGGTGCAAGTTACCACTTTGGATAAAAGCAGAATTCTAATTAGGGTGAAGCATCAAAATTAAAGGTGCAAAAAAGTAGGATTTAAAAAATATATAATAAATAAAAAATATACATATTTACTTATTACTTTTTTTTTTTTAAATTTTGGAATAGTGAAAAATGAGTGAGCACTACACACATTTTGCAATATTTATTTAATGTTAACTTATGTTTATTTATGGGGGAACTTTTTTGCCCTAGGCACTGGAATACACAATTATGTATTGGACAAAGGGGTGGTTAAGTGGTAGAAGGCAATACAGAAGTTGTAACTGGCCACTGCTCATCATGGGCTAACCATGAGTGGGGATAACACAGGGTGTTGGGCACTACTGTTTTTAGGCAAATAAGCACTTATTGTCTTCACTATGTCTGTCTCTCCATCTGCATGCAATAACTGTACACTCAGTGGATACATTTTCATAACATTTCATATTTATTCTCATATTTCATATTGAAAATAAATCTTTCTTTTAGAAATTTTTTTAAAATTGTGTAATAACTTGACTCCAGTGGATGGATTTTCATGAAATTTTATTTATCTCTTTTAGAACGATATGTTGAGCTGTTCCAAATTTCATTAAAATCCAACCAGTAGAAATTTGGCAATTATTATTATTTTCATATACAGCAATACCTTGCTTAGCACGGGTTTCACTATAACACGGTTTTCAATTAAGTTTAAGTTGAAAATGTACTGTACATATTGAAACTCATTCAATAGCCTAGACACATACTCTACATATACTGTATGCTGCATTGTTGTAGCCTAGGTATGCATACATATATGCTGCAGTGCCAACTCTATTGTCTCACGTGCACATGTGCCAATACCTCCCCCAGGCAGTCAGCAGCAATGTGCAACAGTGTTCAGTATTCTTAATTCCATCCTGATGAGACGACATGATAGCTTTTCATAATTTCATTTCATAATTTATTTTTATCCCTTTCAATACGATCAAAAATATATTTGCATATTGGCTATAAATCACTGCCAACAACATGAATTCTGCTTGGCAGCATGTTTTGCCCCATTTGGCAAATGATTTTGCTGGCTTTGAATCACAAACACTGTGAAGATTGGTAAAGACTTTGGGATTTGAAACTTTGGACACTGCCAATGTACATGACTGCACCGACTCACATGCAAATGACTTAAATGATGTAACTCTCCTTGAAATTGATGAGTAAACTGCATATGAAGAAAGAAAAACAATTCTGAAGTGGCACCAAAAGGATTTTCAACAGAAGAACTGGAGAAAGTTTTTTGGGGATTGACATGGCCTGTGAGGCAATTATGAACGGAGATCCAGATGTTGAACATAACACCAAGATACGGAAAATTTTACAAGATGGGATTCGATGCTACAAAGACTTGTGCGCCGAGAAAAAGAAGAGAACTTCACCAGACTTTTTTTTATTGAAATACCTAAATCAGGGTTTCTTAACAAGGGGTCCGTGAGCTTGGATGGGAAAAAAAATCAACTCATTAATTTCCTTCACTTATGAATGTATGTAATAAATTACAATTGTATTAGCTGTATCTGTAGCCACCAATAGAAATAACAGATATTTTCATATCATATTATAGTTATTGCATATCTCAAAAACTCGCTTACGCTCATATTACTTTGAAATTATGGCAGTTATTAGACCTGCCGCTAGATCACACTTGATTGCAGTCCTGCTGTGGACAGACTATTGTGCAACGTAGTTAGCAAACTATCCGGCAAATCAGTGCCTAGTAGGCCACTTTTAACACGAATAGACACGCTGGCTACGAGTGTAAACCAGGTATGTTCAAACACGTCCTACGGTTTAGATAACAGTTGAAGTGTGTTAATTTAACCTTTTCGCTGCTATGTGCGTGTATACCGGTCCAACGGTGGAGGCCCCTGCAGTGCTACAGGCATGTATGCACGCCCACCGTGTGTCTGTCGATGCATACAGTCTTCGTATATGTCTTTCTTAGTTGCTAATATTGCATTAATTATTTTTACATTAATTATTTAACATTTGTTACAGATCAAATTTAAGTTGAAATGTCGAAGAAAAGGAAGTATGATGAAAACTATGTATTATTTGGTTTCACTTGCATTAATGAACGTGACAGGACTCAAATACCGCAGTGTTTTTTGTGCAGAAAAATTCTTGCGAACGGAAGTATGAAGCCAGCAAAACTGAAAGACCATCTCAAGTCTGTCTATGCTGAAAATGCATCTAAAGATGCTGGTTTTTTTCATGCGAAAAAAATCTCAATTCGAAAAAGCAGGGACACTTCCAAAACTTGGATTTGCCATTTCACGAAAACCTTTTCTTGAAGCATCCTATAAAGTTGCTTACCGGATTGCCAAGCAAAAGAAGCCCCACACTATTGGAGAGACTTTAGTAAAGCCATGTGCACTGGAAATGGTCAAACTGGTCTGTGGACTGGAACAGAGAAAAAAACTGGAAGCTGTTTCCTTGTCAAATGATGTAATACATTCTAGAATAGTTGATATGTCTTAATATTTTGAAGCAGGTCATCGAGGAAATGGCAGCCTCGCCATTCCCCTTCAGTATGCAATTGGATGAAACTACAGACGTTTCTCAATGTAGCCAGCTCCTTGT
This sequence comes from Mastigoproctus giganteus, assembly GCF_048544385.1. Taxonomy (NCBI): domain Eukaryota; kingdom Metazoa; phylum Arthropoda; class Arachnida; order Uropygi; family Thelyphonidae; genus Mastigoproctus; species Mastigoproctus giganteus. Next base: position 235,992,421 of record NC_143577.1, read on the forward strand.
TTTTGTTCGCTATGTGCATGCTGACGCCATCAAAGAAGAATTCTTATTTTGTGAGTCCCTTTCGGAAACTACAAAGGCCGTCGATGTTTTCGAAATGGTAAAAAGTTTTTTTTTTTTTCAAACGAAACTTTGAATGGAAAGGAAAACTTCATTCTCTTTGCACTGATGGAGCTCTTGCGATGCTTGGTAATACATCTGGTTTTGCTACTTTAGTGAAAAAAGAAGCACCTCAAGTCGTCATCACTCATTGCTTTTTACACCTACATGTATTGGCAACAAAGACTCTTCCAACAACCCTGAAAGAAGCATTGTCAACAGCTATAAAAGTTATCAACTCGATCAAAAGAAGTTCTCTGAATCATCGTATTTTTAAAAGATTTTGTCAAGAAATGGGAGCAGAATATGAAGTGCTTCTCTACCACACAGAAGTGCACTGGCTTTCAAGAGGACAAGTCTTGAAGCGCTTGTTTGAACTAAGGGCAGAAGTTTCACTTTTTCTGGAAGAAAGAGAAAACCCACTCTTGGAACATTTCGAAAGGAACGATTTTATCCATGGGTTGGCTTACCTGACAGATATTTTTCACCATATGAATGAGATAAATCTTTCCATTCAAAGTCATGAAGTCACCATTATGGATGCAACTGAAATATTACAAGCTTTCTCGGCTAAGTTACCAATATGGAAGAAGAGAGTAGAGACCGACATTCTTGCAAACTTTCCACTGTTGCAGGAAGTGCTTTACCAAGATGTAGTTGAAATTCAAACTTCTCTCTCAATTTTTTTGAAAAGAGATATCTGCGAACACTTGGAAACATTACAGAATTCTTTTAAAAGTTATTTCTATCTTGATGGCATGAAAATTGAACCATGGATCCGAAATCCTTTTCTTTCTCATATAAACTGTATCGAAGATGTTGACTTATTGATCTTAGATGAACTCATTGATCTTAGGTCAAAGATGAACTCATTGATCTTAGGTCAAAAAACTTACCACGACTGGAGTTTACCTCAAAAAGCCTTGGAGAATTCTGGTGTTCCCTGAGAGAAGCCTATCCTCGTCTTGTAAAGCGAGCTATGGAAGCATGGCACCTACGTAGCCAGGTGGGAAGGAGCAGCAATGCGTAGCACACGCTTCTTGATTATACCGGGGTTCGAGCCCGTCACCACCAAATACGGAGGATGCGGAAAGGTCAGGGAATGACCACCGCATATCCCCAGAGCAATATGGCCTTAGTTGCTAATGCTCCTAAAAACCAAATAACAACAAATAACAGCTATGGAAGCTTTGATACCATTTGCAACAATATATCTGTGCGAATCGGGATTTTCAGCACTTGTAACAATGAAAACAAAAAATCTAAATCGATTAGATCCAACATGACATGCATCAAATACCACACCACAGTTTAATGTTCTTATTCAAGATAAACAACAACAGTCTTCTTACTGATATGTCCTTAAAAAATAAAATTTAACTTCAACTTTCCTATATTTTAAATGTATTGTATTATTATTCAATGTGTTAAGAAAGAAACACATATATTACTGTATGATGTTTTTTTTAAATTTTGGTAACTATTTCATTAAACTGGTTTTTTTGTAATTTTATTTTATGCATTTAAAAACATTATTCTGAGAAGGGGTCCGTGGCATTCACCTGACTGGCAAAGGGATCCGTGGAACTAAGAAGGTTAAGAACCCCTGACCTAAATAAACAAAGCTTTTTTCATCTCTTGTGATGTTTCCTTTTCATTAATACAATTTTGGTAATATTTTTAAATTCAAATCCTTTTAATTGGCTATCAAGTGCAAATTGTTTTATAGATTTATTATAATTTGTTTATAGACTGTTTCTCTGGTACGCATTCAATTAAAGCCATTATAATTACCTCAATCAGCAGGTTTCACATAACATGGAACAGTTTCGGTAGCAATTATCAGTGCTATGTGGGGTATTCCTGTATATCACATAGGCTATCCATATATTGCATATTATAACCGTTGCCATGCACTCATTGGAGGAATGAATGGGCAGAAACAAAATATATTTGGCTTGTACATAAGTCATTGCTTCTTGGGGCTATGATTGTTATCAGTATACTGAATACATAAATTGTGAATTATTACTATATTTGCTTATTATATTAATCAGAGCAGAAAGGTTAAATATGTGTTATATTTCAATTGTTATTAAAATTCAGGAAGAAATAAATGCATTAAGAAAGTGTTTACAGTATACTATAATTGCTTAACTTATTAAGTCACAGAGCTTGGAACACATGTTGCATTTCATTGCTGTTGATTATACTTTATAACAGTATATATTATACCAATGTAATATTTGCTCCATGTTTACATATCGTGGAGTGAATATTGTACTAGCAGGTATGTGCAGTAAAGTAAAAACAATTGCTTTATATATTATTAGTTAATCAATTAGTAAAAAAAATAAGTTATTTACTTTCACTTCTATTAATCACAGAAAAAATTAATGTAAGAAAGGAAAAGCTAACGCACCTGAAATGTAATGAACTGTGTACATCAACAAATGTGTTAATATTTATTAGTGACTAGCAGTCACACCCCCTTGCTTGTTCTGTTTGCCAATCCCTAACTCCATGAAACAGTCAGTATAATCAGCATATTTTGAATCTTGAGGAATGACTTACAGCAAATTTTGTATTTTGAGGGGTCAGTCAAATAATAGTTTAAAGATAAATTGAAAAAGTAAAAATATACACTGTGCTGCCGCTCTATTAGTTAGACCCCTGCTGTGCAAACAAATGGTCAGTCCCACAACGTTGCAAGTCACGTGACCACAGTTGTGGATATAAATGCGGCAGAACAACTTTTCTAGTATCAGTTAAGCATACAAACCATAGCAAGAATTCCCAAAAGGAGTGATCTAACGGACTTTGAACTTGGCATGGTAGTAGGTGCAAGACATGCTGGACAAAGCATCTCTGAAACGACAGTTCTCCTGAACTTTTCACGCACCACACTATCAAGGGTGTATCGAGAATGGTGCAGCGAACGGAAAACATCCTCTCGACGGCACACCGAGAAAATCACTTGTTGATGAGAGAGGTCAGAGGAGGATGGCTAGAATTGTGCTAGCAAACAGTCAGGTTACAATGTTGCACATCACATCAGAATACAACCTTGGTTCAATATAGCTGATGTGAAACATGTTTTGGGAGATTTTTACATCACTGGTGTCCTATTATACTTCCCCATGCTTGCTTATGTATTATTTTATTATTCAGCATTATCAAATATGAATTTTTCCACATGTATTCAAAAATGAAATTAGACCACTTCACAAACTCTTAATTTATAGCCACATATAACATTTATATAATCTTTTGTTTTTAGATAAAAATGAAAATCTGTGATAAGTAATAGTGCAATAAAAAGAGATGTAACCTTGTTTAACAAAAATGTATTTTAAGCCTCTGTATAATTCTTTCTTCTTATTAAAGGAATACACACAGTGACCAATTTAGTAGGTACATCCACCCTTTTCACAAAATGGAGTGCTCCTTCAGTAACAGCATCACATGTTCATACCATGTGTTATATATCAGGCGAGTAGATATGTAAGAATGCTGGCATGTGCCGTTCAGTGTGAGAATAGAGCAAAATTTAAGTGACCTTGAATGTGGCATGGTAGTTGGTGCCAAATGCACCGGTGTCAGTATGTCAACTGCAACCCTGCTGGGGTTTTCACATACAGCTGTGTCTTGGGTATATCAAGATTGGCTGGATGTTGGGCCAAGTAACAATTTACAAGAAACAATTGGGCCAAGATTGGCTGGTAACAATTGGGCCAAGTAACAATTGGGCCAAGATTGGCTGGATGTTGGGCCAAGTAATTGGGCCAACAGCAATCCTGTGGTTGGAAATAACTCATTAAGAGTAAGAGACCAACAGAGGCTGAATTTGTGCAAGGTAAGAGAAAAGCCACAGTTGGGGTCAAATAACATTGGACCAACTGTGGTCCAATGTTACCAGTAAATCAATATTTGGATGCCACTTCTGGAAATTGTTTCCAACCATCATGGAAATCTCTTCATGACTGCAGTGCATCCATCTAGGATGTCTTCCAACAGGATAATGCACCATGTCACAAGGCCAATATTGTACACAACTAGTTTCTAAAACTTGAGTGAATTCAACCTGCTGTGGTGGCCTTCCCATTCACCAGATCTCAGTCCAATTGGGCACATGTGGGATGAGCTCTTCAGAGCAGAGATCAGCAAACCATCCAATCTGCAAGGCGCCTCCGTAGCCAGGTGGGAAGGAGCAGCAGTGCGTAGCACACGCTTCTTGATTAGACCGGGGTTCGAGCCCGTCACCACCAAATATGGAGGATGCGGAAAGGTCAGGGAATGACCACCGCATATCCCGGAGCAATATGGCCTTAGTTGCTAATGCTCCTAAAAAAAAAAAACCAAACCAAACCAAACCAATCCAATCTGCAATAAAATGGGAAGCAAATCAGTTAACATTGGCCAGCATCCTTGTGGAATGCTTTTGATACCTTGAGTTCATCCAGGCCATTCTGATGGCTAAAGGGAGGGGCGGGGTTTACCTCACGATTAGGTAGGTGTACCTAATAAAGGATTCGAGTGTTGGCATTCGAGGTGAGTGGATGCACTTCGTCAGGGCTCCTCAGTTAAGTGGATTGGATTACTGTTGATTAGTGCTTTTAAATATTTGATTTATTTAGATATTGTTGGATTATTTTGTTATAGGTTTTCCTGTAACAGTTTGATTTTTATAATATTATAGGTATCATTTTTTAAAGTTAATTTTCATTGATATTTAGCTAATTTTATAATGGTAGTTAAGAGATCTGCTTTAAACACGTCACAGGGTATCGTGACTCGCACAGAAATAGCCGATGGCAATTTACGGGCGAGTCATGATTTAATCTGTTGCAGAACCTGTGAAATGTTTTCCAAGGTCGACCTGGTGACTAATCATAGCTCACCTGGGGATTCTTTTCTTTGTAATCGATGTAAGGAGTGCACCGGTCTTAAATTACAATTTGAGTCACTGAAAAAAACGGGTGCTTGCCCTTGAAAATAATGCATCTGGGAGCTCATCAGGGACTCAAGACTCTAGCAATCTACCAAGTGATGCACACCCGATTCGGGCCTCAAAACTGAAAAACCAAGTGAAACTACTCTGGTTAAAAAGGACATTGTTTTACTAGGAGACTCCATTGTCAAGGAAATGGGGAATATTTTTTGTAATAAGGATAGGTGGAGTAGAACCAGGGTATATCTGCTGGGAGCGACTATTAATGATGTCACCAACAGATTGTCAGATTTTAAGGGGGGGGGGTAAAGGGAATGTTATTATTAATGTGGGGACTAATGACATTAAACATACACGATCTGACGATTTGTTGGAAAAATGCAGGACCATGCTGAGGAAATGCCGCAAACTAGGCCACAATGTCTACGTGTCTGCAATTCTGCCCAGACACAATAGGAGGGATTATATGTTAAAAGCCTTGTGGATTAATTCAAGACTTGAAGGACTCTGCAAGGCTTTAGGGGGGGAAATTTCTGTCAGCATGGCCCACACTTGTAGGTAGAAGGAATTTGTTTTGTAGAGACAGGATACACTTAAACAAAGGTGGTGCAAAGGTTTTTGCCAGTATTATTGAGGATACCTTATAAAGGTTCAGGGAAATTGCTAGTTAGGAGGGATGTGGGTAATACTGACATGCGTTTATCTGATAATATTGGTCAAAGTAACTCTTGCACATACCTCAAGAGTTCTTATCTGTTATCCCTCAACTGGACATATTAGCCAGATGTTCTGGGGGCAGAAAAGTTTCAAGTGAGTGGGTAGCTAATGCCAGGGAAGAGATCCCAAAAAACTTCAAGGGTTGTGTTAAGGTAGTTAAATATGCAAGAACAGTAAGTCTTAATTGTTTATATAGTAATGTTAGAAGTGTCATAAATAAAATGAGTGAATTCGAACTGCTGGTTAAAACAAGTAATGCGACATAATAGGGCTTACAGAGACGTGGTGCCACCCAGAAATTGGGGATGATGAGTTTCAGTACGGCTTGTATAATGTACTTAGGAAGGATAGGGTAGATAGAAGGGGTGGTGGGGTAATGCTTCTTATCAGAAGCAGCCTGAGTGCGACGATAGCTTTCCCGGATTCAGACGTTTCACATGCTAGTATAGAATCTGTATGGTGTGAGATAGTTGGAAACAAAGGTATAATGCGAGTAGGAGTAATCTACAGACCAGGTGATTGTGAAGATTATGACGAAAGCCTCTACATACAAATGGAATGGGCAAGTAAGCGTCAATGTCTTATTATGGGTGATTTCAATTTGCCTCTAATTGACTGGAGTAAATGGGAAGGAAACTCGACATGGGGAACAAAATTTTTAATTCAACTAGATGACTGTTATTTGTATCAACATATCAAGGAAAGTATTAGAGAAAAGAATATCCTAGACCTCATCATCACCCATGAATCAGATGATATAACAGGGCTGACAGTAGAAGAACCAGTAGCAGGAAGTGATCACGGAGTTCTACAGTGGATGATGATGATGATAAGAGAGGTGGCAGCAGTAAATGGCAAAGGAATGGGTTTTAATTTCAGAAAAGGAAATTACGATGCCTTAAGGTACTACATGGCCTCTATTAACTGGGTTGATATCGCACAGAGAATGAATACAATTGAACTGTGGTATGCTTTTAAAACATTAATCATAGATGCCTTGAATGCGTATTTACCATTAAAAAAATACTCCACAAGGAGGGTTCCAAGTTGGATGAATAGTGAAATTGCCACATTACTTGAGCAGAAAAAGGTGGCATGGAAAGGTTACAGAGCAATAAAAAGTACTGAAGCCTATAAAAGCTACAAGATGATCTCTAATAGAGCCACAGAAAAGGTTCGACAGGCAAAGGCAGTTTATGAGAAATCACTAGCAAACAGAGCAAAGAGGAGGGGGGATAAGGAATTCTTCACAAATATAAACGCCAAGAAGAGCAGGACAAACCAGATCGGACCTTTACGTAAGGGAAAGGGGATAGTATTAAATGCACCACCTGCCGTTGCAGATGAACTCAACAGTTATTTTACATCGATATTTACAAATGAAAAACCATTTGTGGCAATGGGAAATTGTGGGAGCGAAGTTGAAAAATATGTAATTAATGATATTGAAATTTTGCAAGATTATTTAATGAAAAAAAAAACTTTCGAGCCTACAGGCCAGTAAGGCTCCTGGAGTTGATGGAATATACCCTATAATCTTAAGGGAGGCGGCAAGTGAGTGCATTGAGGCTAATTATGTTTGTTTGTTTGTTATTTGGTTTTTAGGAGCATTAGCAACTAAGGCCATATTGCTCCGGGATATGCGGTGGTCATTCCCTGACCTTTCTGCATCCTCGGTATTTGGTGGTGATGGGCTCGAACCCCGGTCTAATCACGAAGCATGTGCTACACAGTGCTGCTCCTTCCAACCTGGCTACGGAGACGCCAAGAGGCTAATTATGCAAGCATCTTGGATTGAAAAAGTGCCAATGTATCTCCCATACATAAGGGTGGCTCTAAGAGTGAAGTGGGAAATTATCGACCTGTCAGTCTGACTTCAGTGGTAGGGAAAATCATGGAGGCAATGATCAAGGGTGGAATTCAGGATCACTTGGATCGAATTGAAATTCTCAACGATACTTAGCATGGTTTTGTAAAGGGAAAATCATGTTTAACAAATCTGGTTGGATATTTTGAAAGAGTCACTCATGAGCTGGATTTAGGGAATAATTTCGACATTGTTTATTTAGATTTCAGCAAAGCTTTTGACTCAGTCCCACATGAGCGGTTGCTTTATAAGCTGGAACAGGTTGGAATCACTGGGAAAATCCTTAGATGGATAGCAGGATGGCTTCAGGGCAGAAGGCAGAGGGTTGTGATAAATGGCTATTCCTCAGATTGGGTTGATGTAAGAAGTGGGGTTCCCCAAGGATCAGTATTAGGGCCACCGTTGTTTTTAATTTTCATAAATGACATCTATGAAGGGATAGAGGGCATGATGTCTAAATTTGCAGATGATGTTAAAATTGGTAGAGTAGTTAATGATCACTGTCAAGCTGAGCTTCTTCAGACCTAAATAGATTTCAGGAATGGTCAGAAAAATGGCAGCTATGCTTTAATCCAACAAAGTGTAAGGTATTACATCTGGGAAACAGTAATCCCAAAATAACTTATTCACTTGGTGGAGTTCAACTAAACCCAGTACTGGAGGAAAGGGACTTGGGTGTTATGATACGGTCAGACATGAAATTCTCTGAGCATAGAAAACAGGTTGCAAGGAAGGCCCATGGCGTCCTATCAATGAGCTATTGAACTTTTGCAAGTAGAGATAGGGACATGATAATCCCATTATATAAGGCTTTTGTTAGACCACACCTAAAGAAAGACATCGAGCTTCTTGAAAGGGTGCAAAGACGGGTAACTTGCCTGGTGAGATCAGCAAAAGGACGTCCTTATGAAGAAAGACTTTGACTATGTGGGTTGCAGAGTTTGGAAACTAGACACCTTAGAAGAGATTTGATTGAGGTGTTTAAGGCTCTGAGAGGCATCAGTAAAATGAATGAGGACAAAATTTTCAAGATTATAAATGATGCTAGAATTAGGGGACATAAATTCAAGTTATGGGGGGAGGGAAATGTTTAGATCGGACTGCAGGAAGTTTTATTTTAGCCAGCGAGTTATAAATTACTGGAATAAGTTGCCTACATGGGTGGTAGAGGCTGACAGTTTGGGGAAATTCAAAGGTCATCTGGATAGTACCTTCGGGCGAGGGAAGCGCATAGGATGATAGGTTTAATTTCCTTTTCTTTTATTAATTATTATTATTTATTTATTATTATTTTTTTTTATCCTTGTTTTATTCGGTTTTTTTTTTGGTTGGTGCAGCATAAGCCATAGGCTTTCTTGCACCATGCGGCCATTACTAATACTAAAGTGACCACAGAGTATAAGTTGTCCCTTGTAGAATTTTTTTTTTTCCCCCTTTTTTAGTTTCTTATATATAATTTTACATTTTCAATGTGAAACCCCTGACAACATGCCACAATGAATCAGTTAAGTGTATTGTATACCTGAACGTATGCTATATTTTGTAATAAAGATTATTTATTTATGTTACAGATGTTCTAGAACACAAGATGAAGATTTTAAGGCACTTCATTTTGCGCCAAAAGCAGAAAGCAAAAAGGGAAAAAACGCCTGCAGATATTGATGACCTTCAGCATCTTTTGTACCCTGATTCCTCTTTACAAGAATAATAATCAGATATATATATAAATCTATGTACACACATAGTAAAAGTTGTGAATAAATTCTCACCTTCACAACTGTACATGTTTATAAAAAAAAATAATAAGTCATCTTATATGTGTGTGGAATGCACAACTTTGGAAAGAAATCCAACAAGAACCATCTAAGGTAAGAATTCTTGATGGTACAAATCCGTAACAAAAGAATGTGGTATACTTGTAAGTTCTGTGGCTATCTCTTCCAATATGTTATCCAGTAATGACTCGGGAATTCTAGGGATAAAAATAAAGAGTGAAATTGTATAAAATGTAATATAAAATTAAAAATATAACTGAAAATTTTTCTTAATTTAACCATTGCAAATTCATATCGGGTGGTTATTTTGTGAGAAATTGAACAATGTACAAATTCAATAGCTTTTCAAAAAATCCTCCCATTAAGCTGCAGAGGATATTACTAATTGTATATTGGCAAGAGCTGCAGCTAGCTAGCATCTTCCTAATATATTACAAATGTTTAAAATAAGCTAAACAAATGCATGATGAAATAAGAGGTACTAGATGCTCACATATTTCTTTAATGAAATGCATATTCTAAATTCATTTAAAGAAGCAATTTAATGGGCCTTGTAGATCCTGCTTTGTTAGTTTCACCGTTTAATATAGACACCATCATGGCACAGCCTAAATTTAGCATTTCTAATTACATTATCTAGGTTCTCTTTTTAAATGTAAAACTTATGCTTCAGCCATATATAAAAAAAAAATAATAAGTAGGAAAAATAATTACAGCAGACTTACTAATTGGGATGGTTGGAAAATAAATTTTCAAAGATAATCAAAATCCTGGATTTACAAAATTAAAGAAAAACTCAAATGTGGCCAAAACATAGTTTATACACCACAGTGTAAAAAAATTTGAAATTAAAATTTAATATGTATATTTTATTTTGAAAGGGAAGGAATGAAGTTTACTTTTCCCTTGGTTGGTTTTCCTCCAAATGGTACTGTGTAAATTTATGCAACAACCTGTCAGTAAGAGACTATAAATGATAAACAAAGCAGGATTAACCATAATCAGGAGTCTGTTATATACTTAAAATATAAAGGCATCAGTGACTTTGTATACTTGCCTAATGTAAAGAACTGTAGTAGCATATTAACAAAAATTTTTCTTTAAGTAAATAGGATAAAACTAAATTTAAAAATATATTAATTTCAACTTTATGTAACTTTCAATTTTATTCAAATTATAGGTCCCCACTGGAGCCTATAATTTGCATAAGAAATCTGGTAGAGTATAGGTAGTTTTTATATAAAATCAGTATCCAAATATTTCACCTGACATGAAACAAATCATTTAAATTGGTATTTATGAATATTAAATTCTGTGAAGACAAAATGTGTGGAATGCACATACTCATAATTTTTTAAGTTTGTTTCTTAATATTCAAAATTTTGAGTTGCAAGCTGGATGAATGAAAATTGATTTAATACATTGGCTATAACATCAAACAAGGTTCAATACTGGTGAATTCCTCATAGGCATAACCCTTTCCACAGCATAAAGTGGCATTATTGCTTGTAAACAAGCAATTATACATTTACATAATTGCATGTATGTGAAGTATTATATAAGGTTATCTAATTAAAATAACTTGTAATTTGCAATACAAATATTAAAATATTAGTTTTATTAAAAAAACTAATAAAAAAATTTAAGACTTGTTAGAATATGTTGAAAGTATCTGCCTTGCTCCTATGCTGCATTTGCTCTTTTTTGTCTATTTCATGCAATTCTGTGAAGAATAGATTCATCAATGGTGATTGTGATGAATGACTATCTCATTTGGTACACAACTATTTGAATATTTATTACTTTGCATAGCAAAAATAATTTAGATGAACACCTATTTACAAATTGCACTAATAATGCTTGTACTGCCCATAAAATACCTTTTGCTATTGCAGCAAAACTGGCTTCAGGTATCTGTCTAAAAATATCTCACTCCATATATAATGACAGGATAAGCTCTATTGCCGTAGTTCACCTTGGTACTTCTAACTTTATATATGTGCACCATTGACCAACAGTGGTGCATTAAATGGATAATAAGTATAATGCATGTAAATCTTATGAATTAGAAGGGTGGCTAAGGCAACTGAACTCTATGACCATACTAAGTATAGCAAAGGTATACCTGAAAGAAATATTATAATGAAAGAGCAACATTAAATTACAAAGTACTGTATATAGGGAATGGGATAGAATAGCTAAAAGAAATAAATTATACTGAAATAACCAAGTAAAACTATAGAGTACAACATATATGTATCACATACAGCATTCACGTATTGTGCAAAAAAATATTTTTATTGCTGTATACTGGCAATTGCAATTCCTTTTTCAGGATTCAACCATCAAAACAGATATTCAAAGTAAAGTTGAATAAGTCAGCCAAAATAAGCATAAATTTTGTATAAATTAATTATAAAATAAATTCAAATGCTTGCTGGGTCAACAATAAATATTAAGCATAGCAAGAATTGTATTTCTTTATTTTGTAATTTATACTTATTTTGGCTGACTTAATCAATTTTTCTTTGAAAATCTAGTATTACTACTGATTATTATAGAAATGTATATCAGATGTTGCTTTTCCTTTAATTCTTGATGAATGACTTCTGAAAGTCATTAGGATCTGTATAGAGAAACACAAATTCATATATATTTTGCATAACAGTGAACCATTGTACATTATACAGTTGAACTTGGTTATAACAAGGGCCATGAGACTAGGCAGTTTTGTTTAATATAGCCATTGCTCATTAATACCCATGAGCGTAAAAATGTATATGCTTTGAGTATTGATGTAATGAGTAAAAGCGAATAAATAAGTACAGATAACTAAGTAATTAAAGCACATACATATTTAACATATGAGAACAAAAAAAAAAAAAAAAAAAAAAAAAAAAAATGAAAAACATTTAAATAAGCAAATAAAAAAGGTTCTTACAGAAGGATTAAAAGTGTGACCTGTTTCATCAATTTAAATCTTAGATTTCCAAGATTTCCTTTTAATACACTTAGTGCATTAGTGAATTAAAATCATCATTGGAAGTGTCACTATTTTCAGAATATTCAAAAGTCACCAAGGCCTCCTGAACTTGCAAATGAATTGGCCTGGATTCTGTAGTGCTTGCACTTTCAATGAATTCGGTGTTGTCTTTTACATATTTTCTTTGTTTAGTGGAGTCTCTATGTTACTCTTTTGGAATTCCAGAAATTATCAAATCATCATTCACATGAACAAAATTTTCAGTGTCATTTAAATGGTCAGAATTCATAATTCCATTTTTTTTCCAGCCATTCTAACAGAAGTAGTAGTAGACCTTTGTCATTAACAAGTTAGTCACTGATGGAAAATTCTCCCAGTGATAAACCAGATTTCTGGAAATCTGTTTATCACCATCAGGTGTAATAGTATCCCATGCATTGTTCATCAAATTGAATCCAATACAGAAACACTATCATGTAATTCTCATTCTTGTCGATCAATCAGTTGGAGAACCAAGAAATACACCTAGAAGCTTTTAATAATGCTGATGTCCATTGGCTGCAAAACAGGTTGCATTTAAGGGTGTGCTGAAAAATTATCAGTCAGTCAGTAGTAAAATTTTTCTATTTTTCTTTTTTAAACAACATTGTTCCCCTTACTTGTTGAAAAAAAGTCTGAAATCATCAATGCCTTCTTCATCTATATTCACCAGGATGTGTTGTCATGTTTTAGAAACAGCATGGTTTTCTGAGATTTTCATGATTGTACTTTTTATTGCATCTCTAAATGAGAGCGGTCAGGGAGAAACTGAACATCTGCAATAACTTCTCTCAGATGTCCTGTTTTTTAAAGATTTAATAGTCTAAATTGAGGAAATATACTGCAGAAAAAGAATACAGTAACCCAGTGGCCTATACTCTGGAAATAAGTGCACCAAATTTGCTTGATATTCTGTGAAGCATACTCGTTATGTGTGTCAAATTTTTGTGCACAAAAAGCTCATAAACATTAGCTTGGGAATAACTATAGCTGTGACCTCATTATGTCCATGCTTGTTATAATTGAGTTCGACAGTATATATTGTTATGCGTATTCTGTAATTTCACTTGGCTATTTCAATTTAATTGATATTTCATTCAAGAATTCTGTCTTAATCCCTATATATAACATTTTGTAATTAACACTGCCATTTCATTATTAATATTTTGCTTTTGGATATTCCTTTACTATACTTAATACATACACACACTAATCTAGTAAACCAAAAGTATTTGGACACTGTCACATTTGGAAAAGCCAGAGTGTTTAATAAACAAATTAATAAGGTATAGGCCTACATTTAGCCCAGGTGATAGCATTGATCTGAGGTGGAATATTTCCAGTTCCTATAGCTAGTAGTCATCAGGAATTTGTGCTCATTCTTCCTTCTGTACAATTACCAGTTTAGCTGTAGAATAGAGGGGAATACTGATCATCCCTGATTTGGCATTCCAGTTCATTCTGAAGGTGTTTATTCAGATTCAGGTGTGGTTTTTTGGGTCAACCTGGGAAGTCGTTAAACTTGGTTTTCCTCAAACCAGGTTTTTAATTGCTGCTGAGGGCTGGAGCTTCGTCATCATTGTGCTGGAACATGCAAAGCCCATTTTCATAGAACTGCCAGATTTTGGGAACCATGGAATTGCAAGATCATCAAGCATTCTCCACACCCATACTCAACTGTGATCTGAAAATTGTAATTGATAAATCCACAAGACCTGTTTTGACCACTTTGTGGTTCAAGAATGGTGGGCTAGGCTCACTGCAAATCACGTGACATTCACTGGTGTGATGTGATTAGCAGTTCTGCCTGAAAACCCTTACTCTGTGGCTCCCTATGAATTGTGGCTGTACTTACACCCTTTTGGACATCTAGGGCTCCAATAATGTTTTTAAAGGATACCATTTAGTTTGCTTTCACTCCTTTTCTCAGGGCAATTCTATTCCCACATCAGGTTTTTTTTTTTTTTTTGCCTATCTGACCATTTGGCACACCCATGTTGCCTTCATTCTTTCATCTTTTCACTATATTGGACATAACTGGCTTTGTGAGGTTGAAATGTGTTGATATGGCATATAACAACAAATTACTGATATAACTTCTGATAATTAAGACAAACTTCGTAGGAGATTTGCTGTGATTTATTCTGCTTGTTTGTGATCTGCCCCTACATTTAAACCTATTCCTGCTTTTCGTACATGTGCACATTGTTCATTATGGTGGAAGGAATGCTCAAATACTTTTGGGAAGGTTATGTGTGTATTTATTTATTTTTTATATTATTATTAGTAGTAGAAACAAATTTGTATGCTATAAATATAAAAACTTTTCTGGTGAGTAACTTTTGGTGGCTATTTATGTTGAGATATGTATAATGAGTCATTTATTTACAAAGATTTTTTGAAAATACTAAACTTTACAAATATTTTTATATTATTTTATATTAATTGAGTTGTAATTTTTTTTATTTAAATGAAGTTATAAAATTCCATCTCTTATATGAAAATTAACTTTTTACTGTAAATGAGTTGCCCTTTATATCCTAGCATATAAAATACGAATTTGATATTTTATTGGTCATCTTTTTAAGCATATTACCTAAATACACCTTAGTACTGAATGAGCTAGGCTTCTCGACAGATACCCCAATTAAAATATGAGAAATTTTATACCTTCTCTCAATCATTGGTCCATATAGCTAATATGATAAATATGTGTGCATTTTTAACCTTTATAAAATGTTTAATTTATTTCTCTTTTTATCTTTATTCTTTTCTTGATTTTGATAAGTTTGAGAAAAAAAAAAGTAAAATAAAGAAACATCAAGAATGTTTGATTTAGTGTGCTTTTTAAATGTTTTTTATATCAATTTCATATCAAATTATAAACCTAAATAAGCATTTCAGTTTATTCGGTGCCCACATCGTGTGTACCATTTTATTTTTAGCATTATTTTGGTATAAATTTATTGTCAAGAAATGTAACATGTTAGCAACTGAAGCTATTTCAACTTTTCTAGCCATCTTGTTATCTTATTACCAATTAACACAAAGTGTAAAAAGAAACAGATTTTTTTTTTTTTTTTTTTTTTCATTTCTTTGTCTATGAAATCAAAAATTGTACATTTAATCACGAACAAACATTTCATTACCATTATTTCATATATTAATTCCAAACTCTAAATCAGTGGTCTATGAATGAAAACATGATTTTAATTAATCATGAATACTGAATTTTTTGCAACGTGGTGCATGGGTATATCAAGAACAGGAAATTGCTGAAATAATGAATTAGATTATTCTCAGATGTTTCATGGTACTTGCTGTACCACTTCAGTGAACTGCTGTAATGCTGTCCTTACCATTAGCCAAAGAAACAGTACAGGAAGTACCACAAAATGGCTGAGAATAATCTAATTCTTTAAGAAATTAAAGGTGGATTACTCCATACAGGTTTAAGTGCTCATTTCACCAATTTTCACTATGGCAATTAGTTTTGATATGGTATGTAACAGTTTTATATTAGCATGTATTAATCACTTATATATATATACAAGGCACTAATATCATAAGAGTAGAGAGTAATACTGCTCTGTGTAGTATTATTTGTAATTTCAGGTTTAATAATAAAGAATTTATTTATTAACAATCTAATATAAACCCAGACAGTTGGCAGCTATGTACATTTCAAAAAGTAATTCCTCGTTTAGAAATGTACATAGCTGCCAACTATCTGGGTTTATGATGAAGAATCCATCTTTGACTTGATTTGACCCCTTCACTATCATAAATAGTTTCTCATTCTTTTTTGTAATGTATAATTTTCTTTTCACAAAAGAAAAAAAGCAAATGTTAAAAGAATTTTTTTTAAAAATTCTGTGAATTTCTTCTTATTTCGATTAATGAATATCACCATAATACACACCTGAGAATAGTTTGCTGTGATTCAGTTTTTTTTTTTTTTTTTTTTTATGAAAACCCCAAACAGGAGAGGTATTAGAACCTATAGTACTTAGTACCATGCTTGGGTTGTAGGTTGAGAAGAGGAGAGAAGATATTTGTTGACATTAGACTTTAAACTTCTGTAGACTAATTTTCAGGAAAGACATATGAAGGAAGGTTGTTCCAGAAAATGGCAGCTGAATGAATAAACGAGGAAGATGAAAAGTTGGTTCTGTGGGTTTGAAGTTGGAAGTAAATGGATGTTGTCTGGTGGCGGCACGTGTTCGGACTGTTTTGAAAGAGAGAGCGGGAATTATAGAAGCCAATTCAGAAGAACAGTGCCCATGGAAGTATCTGTAGAAGAGGCATGCAGCAGAAACAGTATGTCTATGAGACAGCGAGTGGAGAGAGACTGTTAGAGATGAACCATTAATTAACCTAACTGCCCTCTTCTGAATGGAATCAAGAAGCCTGAGAGAGGTTTTGGGGGCACCACCCCAGATATGGGAACAATATTCCATGACAGGGCAGATTTGCTATTTACACAGAATAAACAACTGTTTGGAAGAAAATTAACAGCGAAAGAGAAAACCAAGTTTTTTAGATGCAGAGGAAGCAATATTTGTAATGTGCTTGTGCCAAGAGAGATTAGAAGTCAGGCTAATCCCCAAAAGGATACATCAACTTGCCTAGAAATCGGAGTGTCACCAAAAACTCACAGAACCAACTTTTCAAGATAAGCATAGGAGAAGAAGAATCCTTTTTGCGAGATAGAAGACAAGACTGAGTTTTAGAAGGATTGAAATCAGTTAAGTTGTCTTTGCCCCATGGGAGAATTACCTGGAGATTGGCATTTAAGGAATTGGTAACGGATATTCGAGAAGTTGAAACTGATTGAGCAGGACAAGGTTTCTCAATATGGAAAGTGGAATGCAATGTGCTACCATCGGCAAAACTATGGATAGGACTTCCAGTCAATGGAAGAAGGTCATTAATATACAAGAGGAAAAGAGTGGGAGAAAGAACTGAACCTTGGAGGACACTGGCATTAGTGGAGAAGTTAGAAGACAGAGAGCCATCTACCATCACCCTCAGTGAGCGATCAGAGAGAAAACTGGATAACCAATTACAAAAAACAGTTGGAAACCATAAGATGGAAGCTTGTTTAGAAGACCTTTATGCCAGACACAATCGAAAGCCTTTGAGATGTCAAGAGCAACTGCTTGTGTTTCACCAAACTTTTCCACTGAATTTGTCCATAAATGGGTAACATAAACCAGAATATCACCAGTAGATCGACACTGAGGGAATCCATACTGGCGATTGTTGATCAGACGGAAGGTTTCTAGGTAGTTTAAGAGCTGTAGTTAATTGATTTCTCCATTACTTTAGAAAGAGTAGAAGTAATTTCAATGGGATGATAACTGGATGGGAGGGATTCGTCACCCTTTTCAGGAACTGGCTGGATATGAGCAAATTTCCAACAGAGGAAAAAACACCTCCTTGGACCACTTTCGGTAGGTACTAACCACGGCTCTACAGTGAGCACCCCACCAGCCATGCCGTTTCAAATATGCTCTGACCCAGTCGTCTGGCCATTACAATTTAGCCTTTGTCAAACTTGCTTAAGTCCGCTGCCTTTCCCATCTGAAGAACAAGAGTAACATTGATTAACAGAGCTCAGTATCAGGTGTTTTTTATACTGTTTCCCAACCCGTGCAGTGTTCACCTGCAGTTGCTTCGATTTGCATAACAACTCTCTGGTCATAATATTTTGGCTCATTGGTGTATATGTGCATGGTAAACTTTACCATAAGTGTTTTATACATGCAGTAAAAATTTCTAGTGTAGTTCTGCTGACATGCAGTCAAGATGATTTGCATACTGATACAATTCAATGAGTATTATTAGAGCTTCAAATAATTAATATGCTCGTATCAGAAGCTGTATGAGTTTATCAATAAATTTAGTAAACTATAGACTTAGTTTGGCAGCTAGCTACCTTTCTATTGTAATTCCTAGTACCAAAGCATGTATTCTTATGGCAATTGAAAGTCTGCTGGCTCTAAACACAATTCATTGTGGCAAGTTGCCAACTGAATTTTTGGAAAAAAGTTAATTATTATTTAACTTTAAATTAAACATAATTGTATTTCAAGAATCAATTCATCATCCAATAGTGCTTTTGAACTAAAATTTTTTGACCCAAATTGCAATGAATTAATTTTCAAAAATCTTCAGTATTTCTCAATATCATTGAAGATAAAGAAAGATATTTTGTAGTATCAGTTCTTTCATAATAACAAAATAAGAAACAATTAATGTAGAGTGATCCATGGGTGGGGAACTGACAAGTGCATGCAGAAGCTGCATATGTAAAATTAAGAATATAACAAATTATCCCATGTTATGCTTGGCATTTTAAACAATTCCTCATTGTAATGCCAAGTGTGACAGTATTTGGCCAAGGTGTAAAAAATAAAAACTGGGTTCAGATCTCTTTCTCGTGAAACTTTGGAAATGCTCTTGATAGCCAAATCTAAACAACAGTGCCACTGTTATAAACAAAACTTTGATTCGACATTACTGAAGAGAGCAAAGCCTGCAATAGCACCTTTCTTGAAGTTTGTATGTTTGTTATTTGGTTTTTAGGAGCATTAGCAACTAAGGCCATATTGTTCCGGGGATATGCGGTGGTCATTCCCTGACCTTTCCGCATCCTCCGTATTTGGTGGTCACGGGTTCGCACCCCAGTCTAATCAAGAAGCATGTGCTACGCACTGCTGCTCCTGCCCACCTGGCTATGGAGGCGCCCTTTCTTGAAGTTATTATAATCAGTTGGTCTAACAGACAATCCAAACAGAAAAATCCTAGGTAAGCTAATTTTTGAAAAGCATACTATACAAGTAGATAATCCTATGGCTGTATTTTAATATAAAATGTATGTTGTCAGTGAAATTTAATTTCTAATGAATTGTGGACTTTTAAAAACCTCATACCTTTTCTGGAAAGTCTGTTTTCTCCTTTTGTGAAGAACTGCTTTTTGAAAAAAAAAAAAAAATGATTTTCCCACCTGATTAGTTACCCGATCTCCAGTCTTTAAAAAGTCAAAGTTGTAAATTATGAATATATTTTAATTGTTTATTAAATTTTTAAGCCTTTAACTTTCTCTTAATTATGTTGCTTAAACACTGAGAAAGTCTTATTTCAACATAGGAAGGAGTAAAAAAAAAAAATAATAATTAAATAATCTGCCTGTCCACTGCCTTAGTGGTTGGAAATTTCAATAATATTAAATTCATTTACATGCAAATAGCTTTAGTTGCTATAATTAAGAATTGTTAAACAAATTCTTAACAGTTTTGTGATCAACAAATGTTTTGCTTTCAAGTGCAGCATAAATAACCATAATTTTGTGATGTGTAAAGGGTATGTATGTATATATATTTTTTGAGGTAGTCACATTTTCATAAAAGTTGCACATGGTATTTCCAGAAATTGTCCCTAATTTTATATTTTTAGATATTTCCATATGTACTGATCTTATTTTATAAAACATAATGGTCTTATCTTTTGGTGTCTAAAAAGGCCTACACACAAATACTCACTCTTATAAATAGTAAAATATCAGTTACCCCCAATTTTTAAGCATTTCAATAAAAAGACAAGTATGAATTTTTGACTTTTTTCAAAAAAATTCTCCTGTTACTGGATCTTAAATTTTGTATTATATATAATGAGTGCACAGGGGTCTTTAGAAGAATTGTTTTCATGGCATTTATTTTCCGAAATAAGTATACAGTGTCAAATATATATATATATAGTATTAATGCATGTAAAAATTCCAAAATGATTAATTAATGCTATTTACAAAAAAAACATAAAGCTATGATGTACCTGTGGAAAGACAGGTATGTTAAAGTTTATTCGAATACATTAAAGTTTTAGGTTTATGAGGGCTATTGTTAAGGTTTTATAGCTTTTGCTTATTTTCAGAAAATATGCTCTAAAAGTGTGTTCATAGTAAAGATCCAATTTTATATTTTTTAAAACCAAACATATTCTAATGTTTTATCTAACATGATTTATTTCAATTCTATTCTTAAAAATGATTGGTTATTAGTAAATTGAGAACTACCTTGTCTTTTCATCTTTTTTTCAGCCAGCAGAATTATTCAACTGCCAAGAGTACAGCATTTTCTTAATACATAAGATAAAGTAAACTTTACTTAAGTTTGAAATTTAAACATCACCAAAAAGCTACTCTGTTATTTGTTTAAAATACAAGAGGCTGCTAATATAGCCTGTTTCAAGACCCAATTCCTGTCATCATTGCAATACCACCACTTGGATTGAAATGAAACCCATGTCTAGTCTCTTCTGTCATGCAGTATGAGTCATATGTTTTGAGATTATGATGGTGAGATCCAATATTCCTTACATTTTGAGGATACAACTTTAAAACAGTTTTTTGCAAGCAGGGGCACTAGAAAGTTTACCAGACTATTGGTTACCCATTAAATACATTGATGTAAATTTTAACCTGAGTAATATGTTGCTGATTTCACTGAATTAAACCTTCTGCATTTTCAACGTTCACCTTAGTACACACCTAATTTTTCCTACTAACCATTAGAGTATCATTTTTCCATATCACCAGTTACTTCAAATCTTTAAATTAACCCGTGTATCTCAAAAATTATTGTAATGCTGCTAGAGAAAGTGCAGCCTTAATTCTGAACTACTATGAGTCCTCAACATGGAGTTACCAGATGTCATACTACAGACATGTAATTAAAGGAAATAAATGCCTTGAGGCCTATGTTTTCTAGGTTGTATATTTTTCTAAGGACCCCACAAATTGTTGATAATGCAAGTTTTATTCTTCATCATAAAATTATTATATACTACATTAATAATAATAACACAACTGTAAAATTTACCAATGAGTCAACTTTATTACTATAGAGTTTACCACTGAGTTCATCTAGCAGCAACTATTTTGTTAGAATCTACACAGTTTGTATGTATGGCGTTAGCATGTAAAAATATACTGGTTAATAAATATTGTTCATCATTTCATATTTTTAAACTTCAACATAATGTTAGATCAAATGGTAATATGCAGCTCAAAATTCATTTGCTTTAGACTTCATTTTTTTGGAGCAATTCTAAAGCTATTTCTATTTACAATGTAATCTACTCCTTGAAAGTAATTAGAAATTTAGCATAATCCATTATTTGTACTTAAGCTATATCTTTTTCTAATTTTGTCCAAAGAAAATAAAACAAATGTTCAGTGATTGATGAAAGTTTTCTCAAAAAGATTTGAGAAACATATTTTTTTATATTTTACAGTAACAAAATTTGTTATAATGTAAAAGAATATATATTAATTAAAACTGTTAGGTTATTGTTTGAAAGTTTCTGGTGTTTTTTATTTGCTTCACATACTAAAAATATCAATTATAAAAACTTGAGTTGAATATTTCAGTAATGGGTAGATTTATATAATTTTTCAGGTAAATTATGGAAATAGTAGGCATCAAAAGCTAGATTGTGGAGACAATAGGCATCAGAAGCCACATTTATATGTTTCACTACTATTGGTTACTGTCAGTCAACATTACACTAGACTTGATCAACTATATCATTTTCATCACAGTATAGGTATCTCAGGGTGTAACATAATTCTTAAAAATAATATCCTTGAATTGTGCTTATGATCTTTGTTATGAGCAACAGCATTAAATTAAATAGAATTGCCATCATTTGATTGAAAGTAGTTGTTGGTCATGATTAGTGCAATTTGACTGCCAAAGAACATGGAGTTGATTATGGGAAATTTTTCCACATCACTTCTGAGAATCCTTTAAGACAACATCTTTTCTCCCAAAGCTAACAGTGAATCTAAATATATATCTTTGCCTTCACTGTTAGCATTGAAGCTTTAAAAAAGTGCAAAATGTTTAAAAAAGTAATAGATTTACTAAGCATTTTTCAAGACCTTTAGATCTTATTATAATTTAGTTCAGCTATGAAAAAAGATAATGTATATAAGAAATGTGCCTAGATTAAAAAAAGTAGAATTACTTACATTTCCATAATTGTCTTGGCATCAGTTTTGGTATACGAATCCAAATAATTACGTTGTGAATACACTTGATGCTGATGATATGCAGTTATACTGTTTATTCGATCTTCTGACAGATTTAGAATTTCACACTTTTTAATGGGTGTTTCTAAAGCTTTGTTTTGTGATATCTTTGTAATTATTGTAGACTGGGGTGTCTTCTTATCTTTTTCACCTGAGCTGTTTAATAATTCAAGAGAAAATGACAATGTAATTCAATAACTAACATGTCATGCTGTTAATATAAATTTAGTCGAAAATATTTATTCATTCTAATAACAAAATAACAGATTTTGGCAATATAACCAGCACCATCAAAATATTTCTGAGAAAAGCTGAGGGAGACAAATAGCATCATCCAGGTCTGTTGTACTCAATGGATGTACACAAATATACTATGGGGCAGTATTTTGGGTGACTTAGATAGTTGTCTAAGTCATTATTTCCTTGTAAAAGAATAATACCCTAACTGTCCTCACCCCACAAATGGTGGTAACTTCTTGCCAGTTGCATTCATAGCTAATAAAGCCATGTCTCTCTTTAGAAAGTTTACTGCTTTTATATCTCACATTTTTTTTTTTTTGCTGATGTCTTAGTGGACATAACTAGAAACAGGAACCCACATTTAGTTACATTGAAAATGTCTTTCTTGAAAATCCAAAATCATTTCATTAAACCTTTCTCTGAAGGAGTATCGCTACATCTGCTGACTTTTCATTTGATTCACTGCAAAAAAAAAAAAAAAAAATTTGGCATATTAAATTTCTCTTCTTAAAACGGTTCAGCCTTCCATAGTTGATGCATGATAATTTTTCACTTTAAATTGTTTTCCGAGTTGGAGGACTGCCTCTTGAATCAAAAGACCTGAAATATGGACATTTAATTCTCTGATTTTGTGACACTAAAGTAAAGTTGCTTTATCAGTTTTATCTTTGTTGAAAAAATTGGTCAAGTAACTCACTTTTGTAGACTTACATTTTCTGTCTGCTTGAGATGGTTTTGTGTTCTTGATATTAACTTTTCTTAGCCTTGATCTTGCTCCAAAAACCTTTGCATCTTTTCTTATCTATGGGATTCTTATCTATTCCCAATAATAGGGGTTTTGTTGCAATAAAGCAGACTTGTGCATTACCTACATGTCCACTATTATATCTGTGGACAATAAGTTTGCTTCTAATGAGACAGATAATATGTGAAGACAACATTTCCACTAGTGACTGCTGAACAAATTGTTAGGTAAGGAAGGCTAAGGCTTATAATCCACTTCATAAATAATATTTTCTATTACTTGATTTAAAACTGTACAGTTTTCTTATACTATATTTTTATCTCTACTTAAATGTTTTTATGTTATTAATTTATGAACATACAAAGGTCACTCAAAAAGTTATATACATTGGTAATAAAGAAACAACATAACTTCATTTTTTAAACTTTTTTCTCAATATATAAGCTACAAAGGAGGTTAGTCAACCAAAGGCAGATTATGAAAAATCTTTGGCAAAGGCAAGGACTTCCTTACTTATATAAACTCTAAAAGGAAGGGGATGAATCAGATTGGTCCACTTGATATCAGTGGTTTGACTGTAGATGATCATTCTCAGATAACAGCTGAACTAAATGAGTATTTTGCATCTACACTCACATATGAGGAGTTATTCAGGGAGAGAATGCCAGAGGTGAGTTAAACTCTGGCAGTGAGCTAGATGATTTTATAATAACTGAGAGGAAAATGGAGGAGAAATTGTTGAAGATAAACATAAGAAAGGCACCTGGAGTAGATGGGATCTATCCAGTTATATTAAAGGAGGTGGCAAAGGAAGTAAGCAAACCCTTAGCCATAATTATGAGAGCATACTTGGAGTCAGGGGAGGTCCCTATGGACTGGAGATGTGCAAATGTATCCCCAATTCACAAAGAGGGTTCAAAGGGTGACAAATAATTATAGACCTGTTAGTTTAACTTCTGTTACGGGGAAAATAATGGAGTCACTGGTTAAAGAGGTGATACAGGATCACCAAGACAAGACAGCAGTAACAGCTCAGACACAGCATGGGTTTGTTAAGGGGAAGTCTTGTCTGACAATTTGATTGGATACTAAGATGTGGTCACAAAGGAACTGATGTAAAAAATAATTTTTGATATCATATACTTGGATTTCAGGAAAGCTTTTGATACTGTTTTGCATGGAAGACTGCTGTACAAATTGGAGCGGTATGGCATTAAGGGCAAATTATTGCAACGGATAAAGGGATGGTTGAGTGTGAGATGGCAGAGTGGTAATAAATGGACACTGCTTTACGTGGACTAATGTTATCAGTGGTTTGCCACCTCAGAGTTCGGTGTTGGGCCCATTGTTGTTTTGTATATTTATCAATGATATTGATGAAAGTATATCAAGCTTAATGTCAAAGTTTGCAGTTGATACAAAGGTTGGCAGAGTTTTTAATAACAGTATGCTGCTGCGACAGGATCTGGAAAAGGCTGAGAAGTGGCAACTGAAGTTTAACATTGACAAATGCAAAGTACTGCATATGGGTAGCAGTAACCCCAGAGAAATGTACCAACTATGTGGTGTTACACTCAAGGTAGTGGAGAATGGAAGAGACCTGGGGGTAATTGTGCAATCAGATATGAAGTTTTCTGACAGTGCATACAGGCTGCCAGAGTAGGTCACAGAGTCTTGTCAATGACATACTGGAATGTTGCAAGCATGGATAAGGAGGTGATTATCCCCTTGTATAAGGCAATGGTCAGGCCACACCTTGAGTACTGCATACAGGTCTTGAAGCCTCATTTTAGGAAGAATGTAGAGTTGCTAGAACGAGTACAGAGAA
Organism: Mastigoproctus giganteus; assembly: GCF_048544385.1. NCBI lineage: Eukaryota > Metazoa > Arthropoda > Arachnida > Uropygi > Thelyphonidae > Mastigoproctus > Mastigoproctus giganteus. The sequence continues at coordinate 236,017,758 of NC_143577.1, forward strand.
GGGCAACAAGACTGGTGAAGGGAACAAAGGGGTGCTCTTATGAAGAAAGGCTTAAGTTCTGCAAATTTGCAGCTTCTGGAGACTAGGCACCTCCAAGGCGATCTGATTGAGGTGTATAAGGCCTTGAATGGATTGAGTGTTCTCAATGCTGATGGGATTCTTCCTCTTGCTCAGACCACAAACCTGAGGGGGCATAAATTCAAACTGAGGAAAGACAGTTGCAGAACAGATGTGCAGAAGTTTGCCTTTAGCCAGTGGGTAGTTGCCTGCTGGAGCAAACTTCCATCTTTCCATCTGTTGGTTGTGGACGTTGATAGCTTAAATAAATTCAAGGCAGAACTAGACAAACAGTTGGAATGAATGGATCAGTGAAATGGGAAGGTTTTTTTTTTTTTTTTTTTTTTGGCTGATGCTGTATAAGTTTGCATTCTTGCATCATGTGCCTCTATTAATGCTAATGCTATTCCACCTTTTATCTAATAATTACTTTTCAATTTCCTTCCCTCCAATTTGCTTATTAATTCAGCCTTTAATTTAATTTAATTTGTCAGATTATTTAGGTTTTCCTCATTCTTTCTCTATCTTCCACCTTGAGTGCTCCTTTTTCTTCTATCCTATTCCTTCTAGTTTTGGCACCTTGTGTAATTTACACCTCCATCTATTTGCTCTTCTCTAGTTTTATTACTTTAACCTTAAATATATATATAACATATTAGTAATAAGAGGTTGTAGTGAATGTTTACAGCAAAATAAAGAATTATATTTAGTGATATATTAGGATGGTTTATGGACTACGGGCACTACTAGAAAATACCTAACGACCATAATGGAATGTAGATAAGTGGTTGGGGATGAAATGGAGAAAAGCTGGCAAACCCGGATGTAGTAACAATGAAAAAAATCATTAGGTACCTGAAAAATAAAAGTAATATATTAACAGTAAACAGTAGTACTTAATGCTATAGATTCAATGATTTTAACTTCTTCATCAAGGGTGAGCAGCCAATAACAAAGTAAATATAGCAAGAAGTAAGGCCTCTGTTTCCGATATTAAACATATGTAGCGTGTGGTTAAAATAATGAAACCAAGTTGAAAAGTGCATGCAGAAGCTAAATAAAAATGTGGCAATAAGTAGGAAGTTGATGTATATTTTAGCCGACAGAGACTGAACACAAAAGAAAAAAAAGGAAAAAAAAAAAAAAAAAAAAAGAAAATATTGCAATCTAAACAAGAGGAATTTAGAATGAAGGACCAAGACAAAGAAAGATGACTTACTGTGGTGCGGAACTATCATGTTAAACTGCATCGGTGTTACAGAATTAGCAAATTAGGCCACATATATATATATATTATCATTGAATTATATTAAATATTAATATAAGTTAAATTATAATAAAATATTGGACATATATATATATATATATATATATATATATATCAAGCATATTTACAATCAAGATTAATGCCCCTTATGACTGTATTTATTATTTTAGTTTATTTAAAAGCATATTTTAACTGTATTGTATTTTTATTTTGAAATAAAAGCATTGTGTCAACTATTTCTTATTTCTCTCCAGTTCCAATAATGATTTACTAGTTTTATTTGCCAAAAATGTCTTTTCGATAACTTTTCTACTTATTTAACATCTTAGGTCCCACCATGGCAGTCTGAATTTCCTTTTCTTTAATTATGAATTTTATTTCCCTTTCTTTGTAAGTTCTCTTAAATTTTCTCCATTCTTCATCTAAAGTCATGTTAGCACCAGGAATGTTGAATTTTAAAGAGGTTATTGATTTTTGGCAAATCTGAAAGCTTTTTGATTGTTGTTCATTTAACACTTTTTCATATCCCTTATTTTTAGCACTAATTAGCATTTTTAATTTGCTCAATGCATGAAGATTGTTGCTCCCCATCTCAAATTCTCTATTATACTCTTGTATCTTCAGTTGGTGTTTAAATGCCTTTTTATAATGATATAATCAGTTATGGTTTTCTTGTTTCTATTATATTCCCTTCAAGCAATGAACAACAATGGTTTTGGAATTTCTGAGTGGTAAGATGTTTTAAACATTTCAAATAAGAAAAGGCTTTAAAAATAAAGAAAAAACCAAAACTGTCTGAAATTGTTACCTTGCAGTACTTTAATATTTGGCATATAACACTTGAGTTCTTGTCAAGAACAAATTGAGCCAAATAAGTTCTCCAAGGATTAAAATTTCCATCTAACAAAAGGATTCTCAGATCCTTTTGTTATAGAAATTAAGTATCCAGTCCTCACTGTGGACAAACTAAATTTTCCAGAAAATTTAGTTTGTCTGCCATTATTTTCTGCAAACTAAAGTTTCCAGAAAATAATGAGGCTTACCAAGAAAACTCTTCAGATATATTATGATGCTGTATTTGTCTCTATAGCCACACATGGCATGCTCATGTGGTTCCATAGGACAAATACCATCAAATTACAGGATAAACTCAGAACCCTACAGCAGGGGCAGGCAACTTTTATAAATGGTGGCCAAATATAATGTCTGTGAGGTACACGTGGACCAAATTTATTTTTAGTTTTCCATGATTTTTAAGATTATTAAAATGGTGTATAAACAGTCTTATGTTATTTATTGTAATATTTATACACATTTATATATATATAAAATATTAAGGATAATAGAAAAAGTAAACCAATCAAATAATACTATCAGGGACTTAAGAAAATGCAAAAAAAAAAAAATATATATATATATATATATATATATTATTATCGCTTTTTACCAACAATCTAGATGACTTAAACTGCGACCAACCACCCAGACTGAAGGCAAAAAACGACAAGAGGTTCTCTGTTTCTGTAATGATCAATATATGCTAAGTAATTTAAATCTAAACCAAATATAAACCAATATAGGCCCAAATATAAATCAAATGTAAATAAAAAGTTAAGAAATTTTAGAAATATTAGAATCAAATGTAAAAAATGTAAATGTAAGCATATATTAATCATCGTTGACCCAACAGAGAACGCAATTTAATGATTAAAATAAGATTAAATATATAATACACACTACATATTTACCGTATCTAGGACATAATGTAATAGTCGTCAAAATAATGTGATGCCCCCTATGTGATGGATACGGTAAAAATAAATATAAATAAATAATTAAATTTAAGTTAACACAAAGAGAAACATGCAGATAGTAAGAAGAAAAACTAAAGGAGTAGGAATAATAGAACCTGAACTCCACACAAAGGCGAAAAATAGTGGTATAGATAAGAAATAGTTTCTCCTATGTCCTCGGATTTCCCTAATAATTTTGGAGAAATAAAAATAAAGAGTGTAGGACAGTTTAAAGACATTAAAAGATATAAGTTGTGGTTCGGGTATGCCCGGGATCGCAAACCCGTTCCTATAGTAGGACCCTGAGCTGAATTTGCATGTTACCTCAGCGTGAACTTAAGTAAATTTAAATGAATTTAACTATATATATATTATTTTTATATATATATATATATATATAAAAATGATACACTGTAATTTGCAAGCTGGTGGGTACAAGTTTTCTACGCCGTAAGGCACCAAGAATGCAAAGTGTATCCTATGTACATATATACATGGCACTAAATATGACAATTATATTGAAACAGTATATGTTCAGAAAACAAATTTTTGAAATTAATTATGCTTATCGCTTTCCTGAAGTGATATTTCAGGTAAGCGATAGGGAAATTATTATTAATCAACTTGCCGTACAATGCTGTTATGTTTGCTGAACAGTTTTTATTATTATTGCAAATATAAGCAATCCTCAGACATTGCGATAAAATGATATTAGCTTGCACTGATCTTGATATATTAGATCTCTAGTTTGTAAGGCTGACTACATTGAAATTAAATGCGTCTCTTTTATTATATACGTTTACGTCTATATTATTATTATGGAATATTTCTATATGAAGATCCAGGTAATTTGCTATAGTATCGGAACTAGTTTTTTCTAATACAAGTTCTTCTGGATATAATTTACTGTAATCCTGGACAAAATGTGGACAATTAAAAACACAGATCATCTACGTATCTGTATATAAGTAGGTTATCTTGAAATGCTCTTTCTGTATAATATAGATAAAGGTTTGTGATTATGCTTGATGCTGGACTTCCCATAGGGGTGCCAGTCACTTGCAAGTATAACGATTTTCCATCATATACATAATTATTAAAGATACATAATTTTATTAGAGTATCCCAATAGGTTAAATCAACCTTTATTTTTTATTTTCCAAATATAGTTTCTGGAGAACGACTTTTAAATTATCAAGATTAATGCTCGTAAATAGACTGTTAAAGTCAAATGTTTGTATTTGTTGAATATTGTTATTTTTTATTGCATTTATAATCGGTAAGTTATTATTTATTATAATAGTTTTATTTAAGTTATTTAATATAATTTTAAGTAATTTTTCTAATGTTTTTCCAGGAAATTTAGCATAACTATCTCTACATGATGTTATGAATCAAAAAGCAATAGGTGATTTATGAAATTTGGGTATGCCATATATACGGATATTTTAGGTTATTATACTTTAACTTTAATTTTTTATGCAATGCAATTAATTTTTTGATTATTATATTAGAGGAAGATGTTATCTGTTTATATGTATGGCTAGACTGTAGTTCATTTTTTATAATTTCTATATAATATGATTTACATATGATTGCATAATTGCAAGCAGCTTTGTCAACAGGAGTAATTAAAAAATGTTCATGTATATCTTTGAGCTGCCTATTTATTAATTTGGTATTATATAGATTATCCTGTATGAATTTCAATTGATTATATTTGTTAGATATGATATTAAGCATTGTAAATAACCACTGTGGTATGCCTCAACCGGTATGTTATATTTGTATGCTGATCTTATGCAGTATTTTAGTAATTCTAGATATAACAATTTTTTAAAGGTAGATATATTAATAGGTAGATTAGGTCGAAATTTAAAACCCAGTGATAAAATATCTCTAAGTTCGGGATATGGGATTATATCTAAATTGCCGGTTATAATGTGGTTATGGTTAGGATCCATGTATCTATGAAATGAAGGTTTGTGGCAAACACATGTATCCTGTCCGATGTTAATATTGTGAAGATTTGTAGCTATTATTTTATAGTTACACGCTTTAAGACCAAATGGTTTAGAATATTTAACTCTGATATTAATATGTAAGTTATTAATAGGCAGCAAGTCATTACGTAAATTAATAGTTTTATGTATATCCAAATCATCCATAATTTTATTTTGAGAGTATAAGACGAGGACAGAGTTTTCTGGTTGCTTGTTAATATTCAAAATATTAATTCTGAATTTAACAATGTCTAATATAAATAAATTTTAAATTTTAATAAATTTTCTGTTTATACTCCGGGACGACCAAACGGTCAGAGGAGTTCACAAGATAGACAGAATACAAGAAACAGCACCATATTCAGTGGTCACGGGCTTGAACCCCGGTCACTCAAGGCACGTGTACTTATGCACCCGCGCGCCTAACCACTAGGCTACGGCTAATGTGCATAAGGTGAGAAGAAGACAATCATTGGCTTTTTTATTTAGCGTTTTGAGTACACTAAGTTTAATACTGAAAAGTGTGTTGTGTATTTTACTAATATTTATAGGATCAGTGTCCCACATTTTGAATAAATCTATGAAGTCTCCTAGATGTTCTCGGTTGCTTTTATGTGTGTTGGATTTACTATATTTTCTATTGCGATTATATTTATGAAGTTTGGCAATTTGAAACAAATATATTTTAAATTATTCGTCGTATATTTTTGATTAAATTTATTATTATTCCCTATCGCTTACCTGAAATATCACTTCAGGAAAGCGATAAGCATAATTAATTTCAAAAATTTGTTTTCTGAACCTATTGTTTCAATATAATTTTCAATATAATTGTCATATTTAGTGCCATGTATATATGTACATAGGATACACTTTGCATTCTTGGTGTCTTACGGCGTAGAAAACTTGTACCCACCAGCTTTCAAATTACAGTGTATCATTTTTTATATATATATATATATAGTTAAATTCATTTAAATTTACTTAAGTTCACGCTGAGGTAACATGCAAATTCAGCTCAGGGTCCCACTATAGGAACGGGTTTGCGATCCCGGGCATACCCAAGCCACAACTTATATCTTGTAAAAACTGTCCTACACTCTTTATTTTTATTTCTCCGAAATTATTAGGGCAATCCGAGGACGTATGAGAAACTATTTCTTATCTATACCACTATTTTTCACCTTTGTGGAGTTCAGGTTCTATTATTCCTACTCCTTTAGTTTTTCTTCTTACTATCTGCATGTTTCGCTTTGCATTAACTTAAATTTAATTATTTATTTATATTTATTTTTACCATATCCATCACATAGGGGGCACCACATTATTTTGACGACTATTACATTATGTCCTAGATACGGTAAATATGTAGTGTGTATTATATATTTAATCTTATTTTAATCATTAAATTACGTTCTCTGTTGGGTCAACGATGATTAATATATGCTTACATTTATATTTTACTTATATTTCTTACATTTGATTCTAATATTTCTAAAATTTCTTAATTTTTATTTACATTTGATTTACATTTGGCCTATATTGGTTTATATTTGGTTTAGATTTAAATTACTTAGCATATACAGTAAACCCCCGCTATTCGCGGGGGTTACGTTCCTGAGAAATGCCGCGAATACTGAGTAATGGCTCCCATAGTAATAAAGGGGTTCCGTTCCAAAGTATGAAATATATAAGAAAAACTAGTCTAAAATTTTGTCTATGTATGTATTATATGTACCTTCATAATATGACTATGCACATAGTGAAATGCAAGCATATGGCATCCAAATGAAAATAAGAAACAATTTAATATTAAATGTAATATTTATTAGAAATTTCGAACAAATCTTTCAAACCAGCGCCTTTGTAGAAAAAAAAAAAAAAAAACTTATCCCACCAGTGCTATCACCAGTTTCGCTAAAGTGTTGATAAAGGAGTTTTGCCTTTTCACGAATGATGAGTGAACTTAACGGAATTTTATTTTTTGAGTTCGGTCTTCTATCCACAGATTTAAAGCCTTTCCCCTTTTTTCCAATTTAACATCACGAGTTACAGAGCAAATTTTTGAAGCAACTAGCGCGTTTTCACGGACACTACGGCGGATTTTTTGATTGATCGTACCGTTAACTCATTGATTTTATAATGTTTTGCCACTGAGGAGACACTTTCACCTTTAGAAATTTTGTCTATTAACTCAATTTTATTCGCTAATGTCATCACCTTCTTTGATATTTTCACATTTCTCTTGTTATTCGTAGCCATATTTTTGTACGGGTTAGAAAGAACTTGTCCACAATAAAGTCACTTTCGTCCTTTAACACACTCGAAAAAGTGTTTTACACTGCAAAACGGTAGATTTATCACTTTTATAAGCATATCAATTTATAAATTGATAAATTTATTCAATTTATAAGCATATAAATTAAAAGCAAACGACAAAAACTTCCATTGCAAGCGCATAACACATACTGAACAAGGATTAGCGAAAAACATCCACGCTGGCGATTTTGTCACCCCTCTCCCCCCACCCACTGATCGCTGTTTTGACCGGGAAAGATAATTTTAGCCACGCCCATGTTTTTTTTATGGCAGATAATATTCATGGCGCTTTAAAATTCACATTTTTTTAGGTTTCATTTTATATTAAATCAGCAATCGCGAAACCGCGAATACAGATACCGCGAATAGCGAGGGTTTACCGTATTGATCATTACAGAAACAGAGAACCTCTTGTCGTTTTTTGCCTTCAGTCTGGGTGGTTGGCCCCAGTTTAAGTCATCTAGGTTGTCGGTAAAAAGCGATAATATATATATATATATATTTTTTTTTTTTTGCATTTTCTTAAGTCCCTGATAGTATTATTATTTGATTTATTTACTTTTTCTATTATTTTCTATTATCCTTAATATTTTATAGACATTATGGGTGTATTGCATGATTGTTTTCAACTGCATTGACCCATAAATATTAGTTACAGTTACTGTCATTTTAACTTTCTTTTTTATCACTAATATAAATATAAATATATATATAATTTTATTAATAAAAAAAATGAAATACAAATTCAAGATAAAAATTACAAAAACACAATTATAGTAACAAAATACAAATACAATTCTGTTAACAAAAATTGCAATTTTATTTTTATAATATTTAATGAGATGTGCTACTGTATTTTTTTTTTCAGTGAATCAACATCTGGATTAATATTTGTTGTAGTAATGTGAAGAGTATTTTCTAAATTTACGTCAGAAATTCAATTAATTCAAAAATATATATAATGAATAGCAGGCCCTTTATTATATATATTCTGAAAACAACCATGGCCCGGATTATGCACATTCACAAGCTGGAGGTTGTCCATCCCTGCCCCACAACTTTTTATACCTCTGGTCCTTGTTTATGAGGTCCTTGTCGGATAGTCTCCACTCCTATTTTGCAGGTTCCTGTGGAAACTATTCTACTTAACCACCACAGCATTTAGAGGATTTTGTTGTTGTTTCAAAACATTCCAACAGAATTTCTTGGATTAAACTATTTTAAAATTTTTCTACAATTTGCTTTAGAATTTTTTTTTACTAGGCACAAACCTTACAGCCATCCTCTAACAGAATTGCATCTGGGTAAAAGCAGTGTTGACATTATGTGATTCTAATCTATTAATTACTGTAAACCTCACTATCAATAGGATTTTCATATACTGACTTGCCCTAAGAACTTTAAACCTCTTCCCCCCCTACAATGAAAAATTTTAAAAATTTAAAGTCACTACATTCAGACTGATCTGGATTTGCCATTTAAGCTTAGTAACTGGAGTTGAACTACTTCCGTCCACCTTGGATATGATTTACAACTTTATAGCTTCACTGAACGTATCTTCTTTTATATACTGAACCTAGAAAATTTTTCCTGAGCTTAACTCCTTTGAAGATTTCATCTCTTGACTTCATGTTAACAACTAAAGTATGCTACAGAAGCTGATCATCTTGGCTAATTATCACTTGCATTTTGCTTAGAGTTACCTTCATAGACACACTGGATCCAATAATGTCATTTTACCTTGCTAGATAATGGTTCTCTACATTTCTTGAACCCATATTTCATACGGGAAAGGCATGTTGGTGCATGCCAACCAACTGAAGACAACCATCTTGAATATATCTCTACAATAAGAGCAATTAATAAATATCTTAAGCAATATAGTACAGATTGTCGTAATATTATATTTGATTATAGTCTAAATAGATAAGGTACATGTTGTTTAATGGTATATTATGTTAGAATTTTTTATATGTGGTGTCCGAAAATATAATGCTGATACCATATAAATATAAAGAAATATGTATACCAGTTAGCTGCCCAGTAAAAAATATATACCTGTATATCAAGGCACCAAAAAGCTATAATAGCCGATACCAGCCCCCATAGGCCAAACCTAGTAAAGCAAAAATCATAAGTAAAATAAGGTAATAATAATTTAGTTGTTTACAGGCAAGATGACAATTTTCATCGTGCCTGTAAACAACTAAATTATACACCTAACCATTAAACTTTAATATTATTTTTGGGTTACGTTATACAGGCAGATGACAACAGAAACTGATAGCTCTGTTGATTATTGGAGGGATATATTGAGAGGGTTAGCCCTTGATAACGTCCCTTCCAATGTATCCTACTACCCATAATTAACATATTGTGTTATATTATTATTACCTTATTTTACTTATGATTTTTGCTTTACTAGGTTTGGCCTATTGGGGCTGGTATCGGCTATTATAGCTTTATGGTGCCTTGATATATGGGTATATATTTTTTACTGGGCAGCTAGCCGGTATACATATTTCTTTATATTTATATGGTATCAGTATTATATTTTCGGACACCACATATAAAAAAATTCTAACATAATATACCATTAAACAGCATGTACCTTATCTATTTAGACTATAATCAAATATTATATATATATATATATATATATATCTTCTACTATATCCTTTTTGCATCCCATTTCCCTTCTCCCTTTTGCCATTCCCCTTTTTTTGCTGATTTCCTCAGAGCATATTGCTGCTGGCCCTCAAGCTTATTTCTTTGCTTTGCTGATGTTGCTGGTTTAGGCCACCAGTGACACAGGATTTGCTGGCATCCACTGGTATTACACACTGTACAACAGATGTGGAATTTTTTGCCTTACCCTTGTGTAAGATAGTACATGTTAGTAGAAGCCCACCTCCTCATGGGAGGGAGAGACACCAGAATGCAGCTTTCCAAGTGATCACAGTTTCCTGGAGTTAAATGGCCAGAAACAACATTTACACCCAACACACTATACAGATACACTACATTTCTGGACCTTTTTTACATAGTTTTATATCAACACAATGTGACAAAGCAGAGTTCAATTAGTGTTCAGAAACTGCCCAACATAAAAAAAATATATATATATATATATGCTGCAACCTCAATATAATGCAGTGTCAGGTGACAAATTTAATACCTGTGTTATAAGTGAAGTGTGCTATAGCTAAAAATTTTACCATTTTTTCCCCAGTTTTTTTTAACATAATACACTTTGCTTAGTAAATACATACTTTATTTACTAATGTTTTATGAGTATACAGACTAAAAAGACAAAGTATTAAAGGTTATTTTATTCTCTTTACATTCTACTAATACACAAAGCTGTTATTGACTTACATTTTACACATCCATTCTGAAATAGCCATGTAATTTAGTTTGCTGGAATTGATGACATTTTATTAGTACATAATTCTTAATAGTGGTCAGATGCAAGAAATGAAGATGTTCACTATTACTCTGACGTTCTAACAATGCCAACACCTCACTAACATTTTCAATCACTAACTTCTGGTGCTTTTTCCTTACATGAGTCATCCACATTATCCTCTGAGTCACTCCCTATATCAATGTCCTCTTGTTTGTCAATTATGTTCCCACTGTTCACAGAGTCTGCAATTTTTTCCTTGCTCAGGTAATGCACATCTGGAGCTTCTGCATCCACCTCAATCCAAGCAGCCAGATCATTTGTCTTGGAGTAAAACACTGTTTTGCTCCAAGACTGCCACCAAGTACATTACAAGCAGCCTTTGCTTCTTGTTATGAAAATGCTGCCAATTCAGTGTTATCATTAGTGATCTTATCTTGTCTTTTCCAATAATTTTTTTCAGCAGTTTTCAATTACTGTTGAGCTTACTTTCTTCCACACTATTTCAATATTGTAGGCAACATCTTTCAGTGTTAATGTTTTTGAAAATTCTAGAACTTGAATTTCTGAGTTCACAATACCAGCAAGTAGCTCACCATGATAGTCAGCTTTCAAGCTTATTATCATGCCCGGATCCATGAGCTGAATGAGTGTGCAGTTGTGTTCCTTGGCAGAAACAAGACTCTGATCTTGTTATCTTTCGATTTCAGGGCATCAAATAAAGGATGAGCTGGGCAGTGATCCAACGGTAACAGTTTTTTGGAAAGCAAGTGGTGTCTCACCAACGGTACAAACTCACTTTTAAACCATGAAGCAAAAATATTGCTCTTCATCCAAGTGTTGGAGCTATTTTTATAAATCACAGGTAGAGATTTCGTGTTGATGTGCTTAAACCACCAAGAACTTCGATTTTTTTTTTTTTTTTTTTTTTTTATGTGAACCCCAAACACGAGAGGTATTAGAACCTATAGTACTTAGTACCGTGCTTGGGTTGGAGATTGAGAAGACGAAAGAAGATATTTGTTGACATTGGACTTGAACTTCTGTAGATTGTAATTTTCAGGAAATACGTATGAAGGAAGGTTGTTCCAGAAAACGGCAGTTGAATGAATAAATGAGGAAGATGAAAAGTTGGTTCTGTGGGTTTGAAGTTGGACAGTAAATGGATGTTGGCTGGTGGCGGCACATGTTCGGACTGTTTTGAAAGAGAGAGCTGGAATTATAGAAGCTAATTCAGAAGAACAGTGCCCATGGAAGTATCTGTAGAAGAGGCATGCAGCAGAAACAGTGCGTCTATGAGACAGCGAGTGGAGAGACTCTGTTAGAGATGAATCATTAATTAACCTAATTGCCCTCTTCTGAATGGAATCAAGAAGCCTGAGAGAGGTTTTCGGGGCACCACCCCAGATGTGGGAACAATATTCCATGGCAGGGCGGATTTCCAATTTATACAGAGTGAGCAGGTGTTTGGAAGAAAAGTAACGCCGAGAGCAAAAGAGAAAACCAAGTTTTTCAGATGCAGAGGAAGCAATATTTGTAATGTGCTTGTGCCAAGGGAGATTAGAAGTCAGGGTAATCCCCAAAAGAGATATATCCTTTTGCGTAGAAATTGGTGTGTCACTAAAGATAAGCATAGGAGCAGAAGAATCCTTTTTGCGAGATATAAGACAAGACTGAGTTTTAGAAGGGTTGAAATCAACTAAGTTGTCTTTGCCCCACTGGAGAATTACCTGAAGATCGGCATTTAAGGAATTGGTAGCAGATTTTTGAGAAGTTGAAGCTGATTGAGCAGGACAAGGTTTCTCAAAATGGAAAGTTGAATGCAATGTGCTATCATCGGCAAAACTATGGATAGGATTTCCAGTCAATGGAAGAAGGTCATTGATATACAAGAGGAAAAGAGTGGGGGAAAGAACTGAACCTTGTGGGACACCGGCATTAGTGGAGAAGTTAGAAGACAGAGAGCCATCAACCATCACCCTCAGTGATCGATCAGAGAGAAAACTGGATAACCAATTACTAAAAACAGTTGGCAAACCATAAGATGGAAGCTTGTTTAGAAGACCTTTATGCCAAACACGATCAAAAGCCTTTGAGATGTCAAGAGCAACTACTTGTGTTTCACCGAACCTTTCCATTGAATTAGTCCATAAATGGGTAACATAAGCCAGAATATCACCAGTGGATCGACACTGACGGAATCCATACTGGTGATCGTTGATCAGACGGAAGGTTTCTAGGTAGTTTAAGAGTTGGTGGTTAATTGATTTCTCCATTACTTTAGAAAGAGTAGAAGTAATTGCAATGGGACAATAATTGGATGGGAGGGATTTGTCACCCTTTTTAGGAACTGGCTGGATATGAGCAAATTTCCAAGCAGAAGGAAAAACACCTTTAGAATAAGAAAGTGAAAAAAGGCGGCAAAGAATAGGAGTAAGTTCAGGAGCACAGGTTTTGAGAACAAGTGAAGAAATACCATCAGGACCTGGGGCTTTCTTAGCATCGAGATTCATCAAAATCCTTCTGATATCCTTTTGACGGAAGACCACAGGAGGCATTGAATGGAGTGTGTTGGGAATGGTGGGAGGTGTTTTACCAAGATCATTAATACATGAGCTGGAAGAAAAATGGGATGCTAGCAGGTCAGCTTTATCCTTGGCTGAAGTGACAACAGAACCATCTGGTTTGGACAGAGGTGGGAGCAGAGATGGGCAAAAGTTGTGGCCAATAGCTTTGGCAAGAGACCAGAATGCTCGGCTACCATTAGGGCAAGAAGCAAGTTTTCTACTCTTAGGCTGTTCAAACTCTAGTTTGGACTGATTAATAACTGCTTTACAATTGTTGTGAGCTTTGGTGTAGGCAGAAAATGAAACTGAAGAAACACAATGGCTGATGCACAATGGCTTTAGCTTGTGATTTCCAGTCTTGTTTGCACACAGTAATTCTCTCTTTGTTAGTTCTCAGGCTCACTTTATTGGATGTATTTTTAATATCTAGTGACTTGTTGTACAGTGTGTTTCGTCACAGGTGTATAACTTTTCATCTGTGAATTCACCTCTTGAAATGCATTACATGGAAATTCAGGAAACACTTCTGCTGCTGTAATGTCACTAAATGCAGATCCACCTACAAGACTAACTTGGGATATCCCATGACAAACTTTCCATCTCCAAAGCCACCCTTTAGAGGCTTTAAACGTGTCATCATCCCCACCAAGTAGCTTATGAAATTTAACGGCCTGCGTTTTCAAAATTACCCCATTTATCAGTATTGCATCACTATGCTTCTGTAGAAACCACTTGTATAAGCACCGGTCCACATCACCGTTTTTACAAAGTCTATTTTTCTTTCTTTAATGGCCTACTTAATCTTTTACGGAGTCTATGAATTAACACAATATTTCTTCCTTTCTAGTTTTCTTCATCCAACCGCAGATCATCCCTTCTGCAATGCCACACTAACAAAATATACCGTAGTTTGCTTTGCCACTCTTAACTCTTTTGATAATCTTAACTTTTCTTCAACTGTATAATTTTTTTCTTTTGGTGACCATTATTTCAGTCTTACTGATTTACTAACTTTACCATATACTTATTTCTGATGCCCTACAGTTTACCGTGTTTATTAGAAAACTAAATCAAAACCAAAAACTGTTGTTATTTGATTTTTAGGAGCATTAGCAACTAAGGCCATATTGCTCAGGGATATGCGGTGGTTATTCCTTGACCTTTCCACATACTCCGTATTTGGTGGTGACGGGTTCGAGCCCCGGTCTAATCAAGAAGCGTGTGCTACGCGCACTGCTGCTCCTTCCCACCTGGCTACGGAGGCGCCTACCAAAAACTGTCCATCCTATCAGTTCTGATGAAGTCACATGATTTCTCCATAAATCACTTCTCAGTTCATGTATATTTTTGTCTCGTTTAGCCCTTAACAGTTTCTGTTATCCTAAGTATAACTTCAATTCGAAGAAAGGATGCCTCGTGCTGTTGTTTACAAAAATTTACTTTGCAACTAATGTAACACACTTGACAAACACTAGCTGTATTCTCCTCCAGAGGTAGCTGCTTGTAATTAGCATTCCACTGATGTACTCTTTTATTGCATCTCTAGCTGAAGAAAGAAACTGCATGTCTGTAGTAATTAGTCTCTGATGAGTCCTGTTGTTTACAAAAATTACTCTACAACTGAATACTGAATGTCGAAGTGAATACACTGCCAATTTTTAGCTAATTTCCCTTTCTTGGAAATACGGTAATAGGATGTATTGTAGATAAGAGTCTACATAGTATTTACTTTTTCCAGTTTCCAATATGAAATTTCTAGTTCCTTGAACACACTACTTTTCATAATTTGCTTTGGGGAACATAATCATACCCGCAGTATATCCGAAACAGCGGTGTGAAGATGCACCTTATATCAAGGTTGCACTGTATATGCACACACGAGTTAAATATCTTTACTACTAAGGAGAGCAATTACTTTTATTAGTGTTACTTTTTAATTCCAAGAAATGGAAAAAAAAAAATTTAACATTTCAGAACATTATATAATAGCATTATATATCTTGATATATAATCTGGAGAGGGTGTTGAACAGTGTTTTGACTTTGGTTAGTTAAAAGAGCATGAATTCATATAAAAAACTAAGCACTAGTAATGCAAATGTCATACAGATCTATCAATTAGATGAGATTTAAGTAAAAGACCAAAGGTAAAAATTACCTGTTCTCAGCTTCAAAAGAGCTTTTATACTGAGTCTGATGGCTATGTTTTGAATGTGGCACATTTCTAATGATGGTTGGAAGAGCAGGCAGATGACGATCATAATCAGAAAATAATTGTGAAAAGTCATTCTGAAGAGATTTTCTACGACAGTTACCTTTCCATCTATTATATATTTCTTCATGAACAGTCTATTAAAAATTGTAAAGCTTATGGTAGAGTTTGTCATTAATTTAAAATTCAATTTTAAATTCATTAACACAATTGGATAAAATTGTTTCCTTAACACAATTGGATATCATCTAAAATAAATCTTTGCTATCATACACTATCATTTAGAAATACTGTCATTATGAAGTTAAAATAATGCTTGGCTTAGTACAGGTCAAACAGCTGCTCACTAAAAGTTGAAAGATACTTAAAATGAGTGATGTATACTGAGTCGTTTGGTCAGCGTGAAGCAGTAACACAGATATACATAATCAAATAAAAATATTTTTTTCTTTTCTTTTTTTTTTTTTACCAATAATTTGATCAAAATATTTGATTTAAAAAAAAAAAAAAAAAAAATCAGTTTAGAACCTGTATTACCAGATCTTTTATACCTCGTTCATAAAAGTTTTTTGGTTTCTGTTGGCACCACTGCTTCATCATTTTTCAGTCTTCAGAAACAAAAATCACAAGGCAAAAAGTCTAAATGGCATGGATGTTTTGCTGCACAACAATGTTCAGCCCACATCTAGCTCCACACACTATGGCAACATGGTGGTCATAGTGTGTGAAGCTACATGTGGGCTGAACATTGTTGTGTAGCAAAATTACACCATCGTTCAAATTCTGGCTCTCTTGCTTTTGATGGCGTGTCCCAAATCAACCCTGAGGATTTGTGCATAGTATTCTGAGGTTTTCTTTGCCATTTCTCCAGGTCACAGAATGATAAAGAAAAAAATAAAATTTACATTCTGTTTTGGGATTTATTATAATTTAACTTGCAAAACTGGACGAACAAGGTTAAGTGCAAATCATCATTTTAGTTTGTAGTAAATCACCGAAGTAGCAAATGGCATTGTTTTTGTTATGTCTAATATTGTGAATGCCTTCACAACAAGTTGCCTGTTATTGCACTACCTCAAATAAGCAACGCTTTCCCAGTAGAGAAGACTAATGTTACTTATTCTCAGCAGATACCACCACCCAGACGGCACCGTTTCGAAGCTTGTTGGCCTCTTCAAAAGAGTGCTGTCTGGGTGGTGGTATCCATCAAGATGTTTCTGAAGGTAATCCAAGTAAATAGCAAGTAAAGGATGTGACTTTCTACTCACCTCCAATTTCTGAACCTGACTGACAATATGATCTAACTGATGATTTGTTTCGGCAGAAGAATATCCTGTTTCAATTTTCTGGAGCTCATTAACTGTGTCACTTAGTAAATCATCAATAACCTCTTCAATCACAGTATCTAATTTTTTTAATTCATCTGGCTGAAAAATAATTAAAACACAAGGTCATGAAATTTAACTTTATGTTTCAAGAGATATTAAATATTTTACTGCAATTTAACAAATAACTGGAACTAAATCGAACAAATTAAAATGTATTATGCCATTTACTAGGGATACCTAAAACATTCAAGAAGTTCCCAGAATGATTATTTTTTCATAAAGATGTTTGTTTGTTTGTTTGTTTGTTATTTGGTTTTTAGGAGCATTAGCAGCTAAGGCCATATTGCTCCGGGAATATGCGGTGGTCATTCCCTGACCTTTCCGCATCCTCCGTATTTGGTGGTGACGGACTCGAACCCTGATCTAATCAAGAAGCGTGTGCTATGCACTGCTGCTCCTTCCCACCTGGCTACGTAGGCGCCTTTTCATAAAGAAGTAAATGAAACTTCTGCATAATTTAAAATCTACTATGCTGTTTGCTAAGCATACACAGTATATTAAAAAAAAAAATCCCCATGATTTTTTTCTCAAAATTGAATGAATGCATGTACATTTAAACATTTTCTTAATCAACAACACATTTTGTGTTTGTACAGTTGCTGAAAACAATCCGGAGAGCTATTTGGTGACATATTTATCACCTTTATCATTACAGCTTGCACTCTGTTAGCATATTTGAAATAGCAACTTTAAAAAAAATTATTTTAGCCTCAGAAAAAGTAAAAAAATTGAGTGCTACAAACTCGGCAAAATAAAGTGTTTGCTTATTTCCTGTTATTCCATGTTTAGGCATTCATTTTGGTGTGTATGAAGAAAAAACAACATGTTACATTCTACCACAAAAATGTTCTCTACTGAGTACTAGAGTCCCTATATCAACTAGTTACATTTGATACTAAAAAATTCACTAAGTAATCCAAAATTTTTTGTATTTTCTTTTCTGTATGCTATTTATTTTGTATATCATCTTGATATTTTATGCAATAAAATAAAAATATAAAAAAGTAATGTACAAAGTCACTTTATTATTTAAATTAACTATACAGAAAGCTTTAGAATTATAAAATAGTTAATGTTCTTTGGCCTTATTGAAATTATGTGAAGTTGGGAGGACTGTCTTTCCTTTTCATGTGTTTCTGTGTGGACAGCAAGATTTAAACTGACCAATTAATGCAATTTTGAATTCTACATACAGTAAGCCAATGTTGAGAAAAGGGGAGCTGGTTTCTGTTGCACAACTTCACCAAAAATTCCTTGATAATCAGACATTTTGCACTGATTATCAAGTTTTTGGTGAAGCATAGGATTGTGGAGCTAAACCCTGCTCTCCAATTCCTCTAATTTATCTCCCCAGCCTACTTTCATTCCCCAAAATCAAATTCCATACTGAAAGCATGATTTGAAGGATGTAAAAAATATTAAAAAAAGTGACAAATGTGACAGGTGGCAAATATTTAATGCATTGAAAAATCATTTACAATAGCTCTATAGGCAATCTCACAATCACTTTCAAAGTGATTACTTTGAAAGATTTTAAAAGTTTTTTTGTTCTGATGATGGTTGGTTGGTTATTTGGTTTTTAGGAGCATTAGCAACTAGGGCCATATTGCTCCGGGATATGCGGTGGTCATTCCCTGACCTTTCTGCATCCTCTGTATTTGGTAGTGATGGGCTCGAACCCTGGTCTAATCAAGAAGCGTGTGCTATGCACTGCTGCTCCTTCCCACCTGGCTACGGAGGCGCCTGTGTTCTGATGAGGAAGTGAGTTTATGATAATAAGTTAAATTAATAAAGATTAATTTAATTATGAAATTATGTAATTGAATAACCAATTTTTTTCACCAAGTTTCAAGGTTTCATTGCTCACTACTGTGGTGTGGCAGTAGATCTCAATATTGGTATTATAGACAGTTGAATAACACTCAGGTTCATGTGATATAGTGAGTAAACAGGTTTTGTTCCATGCAACAATTCCTTGGTATATGTGATCAAATACCTGCAGACACTGAGCACTATTTTTTTCCTTGAATTAAAAAAAATAATAATAAATAAAAAAAAAAAAAAAACCAGAGATTGACAATGGGAATAGAATGTTAAAAATTTAACCCTTATTTCTAATAGAATAAATCAATTAAGGAAATAATTTATGCAAAAATGCTAGAAAACAATCTGTTTATATTTGAAAATATTCTTGCAGTCTAATAACTAACTTCCCCTGAAAAATTCCAGGAATTCTGTGATGTATCTGTATCTAAAGTATCAGAAATAAGTTAATATCAAAACCCAGGACCTGTGGGTAGAAGTATTATTCTGTACATATTGTATTAAATGAATACTGAACTTTTAATCACAATACTAATGCTTTAACATTTGCCACCATACATTCTAAAATTTGTAATTTTTGGTTTAACTTTAAAAAATATTTTATACTCAAATTAGACACAAATTATTATTAACAATTCAATTAACTGAAAAAATAAAATAAAAATTTAAAAATATGTATATACACCGTATTATTTATTTTATTCCTTTTTTTTTTTTTTACATATTCAATTTCATATCCATAATTTACAGAAGCATGAATTTAAAAATGCAAACATTATGCTAGCTAAAAGAGGAAGGAGTAAAAAAAGTAAATTTATTATAGTCATTACTGCACAATTTCATAAGTCCCATGGAAAACAGATTTTTTCTGGCTGGTGCTTGCTTCCTTGCATCATTTTGCTAGCAGACATTAGTGTCTGCTTTGTCAGAATTACAGCCATGTCAAGGCATTTATACACCAAGATGTAAGCCTATAACAAGATACAGCCCCTATAACAAGATACAGCGTGTCCAATATGCAATACTCGCATATTGGACACGCGAGTAGTGCGTGGTAAGTTTTTTTGTATTTTATCTATCGCCATACTTTTTTTGAACATTTTTCGATACAGTAAGGCCATGGCTTATGTAGATTTGGACTACGTTACGTCATTTATATATTTTTTTTTTATATAACTGAAGATTTCAGTGAAGGGGACACATTTCACTATAATAATAAAAACCCACAGAATTCCAGCTATCGGTATTATCGTAAATGCAATAAGATCGATTATAAACGAGTTTACTACCCGTTTATACACTAACAGAAAAGCCCAGTAACCCGAAAAGTGAAAATTATTATTTTATGGCAGTGACCTCCAGAAATGAGCTTTAGTAAAATGTGAGCTCTGGTGGAGTGATAACAGTGAGTTTTGGCCTTAACCCTGTGAAGTTCTTTTCAGAAAATTTAATTTTGACTGTTATCATGGGGCTGACTAAGAGAATAAGTGACAGTGGTCCTAGTAAATCTATCAAGAAAAGGAAAGTAATCTAGTTGGATTAGAAAATTAAAAGAGCAAAGAGCATGCAAGTTGGATGTTAGAAGACTGGAAGAAGGTGTGCTGGTCGGATGAGTTTTTTTATACCCTCCACACTGTGGATGGTGTACGGATTTGGCATCAACAACAAGAGGCTCTTGATCCATCATGCATGGTATCAAAAGTGCAGGCTGGTGGAGGTGGTTGTATGGTGTGGGGCATGTTTCACTAGCAGGAACTTGGACTCCTGGTGCATGTGGAACAACGTATCAGTGGTCTCTGTTATCGTCAACTGCTTGCTGACTGTGTACACCCCGCTATGGTACACCTTTTCCCAAATGGCGACGATGTCTTCCAAGATGACAATGCGCCGAGCCATCGGGCACCTGTTGTGCAGGAATGGTTTAAAGAACAGTTCTGACTATCAGCATATCGATTGGCCTCTGAACTCCACCAATATAAATTCCATAGAGCACTTGTGGGACACTATGGAAAGGCATATCAGGCGTCTGGATACATCAATCACCTCCAAACCTGCATTGCTGGGTGCATTACACACACAGCTTGGTTGGCCATACCTCCCGAACGTTTCCCATCTTGTTGAATCAATGCCATGTCAGATAGTGGCTGTACTGAGGGCAAAAGGAGGACATAATTCAGTGATCACTCAGTGTATAGTATAAGACCGGATCAAATTAAAATGATAAAATATAATGAATAGCAATTACACTATATATGGAATAAAAACAACTGTAGCTTTCAGAGGCAACTGCTTCCTTTATCAACAGTAAGACTTAACTTGTCATGTACATCCTTAAATAACTACAGGATTATGGCTCGCAGCATGTGATACCATAGGAACATGGGCAGTATCCTCCACATGTGCACTGAAACCAGAATTGGCTCAGGAGCATGCCAGGCGGAACCATTCATCCCATCCCAGAATTGCGGTTTCAAAGAGGGGATGAATACGGATTCCCGTCTCTATTAATGGTATTATGCTCAGAACAGCAAATCCACAAACTTTCAAGCCATTTGAGGTTCCAAAATCTGTGAAAATGGTCAAGCATTTAATCTCATATATGATCCCACTTGAACCTTCCATGGGATTGTGAGGAGTGCTATGTTGGTGAGACAAAACACCATTTCAAAAATCGTATGGGGGAGCACAGTAACGCAATAAAGGCTGCAGATTATGAGAAATGTGCTGTGGCCTAACATTTTTGGGAGGAGAACCACAAAATTTCACCTAGCTATGCCGTTGTAGTTGACTATTTGAATGGATTTTGAAACCTCAAATGGCTTGAGAGTTTGCAGATTTGCTCTTCTGAGCATAATACCATTAATAGAGACGGGAATCCCTAGTCATCCCCTCTTTGAAACCGTAATTCTGGGATGGGATGAATGGTAGTGCCTGGCATGCTCCCAAGCCATTTCTGGTTTCAGTACACATGTGGAGGATACTGCCCATGCTCCTACTGTATCACATGCTGTGTGCTGTGATCCTGCAGTTATTTAAGGATGTACCATGACAAGTTAAGTCTTACTGTTGATAAAGGAGGCAGCCGCCTCTGAAAGCTACGGTTGTTTTAATCACTTTTATTCTGTATAGTATAATTGCTATTCTTTATATTTTATTTTATCTTATTGCTTTTATTGTACAATCAGTGTATTTTATTTTATCATTTTAATTTGATCTGGTCTTATACTATATTATTCCTATTTTAATAAAGTTTCAGTTATACAGTTGGTGTATTATTATGAATCAGAACATTCCCAACCCCAGAGGCCTATTTCAAAAACAGGTTCTAGTCACCAAGGCTCTGTGGGGAGGTGCATTGTCCTGCTGGAAGAGTCCATTGCCCTGTGGGTGCACAATAACCACAAAGGGATGCAGATGGTCTGCAAGGTTGAACATGTAACCTGGATTGTTCAGAGATGCATCTAGACATACCAGAGGTCCCAAAGTATGCTAGGTGAACACATCCAAGGCCATTACCAACCAACCAACCATCTGCCTGAACAGTTCCTCGTTGACATGGAGGGTACATAGCTTTGTGCAGTTTTCGCCAGATACACACACCCTCCTGCCCATTCGAAATAACTAGAAGCAGGACTCATCAGACCAGGAGACCCATCTTCAACCATTCAAGGTCCAATGCCGATGTTCTTTCACTCAGTTGAGGCGTTAAATCCTGTGTCGTGGTGTTAGCAATAGGACTCGGGTGGATCGTAACCTCCCATAACCTACTATGGCTAATGATCACCTGATGGTCTTGGTGGAGACATTTCTGGCACCTCCCTTGTTGAAGTTGGCGGTGATTTGTGCCACTGTCCCTCTCCAGTTGGCTGAAAAAATGCGAGACAGACATCAACGGCCATGTTCATCCACCACCTTTCTCTGCCCACAGTGCTGTCCACGATGAGATGTTATTCTGGAAATGGCATATTCCTGATACACTCTCAACGCTGTCGAACGGGGATAGTGCAATTTTTGTACCACCTATGCAATAGTGACCCATGCATTGGGCACCCACTATCATCCCTCTTTCAAAGTAGGTTAACTCATGACATTTATCCATACTGACATCGAATTACAGTCCACGTGAATGCAGTGTACCTATATACCTGCCAAGTGGTGGGTTCGTCCACTAGTAAGAGGGGTGACAGCATCGCATTGCCCAGGAACCAGGTATCCCATGAATTCTGGCCTTTCAGTATAGTATACTGTGTTCTGTGATCAATTTATTTTCTTTAAAACCACCTTACCTACTTTTATCTGCAAAAAATAAAATAAAATAATAAATAATTTACACTCAGATATATAAGAAGGTAAATTCTTTTAGGTTTGAATTCTACATACAGTAAGCCAAATATTTTCGGAAAAGGAGTCCACTGCATTGTGATCTGCTGTTTGGGTACTTGTGCTTGAAAGTTTTATTCCTTGTTTCTGTGAATTTATTCTTTCTTTCATTATTTTGCTTGTTCTATATAAAAATAAATAAAAAATAGAATGAATACAGTGAAATCATTAATTTGTCTTTTTCCTGAAGAAGGCTATTTAAAGTTAATTACTTTAAATAGCGAGATAATAAACTATAATTATAGATATTCACAAGTACTGAATAACAGCACCACTGATAACACAATACCAGGTATTCAGCAAAACTATGGTACATTAAGTTCTTAAAGAATGCATTTTCTGTTAATATCACCATTTATCATATGCAGTTAAAATTAACAAGCACTATATTTATGCACATTACTTAACAGTTAATCCAATACCTCTTGCTTAACAGTTAATCCAATTTTATTATAAAAACGTGCGTGTGTGTTGGCAAGTTCCAATATTTTTTGCCAAGTTAATTTCAATTTATGCATTACAGTTGTATTGAAAATGCTATTCTTTTACTGATAATGCACTTTAATTACTTCCAAATTTCTGCCCGTGCTTTTTCGTCATTCTCAAGTTGGAACTCAAGGGGAAAGCAATGTCCATGTACTACATGGACATTGCTAATAACCAGTACATGGACATTGCTTTCCATGTACTGGTT
The DNA here is from genome assembly GCF_048544385.1 of Mastigoproctus giganteus. Classification (NCBI taxonomy): domain Eukaryota; kingdom Metazoa; phylum Arthropoda; class Arachnida; order Uropygi; family Thelyphonidae; genus Mastigoproctus; species Mastigoproctus giganteus. The sequence continues at coordinate 236,041,667 of NC_143577.1, forward strand.
ATTAGCAGTGATTTATCACTGCTATGTATTAAGAATCTTCATGGTTCGAAAAAAAAAATTACAGTCTACAGAAGTTCAAGTCCAATGTCAACAAATATCTTCTTTCGTCTTCTCAACCTCCAACCCAAGCACAGTACTAAGTACTATAGGTTCTAATACCTCTCTTGTTTGGGGTTTGCATAAAAAAAAAAAATACAAGTTTGGAAATTACATTATAGGAAAGACACAGATCTTGTTGGAAAGGGTGCAGAGATGAGCAACAAAATTAGTTTGGGATACAAAAGGATATGCTTACCAAGACAGCATGGGGTTCTTTAAATTGCAATTTTATAAGGCTTTAAAAGGGCTAAATAAACTAAATGCTGATGGAATCTTTACTATTTCTGAGATGAAAAACACAAGACGATATAAATTTAAATTTAAACTGGAAAAGGATCGTTGCAGGACATATGTATAGAAATTTGTTTTCAGCCAAAAGGTAAGCAATTGTTGAAATAAACTTCCACCTGGCACTGTGGAAATGAACAGTTTGAATTAATTTAAGGAAGGTTTGGAAGGAATGGGCAAATTAAGTTTTTTTTTTGGCTGGTGCTGTATGTATAAGTCTTTTTCCTCATATTATATTGCCAATACTAATACTAACTCTGTGACAAATTTACTATATTGCCAGGTTGGTCACAACAAGGAGTGGAACATGAATCAGAAGGACCTGTTCAAATATCTTGTGGGGGAGGTGAGGCAGGATCCAAAACTTCACCTTTGCTTGAACTGCAAACATAAAAGGTGTCTTTGAAATCAGTAGGCAAATCAGATTATTGCATAAAATGTTATGTAAAATAATGCTGTATTTTTTTATAAAACACATGATGAAAATATAAGGATGCAACAAACAGGTTGGTACGTAACTTCGTTATGTGTAGGGCAAGTAGAAGAGAATTAATGCTAGCAGAATATGCAGACATTCACTTTGTGTACGGTGTATGTGAAGGAAATGCTAGAGTTGTAGTCACCAAATACCAGCATCATTTTCCAACAGGATGACACCCTAATTAGCATGTTTGTCAATGTTCACTGTAATTTGAGGGAGTGGGGTATAGTGAAATGGCATCATGACCGAGGATGGCCCAATCATATTCTACACAAGCAGAGAAAGATGCTGGATATCATGATATTAGATAACTCTACCAGCACACGAAGAGTTGCTGCAAGAATGGGTCATCCCAAAACCGTCATCTGGCACACACTGCATGAACATGGGCTCTATGCATGCCATATGCAGAGTTCAGGTATAGCAAGCAGAAGATTCACTTGCACATGAGCAATTTTGTTTATGGATACTTAATTGTATGAACAGGCCTGACTTTCTTGTCAATATCCTGTGGACTGACGAGCCAACATTTACACAAGGTGAGATATTCAACATGCACAATCTACATACATGGTCAGTGAAAAATTCTCACACCATTCAGCAATCCCATTTCCACGTTGGGTTTAGAGTCAACATGTGGGTCAGCACTGTAGGAGATAACTTTATTCAACACAAGTTCCCTGCTTGCCTAAATGTTGATCATTGCTTTTTGCAGAGGGCATTGCTAACGCTTCTGGAAGATGTTCCTTTAAGTGTAAGTGACAATATGTGGTTTCAGCATGAGTGAGTGCCTCCACATTAGCATAGGCATATGATGCAAGAAAGCAAGAAAACAGCATCAGCCAAAAAAAAAAAAAAAACTTCCCATTTCACCCATCGATTCACTCCAAATGTTTGTCTAGTTCTGCTTTGAACTTATTTAAGTTGTTGACCTCCAACTACAACAGATGGAAGTTTGTTTCAACTATCAACCACCCGCTGGCTAAAAGCAAATTTCCGCACATCTATTCTACAATTGCCTTTCCTCAGTTTGAATTTACGTCCCCTCAGGTGATTACTCACCTGAGGGGACGTAAATTCAAATCCCATCAGCATCAAGCTTGCTCAAACCATTCAAAGCCTTATACACCTCAATTAGATCACCTTGCAGGTGCCTAGCCCCCAGAAGCTGCAATTTGCAGAACTTCAGCCTTTCTTGGTAACAGCAACCCTTTGTTTGACTCACCAATCTTGCTGCCCTTCTCTGTACTCGTTCTAGCAGCTCTACATCTTTCCTAAAATGATGCCCCCAGACCTGTATACAGTACTCAAGGTGTGGCCTGACCATTGCCTTATACAAGGAGACAATCACTACCAATTTTAAACACACACACCAACCGTTTATGACTGATTGAATAATGAAATAAAATAAAATAAAATAAAATAAAATAAAATAAAATGATAAAAAAGACTGTAAAATAATATTTACAAAAAACTTAATTATTTACAAAAAACTGAAATATAACAAAAATAAAATAAGTAAATAAGTTAAAATACATCCCGTTTAAGTTCTTCTAGTGCTTTCTTCTGTTTCGGGGTAAGATTTGGAGCAACCGTTTTTGCTTGGCCCAGGATGGCGACAGCTTTAACACGAATTTGATTAGCAAAATGTCAGGTATAAAGATATCATAATCCTACCAGCAGATAAAGGCAGATCAACGGTGGTATTAAACAAAGAAGATTACCACAAGAAAGTGTTAGACTTATTAGGTGATAGTGATACTTATAAGATTATCCACAGAAACCCCTTGGCTAGCTTAGAACAGTGTGTAAATAAGATGCTACAATCCTGTCTAAGAATGGAAAAGATTCCAAAGGACAAGTATTGGTCCATGCATGCAACAGGGTGTCGACTGCCCAGATTTTATGGGTTACCTAAGACACACAAGGAGAATGTTCCATTACGGCCCATAGTTTCCTTCATTGGTAGCCCTACGTATGCTTTATCAAAATATCTGGTGCAGCTGATTTCCCCGGTTGTGGGGCGGTCCGCATTGGTCATTGGAGACAGTGTGGAATTTGTGAACTTTGTAAGGAGTCAAGAAATAGGGGAGGACGAGATGATGTCATTAGATGTTATATCATTATTTACGTGTATCCCCATAGCACATGGGGTAGAATGTGTGAGGTTGGCTTTACAAAAGGATAATACCTTAAGTGCTAGATCCCCCCTAAACATAGAAGATATATGTGGTGCTGTTGAATTATGTCTTTCTAGTACAACCTTGGTTTTCCAAGGAGTGATGTATAAACAGGTTCACGGCACAGCCATGGGTTCTCCAATCGGCGCTATTGTTGCAAATCTGGCTATGGAGGAATTTGAGAATAGGGTTTTCGCGAGATTGGAGTTCCCTATGCGTAAGTGGAAACGATATGTTGATGACACGTTCACTATTGTAAAGAAGGGGAGAGAGGAAGATGTGGTCTCGTTTCTCAATGGTTTCTCCCCCTTTATAAAATTCACCTCGGAGGTAGAAACAGATGGTACCCTCCCATTTCTGGACATAACGGTATATAGGGAAAGCCCCAGACTTAGAACTAAGGTTTATAGGAAACCAATGTGTAGGGGCCAGTACACACATTATAGGATGGCACAGACTGTTCAACATAAAAATAGTGTGGCCAGAGCACTTTTGGGTAGGGTGAGAACACATTGCAGTACCCCTGAGGAGGGAGAGAAGGAAATTAGGCAAATCACGACGGATCTTATGAGGTGCGGTTACCCCCAGAGGGTCATTGATGAATACAATAGAGAGGAAGAGCCCAATCGGGTAGTTCCACCTGTACCACTTACCACAGTGTATGTTCCCTACTATCCGGGCCTGTCAGATCGCATTGCGAGGATGCTTCACGACTTTCAGACATGCTGTGTGCAGCTTCCGGGCCGGAGGTTGCACACAGTAGTGTCACAGGTCAAAGACCCCATTACTAGGGATTCTAGTAGTGGGGTCGTATATGAGATCACATGCCCGGATTGTGGGGAATGTTACATGGGGGAGACAGGACGGCGTCTCAAGGACCGTCTGGGGGAGCATTCACGAGCGATACGGACCGCAGAGCTCAATAAATCCGCCATTGCCGAGCACTATTGGGAAAAACAACACCAGATCTCCCCCAACAACGCTGTCATCCTTGACTGGGCGCATAGATTCTGGGACCGCAAGTGGCTGGAAAGTCTGTGGATTGGATCCTCTGGTAACAATAGCATGAACAGAGACAGGGGAGTTAGGCTTCACCCCCTTTTTGAGGCGGTGGTTTTGGCCAGAGATAAACGTTTTAATTTTCCATGTCTCCAGACCACTTCCGGTTCTGGTACAAGTGAAAGGAATGCTGAGTATACGCCTGGTCATCCACGTGTGCCGTGAACCTGGTACTTAAGGATGTGTCGCTTAAGTCTCACTATTACTGAGGAAGGAGGTAGACACCTCCGAAAGCTCTAATAGTGTTTTTATCGTCTTTTTTATCGCTTTTATATTTATATTTTAATGTATCTTCACTTATTTTATTTTTGTTATATTTCAGTTTTTTGTAAATATTATTTTACAGTCTTTTTTATCATTTTATTTTATTTTATTTCATTATTCAATCAGTCATAAACGGTTGGTGTGTGTGTGTTTAAAATTGGTAGTATGAATAATCCCAACCTCAGAGGCCTTATTGCAGACACTTCCTTATCCCTGCTAGCAAAATTTCTGTATATCATTGACAAGACACCATGAACTACTCTTGCAGCCTGTCTGCACTGCTCAGAAAACCTCAAATCTGACTGCACAATTAGCCCCAGATCCTTTTCATTCTCCACTACCTGAGTGTAGTACCACCCAGTTGATACTTTACTCTGGGTGTTACTGCTACCCATATGCAGTAATTTACATTTGTCAATGTTAAACTTCAGTTGCCACCTCTCAACCAATCTGCTCAACTTTTCCAGATCCTGTTGCAATAGCATACTATTATTACTATCATTAACAACCATGCCAACCTTCGTATCGTCTGTAAACTTAGACATTAACTCTGATATACCTTCATCAATATCATTGATAAATATGAAAAGCAACAATGGGCCCAACACCAAACTCTGAGGTGGAAAACCACTGATAACATTAGTCCACGAAGAGCAGTGTCCATTGATTACCACTCTGTCTTCTCCCACCCAACCATCCTTTTATCCATTGTAGCAACTTGCCCTTAATGCCATACTGCTCCAATTTGTACAGTATGTCTTCCATGTGCCACAGTATCAAAAGCTTTCCTAAAATCCAAGTATATGATATCAAAATTATTTTTTGCATCCAGTTCTTTTGTGACCATATCATAGTATCCAATCAAATCAGTCAGACACAACTTCCCCTTAACAAACCCATGCTGTGTCTGAACTATAACTGCAGTCTTGTATACAGTATATAGGATACAAGACTGCAGCGAACATTGCTTCCTTAACCAGTGCCTCCATTAATTTCCCTGGAACCGAAGTTAAACTAACAGGTCTGTATTTACTCATGTCACTTTTGATCCCCCTTTGTGAATTGGGGACACATTTGCAAATCTCCAGTCCATGAGGACCTCCCCTGAGTCCAAGGGAGCTTTCATAATTATGACTAAGGGTTTGCTAACTTCCTTTGCTGCTTCCTTTAATATAACTGGATAGATCCCATCCACTCTTTCTTACTGAACATAAGAAATATGTTCAATAAGAAAATGTTTCTTATGTTCAATTTCAATAATTTCTCCTCCACTTTGCTCTCAGTTATTACAAAATTATTTCGATCCCTTGCAAAACATTTCAGGCAACAAGTAAGAATATTCTTAAGTGATTGTTACTGGAATCACTGGATTGGTCATGGAGGTTCCATTTCTTGACTGCTGCCAAGTTCCTTAGCCACCTGACCTTAACCCATTGGATTTTTTTGTGGTGCCACATGAAACAAATTGTTTATATTACAGAGGTTAAAAACCGAGATAACTTGTTAAATCGCAAAGACGAAGCTAAAGCTATTAAAAAAAAAACACAGTACTACTCGCAAGTGCACATGATTCCTTCTCACACCATGTTGAAGCCTGTCACTTGTCACGTAGCAGCACTCATTTGGAACATCTTTTGTGATATTTTCTTTTGATCATGTTTCAGTTTGATTGCAGTACTAATCAATTTCATTTACTCCTGCTATACAACATTACTGAATTTCTAAGTGCTCTTCAATTCATAGCTAAATTTTGGTCAACAAACATTTGTTCTGGATAACCATGTACAATACAAATAATATCATTCAGATACTTAGTAAGAATTAAAATAAAAATGTTTCTAATTAAAGTAAGCTTTTTCATAGTGATTGCTTTTCATAAATTTACTATTATATGCAAAATGCTAGAAGCGGAAATGATATAACGCTCTAACTCAAAACCCATTGCTCCTACTTCAATGGATGTGGATTTTTCTTCTTGTATTTTAATGAACCATTCCCTCAATAAGCATGTAATATATAATTCAAAGTAGTTTACCTCTGTAATATTTGAATAATGGTAATTTTATATGATGAATTAGCTTTTAATTTTTTCAAAATTATCAAAATATTCAATATCTGTATGTATAGAGTAGTAAATTTGCATTGTCATTCATTTAAAAAAAATAATAAAAATTAAAGATACACAGACTGTAAGATTGGACCCATATTTTTCCACAAAATAAAGCACAGAGATACCAGCATAGTGGTGTGCTGGTATATATGCTGCAATAATACACACACACACACACACACACACACACACACACACACACACACACACACACACACACACACACACACACACACACACACACACACACACACACACACACACACACACACGGTGTGAAAAAAAAAGTTAAGACCAACTAATATTTTGAAAACAATGAAGCTTACCAGCTATTTGGATGGAGCTTCTTTGAAGTAGCCTTCTTGACAGTGTATACATTGATTCCAATGCTTCTGCAGCTTCCTGATTGGCTTCTTTTGGAAATACTAGTAGTTCCTGTGTTGCATTCTGAATTCCTGTTATTGTAAATCTGTGACCTTTAAAAGGGGACCTTAAATGAGAGGGGGGATTGCAGGGAAACAAATTCTATGAGTACAGGGGATGGGGAACTACAGTAACGGAGTGCTCTGCAAGAAATTTTTTAATGGAGACTGCTGAGTATGCAGGAGAGCTATTGTGATGAAAGTGCAAATTCCCCAAAGTCCACTTTTCTGACTGTTTTCTCCAAACAACATCACATAATCACAATAGAACTGTTTTGTAGTATTCCTGGTTCAGTGTTCGATATGTGGAACAAATTCATAATGAATAATGTCCTTCGAGTCAAAAAATATGATAAGCACGATCTTCACATTTTATCAAGACAGTTTTGCTTTTTTTGGCCTTGGAGAAGATAGAATGTTCACTGAGAGAATAGGGCTATTGTTTTTGGGTCATAGTCACATAAGAAACAGTGTGCAACAGTAATATTGATGGAATCCTGACATGCAAGAACTTGCTGCTCTGTGATCATCAGTGAAAATGTGAGGCACAAACTTTGCTGGGAGCACTCTCAAATTTTGAATTAAAATTTGATTGACATATCCCACAAGAAATATCAATTTAACTAGTAACTTCACAGTAGTTGAACACTGATCACTCCTGGCTAGATCATGAACATGAGCAACAATCGTTTTTTGAAGCTGAAGGGCAGTCAAACCAAGGATAATCTTCAACAGACAAGTCACCCTCTTTAAATTTTGCAAGCCACTGAAAAGTCTTTAAAAACACCACATAGCATCTTCTCCAAAAATTGTTTTTAACGTTTTGTGGGTTTTTGAATTTTTCCCTAACTTGAAACAAAATTTAATGCAAATTCACTGTTCAGTAAAATCGCTTATTTTAAAATGCAACAAAAGGCATCCAATACTCCTATTTAATATACACTAATTTAGACTAACTCCTGATAAGCACGAGATTCACATGTTACTATGTCGAGAAGAGTCACTGAACATGTTGCAAGAAGCAACTCGCTACAATGCTGCAATTTCAAGGTACAATATCAGTCCCAAAACCTTCTGATTACTGCCTACATATGATAAAGGTCTTGTGACAGTTTTGTTGGTATGTTTATTTTAATAATAGTAATCTGGTTTGCTACTTCAAGAGGATCTAGATAAATTAAGCAGCTAAAATATTTTTTTCCCTGATTATATGCTAACTATATATTACACCTTGTGCAACTATTTGAAAAGTTGCTATATCAGCATCTGCAACTAAACCAAAAATTTGCAAGGATTGGTAAGATATCACATATAACGAGAACTAAAACGAAAAACATTACACTGATCTGTTGGCATGGCTTGAAAATGAGGACAACACGCTCGACCATTTTATTTTCAGTGACATATTTACCTCTTATGTTAGTGGGAAAGTCAACCTTAACACTTTTAGTTTTAAGCAGCCTTAACAAATATCTGCAAAAGGTGAATGACAGCCCTAAAGTTAATATAATTTCTGTGTGAAATACATTAAACTCAAGAAAAGTTAATGGGCTTTAATTTTTCAGTGAAAAGACAGTTAATAGCATTGTGTACCTGGATATGCTTGAGAACTTTCTGTTATTACAAAATGAAGATGACCTGGAAAGAAGAATCATTTTTAATAAGATGGTGTGCATTCCCATTATCTGTTGTAAGTGAGAGATTGTCTGCATATATACAATTCTCAGGTCATTAGATTGGTTATGGCTCTTCCTGTATGTGAAATCTTTATTGCCATAAAAGAATATTACATAAATTAGGCATAATCCACGCAGCACCACAGTAGGGCAGATGTACATAACACAAGTTTGTTCCCTTTACAAAACACACACACACACAGCAAACAGACAAATTACATGTTTCATTTTTCTTTCACCTAAAAATCAGTGAATGAAATCTTAACTTTTACCACAGAATAAACCATTGGACAAAATGCTTAAACACAGTATATTCAAGTTCAGAAATGAGAAGAGAATGAGACTCAATATAAGACTCACTAATTGCATCATTTTAAATTTCATACTCAATATTAAGTAAGAGATGAAGATTAGAGGGACAAGATAAAGACCAGATAGGCAATGCATAAGTAAATAATGGGATAATTAACAATGTAAAATATTTCATCAGGGTAGATTTACAATTCACAAAAAATCACATCACATCTGAAAAGCCACACAAGTATTCTCTTTCTCATAGGAAGACAAAGTAACTTTACAGTTTAAGGATTTACATTTTTTTTTTTAAATCAGGAAGCAAAACAGAATTATTTAAACTAACCTCCAGAAAACAAGGATTACTAAAAGAGAAAAAAGTTACAAATTTTGATTTCTACTAATTGTACTGCAAACTAAATTTTGAAATATAATTAACAAAATCAATAAATTCATTGTAAATACACCTGAACAAATGATTAAAATTAGTAGAAGCAAAATTAGGTATAGCAAAGTTAGAGCACACATCATCTGCATATGAACAAAGTTCTGATGGAGAGAGAGAGAGAGAGAGAGAGAGAGAGAGAGAGAGAGAGAGAGAGAGAAGCAGATAATGATTCACCTTGAGGAATATCAAAACTAATTTACTCTGAGACGAGCTTTATCAACCATAAAAACTACAGTTCTATTAGAAAGTAAATAAGTAAGCCCATAAAAAAAAAATGGTTAGAAATTAAATAAGATGTCTGTAATGATAAAGATAAAGATTCAAACTACTGTATTCGAACTCAAACTGAGTTGAATGAAACAATTAAGTCTGAAAAATGTACAAAATCTCCATTTATGTCCATGTACTTTGAATTTCAGAAATCGGTTAGGCAAGACAGGATACTATTAATGTATTTTTTAACATATAATGAATGGCATCTGGGTAGTCACCACAAATCAGAAAAGCAAGCACTTCTAATAATGACTTCTCAAAGACTTTTGGCGAGACAAACTAATTGCAATTGGCTGATAGTCTATCACACCAGTCTGATAGTCTATCTGGTCCCCATACAATTCTGTATGGGGACCAGTTTGGAGATACATATTGTTGGTTGCCTGAAGCATTAAATAAATCAAGAAGCACACAGATGATTTAACAGCTTGCAACCTTTATTATACAGTTTTATTTTTAATCTTTAACCTTTATTATAATTTGTAATCCTAATTAATAATATTAAGTAGATCATAGACAGAGTTCAAGAAAGGTAACATATTTATCACTAGAAGGATGTACTGTTTTTGTTTGTTATTTGGTTTTTAGGAGCATTAGCAACTAAGGCCATATTGCTCCGGGATATGCAGTGGTCATTCCCTGACCTTTCTGCATCCTCTGTATTTGGTGGTGAGGGGCTCGAACCCCGGTCTAATCAAGAAGCGTGTGCTACGCACTGCTGCTCCTTCCCACCTGGCTACAGAGGCGCCCCCCCCAGAAGGATGTACATCAAACCTAGTAACGCGTTCAGCTATTGAATTTGAAAATATTCAAATTCTACAACCAACTTGGAGCGCGTTGCAGCAGATATGGCTCTATAAAAACTAAATCTGGCAGGTGAAAAATAGGCATACAATGATGTTGAAGGAGAGACAAAACAGTCTTCTTAGCCGACCGGGCTAGCCAGGTGGGTAAAGTGCCTGTCTGGCAACCCAAAGGTCGCGGGTTTGATTCCCGCCTCGGGCTTGGATCAAAATACTGCAAAAAAAAAAAAAAACCCTTGGGAGGTGCATTATGGCCACTTGTTTTGTTTGTTTTGTTTTGTTTTTATTGGCGCATTAGCTGCGGAGGCTATAACGCGCCAAGACCAGGTCGTACATTATGGCCACAGAAGCCTATGCGCCAACAACTACCAAAAAACAAACAAACAAACAAACAAACAAACACAGTCTTCATAGGCTTGTTGCTTGGTTTGAAATAATAAAGACAAATTAGCATTCCACCACGACTTACAATAACTGGAAATGCTGAAAAATTAGTGTCTTTCATGTTCATCAAATTAGTAACCAAACTCAATTTCTTTCTGTAAGAGCTTCATCAAAAATTCATGTTATTATCCACTGTTATAATAATCCATCAATGAACTGAAAAACAGAATTACTCAAGTTAGTTGCTGTAACTGCTGATAGGCTCCATAAAGTGTAGCAGAAAACTGAATTTCATTGGAATATCTGCCACATCACTTCTGTAAACTTGAGGTGCTGAATTTCTTATCACTGTTGTTTTGTTTTACTTTTACGTTAAAAATAAAATCATTATAAATGTATGAAATTTTAATGCTACTTTGTAACAGCCTTGTATTTTTAGCTAAATATAATAGAATGAAATCTCTAAGAAAAATTACTCCAGCCTGATAATCTTTATACCTTTTAATTTTTTGAAACTTGCCTTAAAAAAAAAAAAAAAAAAAACTATCAAGCATGCCATTCATTTCCTATTCATAAAAATACATAAGTGAAATGAGGTGAAGAATTAAAACTTGTATTAACAAAAAACATATTTAAAGAAATTTACCCAGAAGGTTCCATAATACTCCTAGTTTCAAAAATTTTTTCCTGTACAGATGCTTGTGATGACCGCAATGTTTCAATTTTTTCACCATGACTTGCAATTTTTTTACTAGTAATAGGTTTCAATTTGCGCAATGAAGCAGAACATGCCCTCTGGGCAGCAGCTCGACGTTCCTAAAATATAAACACCACTTACATTTATATCTGAATTCAATTTCAATTTTATAAAAAACAAAGTAAGATTATATAATATTTGTTGCAGTTAGGTAACCAAAAATATTCAGTAGGTGACATGAAAAAGTCAATTTAGTCTTAGAACACATTCCAATTAAAATTTCATCAAAAATAAAATTTGCAATGTCTAAAGGAAAATATTATATTAAATAATTCATTAATGAATTAAGCTCCATCTTGTAATTTACAACGTACTTATTACTTTAATAATTACACAATCAATTTAAGAATACTGTAAAATACATATTCTTCCCCAAAACAAAATAATTGCATCCAAATAACCTTTATAAGCTATAGACACCACCAATTTTTTCCTTACAACTACAGTACAATCTCTGAAAGCTCTTACATCCCAAACAAGGTATATTTCTAAACCTGTCAGCAGTCGAATAAATTTTGTTGCATTGGCAGTTGTTGTGGGGATAGAATCTTATAGCCAAAACATTTATGAATATTTCTCCTCAGAAATATCTGTGCAGAGATAAAACAACAATGAATGATTCATTGTTGTTCCCACTTGATGTCAGGATGTAACTCTGTAGTTCAATGTATGTTGCAAATATCTCAGATCTGTTATCAAACTTATATATTATTTAACTTCAGTATTAAAATGCAATTGTAAATAGTCTAATTTTTTCAAGCTACTGAAGTAATTGTAAATAGTTTAATTTTCACAAACTACTGATGAAAGCCCCAAGATGGGTATATATAACATACTTTATTACATTTTTCAATCAGACTGTACAGGAATAAGCCATTATATGTTTTACCTCTACACAGTAAAGTGTTATTAACATCTACACAGTAAAGTGTTATTAACCTCTACACAGTAAAGTGTTATTATGTGTAGATAACACTCTACTGCGTTAGCAGAAGAATACAGCAATATTAAAATGTTATTTCATTCTACTGATTGTCTATCTGTATATTTTCATGGTCAATAATAATAGAAACATTGTAAAACTAAAATACAGGTAGCCCTCGATTTACGTTGGGGTTAGGTTCCTGAGGGACAGGCACAAATGGAACCCTTTATATAATGGAGTCAATCGGAAATCACAGAGTTAGGTTCTGGGCACCAAAAATTTTACCTACCACTTTGCATCAATTGTTTTATTTTATTAGTATTTTTCATAATTGTAGTAATAGTCTATGAAGGCATATTCATAACCCTACACACACATTAGCTTTCACCAGATTCTATTCTCCAAATATTGCACTAGGATTCAATTAACTACTTTTACCAGACATGGCGTGTCTTTATTCTGTTAAATTAAAAACTTTATAACATGATCGGAAAAAACTGCACACTGCTATCACTATTATTATTATTTAATTTATTAATAGCACAATTAATAAAAAATGTTAGCGTAATAAATTTACAACACATGTAAATAGCGTAAACAACAACCAACTGAATGCTTCACCGCATGGACCTTCACTACTTGCATCCACGAATGGTTACTTTGAGGATGGGAATCTTGCTCATCTCTGATACGAATGCACTAATTGCTGATTGGCCCAGACTGCCCTAAATCACGTGAACAGTGCATGATACATAGCACAGTATGATGCCAATAAATTGTGTCTAATGATTTTAAACTTTCAGTTTATAAAAAAATTGCAAAAATAAATAAATAAAAATGCCGTTGTGGTTAGTAATTGGCACTATTGCGAATCGGTGCAAATCGGACCAGCGCAAAATGAGGGCTACCTGTAGATGGTTTTTGCATGGAAAATTAAAAAATTTAACATGCATTAAAAATACCAACTACTGACTTATAACTACTATATTAATTTTTGTGGCCTGTGTTACAACAGACATTTTTTGGAAATTATTTTGCCACCCTCATGTGCGTGCGTGCACGCACACACAAGTGAGTGAGTACATGAAAGATGACTAATGTAAACCAAACTTTTTTGATGAAACCATCCTAGATGGCAAGAAATCTAGAAGATTTACCTGTAATATCTGAGGAAGAAGAAAGCTGACTGCCCTTGGTCCTGGCCTACTGATACTAAAATCACTAGAAGAATAAGTTTCCAAATCTGGAACTTTTTTAATGGTGAAATGTGATGACTTTGCATTCTGATGTTTTGCTGCAAGAACAAATCAAAGATTTTGATTAAGAACAATCATTTTTCATGAAAAGTAAATGAAATAACATACTGAATGGATATACAGTAAGTCCCCGACTTAAGTAACTTTGGATTTACGTAAATTTTTTTCTCTCTCTTTTTTTTTTTTTTTTTTTTTTTTTTTTTAGGATTGTAAAATTTAAAACAGTAAAAAAAAAAGCAATCGATAACAACAAACACAGCATGCACAAATTGCACCAGTGAGATAAGGAGTAACAAACTTAAAATACAGGAAAGAATGTTTTTTTATATGACTAAAGATTTCAGTGAAGGGGGGACACACATTTCGCCATAACGTAAAAACCCACAGAATTCCAGCTGTCAGTATTATCGCAAATGCAGTAAGATCGAGTTTACTACCCATTTATAATGAAAAAAGCCCAATAAAACGGAAAGTACAAATTGTCTTTATTGTTTTACGGTAGTGACTCCAGAAATGTGCTTTAGTAAAATGTGAACATGTGAGCTCGTGTGAGGTGATAATTAGTATATTTTATTAACATCTTTTTATTTCCACATCAGTGGGCACCCCCAGAACAGCCTGGTTCAGCTAGAGGAGTTTCATTATAAATATTCAAGGCGATTACAATGACTGAATTAAAAGAAAGGAAAACACATTGTATTTACAAGTAAGCTAACATATAATACAACACTGAAGTTTCAAAAATGTGAAGGTGGTACCAGTCAATAGTTGTAGTTTATACGCTTCTTTCAGGGTGTCCTGTCTGTAGCACTTCGAGCTGCACAAAGCTGAGGCATCAATTCCGAGGGAGTTATATGATCTAAATATTTCCCAGAAACACTGATCCTAGGTGTTGCACGTTTTGTAGTGAAAATCTAAGACAAGATGCTGCACTGCACCAGGTTTGTTTGATGGTACAAGGGTTTGTTGTCACTTCCCAGATGTCAGGTGAATCAATTTGGCCACAAAACAGTTGTGCCAATGTGCGCAGATTCCTTTCCTTGATGATTAGCATTAGCATTAGTAGAGGCATTTGATGCAAGAAAGCAAGCTTATGCAGCATCAGCCAAAAAAAAAAAAAAAAAAACCCACTTCCACTTCACCTCGTTCAAAATACCTGTCCAGCTGAGCCTTAAACTTATTTAGGCTATCAACCTCCACCACAAGGGATGGAAGTCTGTTCCACCAACCAACCACCCGCTGGCTAAAGGCAAATTTCCGCACGTCTATCCTACATCTGTCTTTCCTCAATTTGAATTTATGCCCTCTCAGGTGATTTTTCTGAGCTAGAGGAAGAATCCCATCAGCATTGAGCATGCTTAAACCATTCAAGGCTTTATACACCTCTATCAGATCACCTCGCTGGTGCCTAGTCTCCAGACACTGTAATTTGCAAAACTTAAGCCTTTCTTCGTAAGAGCACCCCTTTGTTCCATTCACTAATCTTGTTGCCCTTCTCTGTACTCGTATCAGCAGCTCTACATCCTTCTTGAAATGAGGTCTCCAGACCTGTATACAGTACTCTAGGTGTGGCCTGTTCCATTCACTAATCTTGTTGCCCTTCTCTGTACTCGTATCAGCAGCTCTACATCCTTCTTGAAATGAGGTCTCCAGACCTGTATACAGTACTCTAGGTGTGGCCTGACCATCGCCTTATACAATGGAATAATCACCTCCTTATCCCTGCTGGAAAAATTCCTGTATATCATTGACAATACTCCATGAGCTACTCTTGCAGCCCGTCTGCACTGCTCAGAGAACTTCATATCTGCCTGCACAACCACCCCCAAGTCCCTTTCATTCTCTACCACTGTCAGTGTAGTACCACAGAGTTGATACGTTGCTCTGGGGTTGCTGTTTCCCATGTGTAGTACTTTACATTTATCAATGTTAAACTTCATTTGCCACCTCTCAGCCCATCTGCTCAACCTTTCCAGATCCTGTTGCAGCAGCATAGTGTCAGTAGTGTCCTTGACAACCCTGCCAACCTTTGTATCGTCTGCAAACTTGGACATTAAGCCCGATATACCATCATCAATATCATTTATAACAGAAAACAATAATGGACCCAACACTGAGCCCTGAGGGACTCCACTAATAACATCAGTCCACGATGAGCAGTGTCCATTGATTACCACTCTCTGTCTTCTCCCCCTCAACCACCCCTTTATCCATAGCAGCAATTTGCCTCCAATGTCACACTGCTCCAATTTGTGTAGCAGTCTTCCATGTGCAACAGTATCAAAAGCCTTTCTAAGATCCAAGTATATAATATCAAAGTTATTCCCTGCATCCAGTTCTTTTGTGACTGCATCATAGTATCCAATCAAGTTGGTCAGGCAAGACTTCCCCTTAACAAAACCATGCTGTGTCTGAGCTATAACTGAAGTCTTGTCTAAATGATCCTGCAGTGCTTCTTTAACCAGTGCCTCCATTAATTTTCCTGGAACAGAAGTTAAGCTCACAGGTCTATAATTACTTGTGTCAGCCTTTGATCCTCCTTTGTGAATTGGGGTCACATTTGCACATTTCCAGTCTATGGGTACCTCCCCTGAGTCCAAGGAAGCTCTCATAATTATGGCTAAGGGTTTGCTTACTTTCTTTGCTGCCTCCTTTAATATAACTGGATAGATCCCATCCACCCCGGGTGCCTTTCTTGTGTTTATCTTCAACAGTTTCTCCTCCACTTTACTCCCAGTTATTTCAAGATTCTGTAGCTTACTGCTAGAGTTGAATACACCTCTGGCATTCCCCTCGCTGAATAACTCCTCATGTGTGAATGTCGATGCAAAATATTCATTTAGTTTGTTAGCTACCTGAGCAGGATCATCAACACTTGACCCATCAATATCAAGTGGACCAATCTGATTCATCCCCTTCCTTCTAGAGTTTACATAAGTAAAGAACTCTTTGCTGTTTTTCTTTGCATCCCTTGCCAAGGATTTCTCGTAATCTGCCTTCGCCTGCCTAACCTCCTTTGTAACTTGGTTGCATATCAACTTGTATCTATCATAGGCTTCTGTGTCATGTGTTAATTTGTATGTATCCCATGCATTTTTCTTCTCTGACATATACCTCATTAGTTCATCTGACATCCATTTTGGCCTAAACCTTGAACAATATTTCTTAGTTGGTATGTAAAGCCTAGTGGCTTCCAAGATAAGTTCTTTGAATGCTTCCCATTTTGAATTTGCTGTTGGTAACATCATCAGTTGGTCCCACTGTATAGAATTTAAATACTGTCTCAGTCCATCGTAGTCGCCTTTACGGAAGCAATAACCCTTCCCTTTACCCCTAATGGTAGTTACCTCTTTGAGTAAATCCCACTTCAGCACACTGTGATCACTGCCACCTAGTGGTTCATTTATCTGCAGATTCTTAATGCATGAAGAATCACTGCTGATAATCAAATCAAGAGTATTACTCCCTCTAGTTGCCTCCCGAACATGCTGATGTAGAAAACAATCATCCAATAAATCCACAAAAGTCCTGCTAGTGTGAGTAACCAGCCCCCAAATTCCAGTCAATTTCCAATGGTTTCCAATGGTTTCATGCTGAGGTTTACATAGAGCACATTCTGAGAGATGGTAAAAGCGTGGCCGATCGCCCTGCTTAACCATCTCAGGAGCCAATACTCTGTCCCAAGAAATCTTGAGATGAGCAGAGGAGGCCCCTGAACAAAGCACAAATGCATAGAGCAGTGTTTCCACCTTAACTCTGTGAAGTTCTTTAATGAAAATTTCATTTTGACCGTTATCATGGTGCCACTAAGAGAATAAGTGACAGCAGTACTAGTAAATTCACCAAGAAAAGAAAAGCGATCAATTTGGAACAGAAAATTAAAATAATAAGGATGCATGAAAATGGTCAAACATTAACAAGTATCGCATGGAATTTAGATTTGTCAGTGTCAATGGTGAACACAATAATAAAGGACAAAGACAGAATATGAGAAGCAGTGAAGGGAAGGCACCAATGAAGTCAATTGTAATAACCAAGGTTACGAAATACATATTAGTTTTTATGGTAAAATAACATGCGTTTTTTCTTCCTTTTATGTGCCACTATGACTACTTCACCGCCGTCCCCAGATAAAGTTTTTGATTGAACTAATTAAAATATATAACTAATTAATCGAAAAATATATAACTATTTTTCTTCATTCTTCTGAGGATGTTATGTGGTTTTTGTAATTTTGGCATATCACGGATATTGACATAGCAATATTTTATTAGTCATTCCCGAGTTATGTAAAACTCAACTTACGTAAGAATACCTGGAACGTATGTAAATTGTTATAATTACAAGTAAATTATCAATTATAAACTGCTCGTTTAATCTCCTAAAAATGATACTGTATTCAGTCAAAATTATCAGAAAAGAAAATATTGTGGATCACAGGTGTAATTTAGAAATAAAATACAAAATAAGCTGATAAACTGTATAATTATCTACTTATAAAATTATAATAAATAAAAAGTTGCTACTCTGAAAGGCAAAATAAAGTTAAAAAATATTTTTGTTATAAATTTATCAATTTACAGTTTTCAGCCTTATTTTATTCCCTCATTTTATTTCTAAATTAAACTGTAATCAACACTTTTGTTTTATTTGTTTCTTGTGATTCTCAATGAATATGACCTGGTTTTATGAAACATGATCAATACTATAAAGATTTCAGAAATATTTCAACACAGTAGTTGAAATAAAATGAAGTATGTACACTTTACTGTGTTCAATTTCAATCATAGAAAGCTTTTTGCTCCCAGTGAAGACTTTGGCCAAGTATTTAACTTTAAGGCTTGGCCTTATGTTCCAATTAAAGACAAATAACATTATCCACAGTTCTACCTAAGTTACTAGTATCTTTTTAATTGTATAACATCACCTAAATATGACCTAATCTTTCTTAGGATCTTTCTACTCCCACTGAAGATCAAGGCGAGTATTCAACATCACACTGGAGCCTTAAGGTCAGATACTTGGCTTTTGGTGGAGACAGAAAGAATTCATGATCAAAACTGAACACAGTAATGTGTGTGCATTTTATTTGAAATATGATCAGTTGCTGACACCCCTTTATAGAGTTAATCATGACAGTGGTGAAAATCTTTTTTTTTGCAAAAAGGCCAATTTAAAAGTAAAATATGCATATAAGCAAAATACAAAATAATAATAAAATTTATATTTTATTAAATAATATTTTTATTTTATTTTTGGGTAAGAGAAATTATTAGTATTATTTTTTTGAATAACAAGCAAATAATCTTGTTCTGCAATCACTCTATTATTGGCACTAACATAGCATAAACATGCTGAACTAAGCATGCTGTGAAGTCTTCCACATGCATAGTCACATTATTGAATGAAATACAGAACTGAAATTTTGATCCCTGAGATTTGCCATGGACATCTTCCAATGAGGAAAGCCAAGGCTACCACTTGGACATGATGATGGACCTGATATTCAGATTGTACTTATGAGCATAAAGTGATCAATTCTGGTTATCACCAGGGGAAAAAAATAAAAAAAATAAATATATATTTTTAATATATATATATAGCTGATTTGCCTATTTTGATGATGCTACATAAATTAAAAATATATTAGCGACTTAGGGAACCAATGAATAACAGTATTTTTTCTAAGTAGAACCATAAGCTAAGCCTTGATGTCAAATATTTGGTACTCAGTCTTCATTGAGAATTAGTCTCTGGATGATTGAAACTGAATGTAGGTAAAGTGCACTAATTTTAATTTAGTAATCTAATATTATTATACCACACAAGCATGCATAACAGGGAAGCAAAAACCACTTGTGTTAGGAAACAAGCAAGTTTCGTGTAAGCAGCATATGGAGAACGCAACAAATAGAGAAATTAAATAAATAAACAAATAATCCTTTATTGTAATATATCTTCCAACGTTTGACTATTGAAAAGCTGGAGATTGGGTAACTGTAAGCAGGAAAGAGTCCATTCTTTTGGCCAAAATATATAAAAAAAAACAGGAGCTTTTTTTGAGAGGGGGGAAAGATAGTTTCTTTAAGTTCACAGTTCACTAGATATTAAAGTTTTCCAGCAACATACACATTTTAAATTAAAATATAGTCACAGGATTATATCAGCACTGTATGCTTATAAACATTAGCTTACTTAAGATATTTTTTTTGTCTGTGGATTTCTGTTTGGATAGTCTGTTACATACGAACTGATTATGATTAATTCCAGAAAGATACTAATGCAGACTTTGTTTAGTCTGCATTAGCATAAATGTTTAGTCAAAGTTTCAAAGTTTTGTTTGTAACAATGGCCCTGCTGTTTAGACTTGGTTGTCAAGAATATTGCTAAAAGCTTCACCTGAAAGAGAAGATCAAACTCAGTTCTTTTTTATACCTGGTTGAATATTCTCTCACATTCAGCATTGCTAAGAGGAACTGTTAAAAAGACAAAATATGATTTGGGATATTTTGTTATATTTCAAGCTTCCTTGTGTATTTGTCAGTTCTCCAACCGAGGATCGCTGTACAACGACTGTTCCTTCTTTGCTATAAGAAAAGAAACTTTGGTCTTAGAAATTAACAACAAACAAGTAATATAAAAAAAATTTTTTTAAAGTCAATTCCTACTTAGGCCAACAACGAACTTTCGACTTTCGACTTCAAAAATTTATCAAAAAATTATTGATTTTCGCAAGAATTGAACTCGCATTCTTCACCTTCACGTGAAAAATACTGAAATCCTTGCATTTTACCGATTGAGCTACTGCCTGTTGATTTCAATTTTATTCCTAAATTTATATCCTGCTAAATATCTTATATAAGAGAAATTTTTTTCTCCCATATAAAACTAAAATTAATTAATTAAATTTAATTAATGAATTAATATTTGAAAAAACTGTATTAACATCAAGTGTCATCCACTACAAGTTTAAAAAAATGTGTTTGAACTTGAGTGAATGAATAAAAAGTATTTTATTAACGATTCAAAATTTGAACAAGATATATAAATATATATAGGAAGAGTGTGAACTAATAGTAGGAATTGAAAAATTAGCTGGTCACCAAACAAACTCCACAATTTACCAAATTATTCATATAGTCATATGGCTTCTGCCACAAGCATATTAAATATTTGAAGCTATAACACTTCATTGGATCATCCTATTAGCACACAAATCACCTCAATGGCACAACATTGATAGGACTGCACCACAACTTTTTTTATGTATATATAAAATACAATAAAGTTTGCCACAAATGTAGTGTATACTATTGATCAGTTCACCATTGATCAACTTGTTTTGGCATTCATGACTCAGTCTCTATATTCTTCTCTCACTGGTCTTTTATAATTGAAATTGACAAGGAAGATGGACTTTACTCATTTATTGATGGGAAGGACAGTGTTTTGGCTCCTATCAGCAATGTAAGTTAGAGCAGTTGCCATCCCATACATTTGTTTTCTTTGAAATAAATCTTTAATGATGATCAGCTTTAAAGAAACTAAGTTTTTATTAACCTTTATTACTTTCTAAATTGAGAGTATCATCTCTGTGCTTTATTGCATGCTTTTGCATTGGAAATGCTAAAAGAAAACTTTCTAGTTTAGTCTAAACCTCTTCCCCTGTAATTTGAATTTATTAACCTTAGTTTTGGCATTCTTTATAACGGTGATAATTCTGCCTTCACCGATTTTACTAACTCCTCTAAGAGCTTTATAAATCTCAATCAGGTGCCCTCTAAGGTGCCTGTTGCCAAATCAAAGTCTTTCCTTGTACAGCCACCTTTTTGTCAATCTCACCATGTGAATTGCTCATCTTCGGACCCTTTCAAGAAGCTTAATGTCATTTTTCAGATGACATCCACATACTTAGATACAGTTTTCCAAATGCAGTCATACAATTGCCTTATACAGTGGGATTATGACCTCTATCTCTACAGGATACTGTTCAAAATATCATCAATAGAACAATATGGAATTTCCTGGCTGCCTATTTGTTGCACCACTCAAAAAACTTTATATCTGTCTGCATTGTAGTTTCCAGATTCCTCTCTTCCTCTACTGTTTTTAATTCAACTCCACCAAGCTTATAAATTATTTTGGGGTTGATATTCCCCAAATGTAAAACCTTGCATTTTGCAGCATTAAAACATAGCTGCCACTTTTCTGATCATTCCTGAAACCTGTTCAAATCCTGAAGGAGCATTGCTTGACACTAATCATTAACAACTCTCCCAATCTTTACATCATGCCCTCTATCCCTTTGTTGATGTTGTTTATGAAAATCATTGAGACCACTGTAGGAAAAACAATAATTATGTCACTAATTATGACACAAATTAATGCAACAGTTAGGGTCATACTTAGAAGGATACAATTCTGCTACCAAAGTACAAAAATATCCTAATAATCAAATTAAATAAACTCATTAAAATTTTAATGATTATTATTATATGGAAAATTTACACAAATTATGAATATATCAAATATTTTTTGGTTAACTGAATTAAAAACGGTCTGCATTAAAAAGTCTAAATTAAAAAGATTGTCTGCAAGAGTAGCTCATGGTGTCTTGTCAATGATATACAGGAATTTTTCTAGCAGGGATAAGGAGGTGATTATCCCCTTGTATAAGGCAATGGTCAGGCCACACCTTGAGTACTGTATGTATGACTTGAGTATACTCAACACTTGAGTATGTTGAGTCTGAAGGCCTCATTTTAAGAAGGATGTAGAGCTGTTGGAATGAGTACAGAGAAGGGCAACAAGATTAATGAATGGAACAAAGGGTTGCTCTTACAAAGAAAGGCTTAAGTTTTGCAAATTACAGTGTCTGGAGACTAGGCACCTGCAAGGTGATCTGATTGAGGCGTATAAAGCCTTGAATGGTTTGAGCATGCACAATGCTGATGGGATTCTTCCTCTTGCTCAGAATATTCGCCCGAGAGGGCATAAATTCAAATTGAGGAAAGACAGTTGTAGGATAGATGTGCGGAAGTTTGCCTTTAGCCAGCAGGTGGTTGATTGCTGGAACAAACTTCCATCTGTCGTTGTAGAAGTTGATAGCTTAAACAGATTCAAGGCAGAACTAGACAAACATTTGGAGTGAGTGGATGGGTGAAATGAGAAGGGGGTGTTTGTTTGTTTGTTTTTTTTTTTGGCTGATGCTATATAAGCTTGCTTTCTTGCATCATGTGCCCTTGTTAATGCTAATAAAAATAATAATTTCCAAATTAACACATGTATGCATTCAGAAGAACATACCAAGAAATACTTATTAGAGAGAGAATGGGAAAAGGGTGGGAGAGGCACTAGTACAAGCACAAATTTTATGAAATACAACTGTATTGCTTTAAATTCTTTTAGTTTTGGTATAATTAAGCTTACACAAAAAATGTTCAAGATAATTAATGCTAACAAGTTTGTACTACGCAAGACCGTTTGAACACAGACCTCACTAAAACCGAGAACACCACGATACTCTCATGGAGAATCAGTCCTAAGGTTGGCACTATAAATAAAGTTCTGGCAATTTTTCAAGCTGCATGATATTAGCATGTATCGCAAGCATGCCTGCCTACTGACCTAGAAGTAGCTATTAGAGGATTCTATGATAGCAAATCAGCAAATTAAAAACAACAATGAAATATTTAATTATATTTCGGACTGATAAAGGAGGAATAAATGCAATGAATAGAATATTAGATGAAATAAAACATACATTTAGTACCAAGCTTTCCTCGTTGTAAACTCTGGGTACTTTGTATCTGAGAAAATTCTAGATCTTCAAGCTCTGCATCTGGGTCAGAAAAGCTTATAGATTCAAAATTGTCTATTTTACTTTTAGACAACACCTCCACCTCTGAGGATGAATCCTTGTATGAAATAACTGGAATTTTCTTCCTTTCCTGTACCTTTTCCAATTCTATAAAAACAAAACAGTTCATAACAAAATTAATAACAGAGTACCAGCTTGCAATTTATCAAGTACATAATAAAACAAATGCCCTTCATAAAAAATTCATGTTACATACTATAAAACACAAAAGGATAAAAATGAAGACTACTTACAAAGCTTTTGTATTACTCAATATTAATTAAATACTTACTGGAACTATTTAACAGTGGGCAGTTTCTCTAACACATCTAGCTAACAAGCAGATACTATCAGTAACTAACTATGATGTTTGATTAGAAACACAAAGTTACAATGTCACAAAAAGAATCAAATATTAATATTTAATATTTATGTATAATTTTTTGAATGAACAGAATATTAGCAAAGCGGCATCGTTTTAAGTTATATCTCATATTGTGAATACCTTCACAATGAGTTGCCATGACATTGCACTACTTCGAATAAGTAACGCTTCACCTGAGGAGAAGACTAATGTTACTTATTCTCAAATGGATACCACCACCCAGACGGCACCGTTTCAGGGCTATTTGTGTCCCTGAAACGGTGGGTGGGTAGGTACCCGAGTGATACAACGATGGAAAAACAGTTATGAAGTATAACTCCACAATATGAGAGATGCCTGATGGTGTATGATGTATTTAGACTATAAAGCATTTAGGGCATAAGCCTCAAGCTATGGAAAAGTCTAGACTATGTATAAGTACAAGTAAGTAAGTGTAAGTGTTTTTAGGGTCAAGCGGCACCTGGGGTTCCCCCCATCTCCGCGTAGTTTACGTTGTGGTGTATTACAGTACACTGTAAATGCCAGAGATTTAAAAGTGTATGGATCTTGGATCGTGTAATGTCGTGTACCGTTGTTCTTCTGGCCATTTAGCCGCTGGACCCCTGTTGGGATCCAACGTTGCCCCACTTACGCCCCGTGGAGGCAGGCCAGGAACTCCGTTGACTTAGTTTACTCTGGCAGGTCCTGCCGCTTAGTTTCCTGAGATTTCGGCGGCTAGGACCAAAAAAAAAAAAAAAAAAAAAAAACTTTGGGTGGCATATTCCAATGGTCATCAAGAAAATAAAATAAGGTGATTTTTATTATTTGCGTTGACGTGGGGATATTATCGCTTTAATTTTTTAGGCCGAATGCTGGGCGTATGGCGGTTTTGATGTATTAATTTTGATGTGTGGGTCTTCGCTAGCGTGAAGATAGAGGGGAAGGAGGCAGAAGACTGGGGGGAAAAGGCAGAAGTATGGAGCCAATAGAGAAGGCGGCCCCAGTTTCAGTGGGGCATGCCCATGCCCCACCAGAGAGGAAACAGGGGATGGCGAGAAGGGGGGACCGTGTGGCCGTCCCCTCCTCCCGGGGAGTTAGGAATTATAGGTGAAGAGGGCTAGAGTGCCCTCTTCAGGTCTCCAATATGGCCTTTGTCTCACGTCTGTTTCTCTTCATTGTCACTCATGGGGCAAGCCGCATCCTTGTGTTTCTCTTTCATTGGTTCAGCATCCTTCTCTGATGCATATTCCAATGGTCATCGATCATTGGTTGATATCCCCGTCCTTAGTTTCCCGTATTCCTTGGTGTCCATATTTGGTTTCATTACTCCTGTTGGCCTTGGTGGATGGCTATTTGTAGTTTTCTTCTGGAGAAGACGTCCTGGGCAAAGCGACTAAAGGCCGCAAATTCTTCTGGTGTGTCCAGGAGATGGTGTTCCTGGGTGTTAGGGATGTATTTAATTTTTGTGATCATTTGACATCTAATGTCTTCGTATATTTCACACTGATGCATAACGTGATGCCATGTTTCTAGTTCGCCGCAGAGACAGTGTGATTCCTCGATTATGCCCATGGCATTTAAGTTGGCCTTGAAAGGCCCGTGGCCGGTGAGTAGAAAAGTAGTGTTTAGGCCTGGGTACAGCCATGCGGGAGCCTTGGGATACAGCTTGGTTACTTGGGGAATAAATTTTTTTGTTACCGCTCCTTTTTCTCCGTCTGTCCATCTTCTCTGCCAAATTTGTACAAGGTGGTCCACTATTTTTTGTTTCTCGTTTTTCCTGTTATTGGTGATATCAATGGTAAGACTGTTGTAGGTGGTTTGGGTTCCTTTTGCTAGTAGATACATAAGTCCGCAGCGGGTTACCTCTAAATCCAAGGGTAGGGTCCCCGCAAGGACCTGTAGGGCACTCGTACTAACCGTGTTACATGCTCTTGTTATTGTTAATAATATGTTGCGTTGGATCGTGTTCAGTATCCTTTTATTCATTGCTGTTTCTGCTTTCTTGTACCATATGGGAGATCCATATGTTATTATTGGGATGAAGATGGCTTTATAATACAGGGACAGGGTTCTCCTGTTTAGCCCCCAGTCCCTGCGTGTAACTCTGGCAACGAGCGCTGTGTATTTCCGCAGTTTCTCTTTTAGATAGATTAGGTGCGGTTTAAATGATAAGTTCTGATCGATGATCAGTCCCAGATATTTAATTTGCGTTGACAATTTGATTGTTTGTCCTGCCAGCTTGATTTGTGGTGGTCTTCTAAGGTTTAACCTCCCTCTCAATAGTACTGAGTTCGTCTTCGTTGGCGAGATTGTTAAGGTGTGTAGTTTTGCCCAGTTCTGCAAGGTTTCAAGGGCTTGGTTTCCAAGCGTTTCAAGGTTCTGTCTGGAATCCGCCGCGACCGTCAGTACGAGGTCGTCTGCGAAGGCCTGGGCCTCCACCTCCCCCAGGTCCATGGTGAGGAACTCGTCAAACACTATATTCCACAGGAGCGGCCCCAGGACAGATCCCTGAGGGCAGCCCCTGCGGACCGGCCAGGTCAACTTCTTGTAGGGCGTTATTACTTGGACGTTTCTGTCCAAGAGATAAGTTTTGATGCTCCTGTACAAATTGCTTGGTGTGCTTGCTGCCCTGAGCCTGCAAAGGACGCTCGGCCACCAGAGGGTGTCGAACGCCCCAGCAAAGTCGACGGCTATGACAAGGAAATATTTCTTGGTACACTGCATCGCTTTGGTGATTAGGCCTTGGACGGCATCTATGGTCGAAGATCCCGATTTGAAGCCGTATTGCTTGGGTGAATTCAGGTTTGCCTCATTATAGTGGTTGTGGATCCTTTTATGTAATAATCTTTCGTAAAGCTTGCTTAGTGTCAACAATAAGGCTATGGGTCTATATGAATTGGGATTTTCCTGGTGTCTGTTTCGATTTTTGAGGATCAGTTTTAGATTGGCCGTCCTCCAGCTGGTGGGGAACTGGCCCTCTTTGATACAGGTGTTGTACAGTCGGAGCAGGAGGTCCGGCATAACCTCCGCTGCTTTCTTGACCATTTCCGGCTCGATGAGATCGGGGCCAGGGCACTTTTTGTTCCTGGTTTGTGATACCGCTTCTTGTAGTTCGTTGGCTGTGAAAGGGGGTTCTAGTTGTTGGGTCTCATATTCTTCGTTTGCTTGGCAGATGGCTTTCTGGTCCTCTGTTAGTATGCCTGGTGGGTCTTGGATTAGATTGCTGAGTATATTCTTTATTGAGTCCTGCCATGTTGCAGTGAGTGTTCCTTGCGCCGTCTTTGTTGCGGTCATCACTTCGCCTCTGGGGAGTTTGTTTGTGGTGATTTTATACACCACTCCCCAGGGTTCAGTATTTCCTGCTACTTGGACAAGTCGTTCCCAGGATGTTTTCTTGTTTTTCTTAATAGTTTCTGTATAAAAGTTTCGGATCTGTCTATATTGTTGTCTCAGTTCTGCAACTTCCGCCTGGGGCCATGTTCTTCGTGCCCTTTGATACTGCTTTCTTTTATCCTGTACTTGTCTTCTCATTCTTTTCAGCTCCGGGGTCCACCATGGCATTGCTCCCGTCATCGGAGTTTTCCTTGTCATGGACGCTTCCGCTGCAATAATGATTATGCAGGTTATATCTTGTGCGAACTGGCTGGGGTCTATCCTTTCACCTTCGGTCTCCCGTCTGTCCAAGTCCTCCGTGTACTGTCTCCCTTGGGTGGATAGGAAATTGCAGTAGGCGTCCCAATTTGCTTTCCCGATTGCGAATCTGTTTGACAGGTATTTAGTGGCGACTGTTCGAGCCTGATTCCTTTGTATGCTGTAAGTGATGGTTCGGTGGTCAGACGTAGTCCACGCGTTTTGTACAGTCCAGTGGGTTACGTTTGTATCTATATTTCTGGACGTTAAAGTTATGTCGATCGTTTCTTCCCATAGCATGTTACAATACGTTGGGAGGCAGAACGGCTGGTTTATGACTGTAAATATTGAATTTGCTAGGAAGTCTTCTAGTTTCCATCCGTTTGAGGTTCCCCTGCGGTCCGGTTTGGCACTGTGCCAGACAGGTGATCGGCAGTTAACATCCGCTCCAATCAAGATTTTATGCCCTACCAGGGTTGTCTGTACTGATTGTAGATATGTTGTGGCAAAGTCGATTTCTACTCCAGGCCTACAGTAGAGGGCTATTATGTAGTAGCTGCCTATGGAGCATATTATATGGGCACGGGCTGCCCAGGGCGTGCAAAGTTGTGGTATCTTTGTAACCGTTATCTCTGGATTTCTTACTAGTACTGCTGCCCAGGGGGTGTCTTCGTTGCTTTGAACAATTTTATAATTGAGCGGGTATCCCCTTACTTGTTTCTGATTGGTATACGATGTATAAGTACAGTAAACCCCCGCTATTCGCGGTTTCACGTATTCGCGGTCGCTGATTTAATAAATACGAAACCTAAAAAAATGTGAATTTTAAAGCGCCGTGAACATTTTCTGCCATAAAAAAACATGGGCGTGGCTAAAATTATCTTTCCCGGTCAAAACAGCGCTCAGTGGGTGGGGGGAGAGGGGTGACAAAATCGCAGTGTGGATGTTTCTCGCTAATCAGTATGTGTTATGCACTTGTCATGGAAGGTTTCGTTGTTTGCTTCTAATTTATATGCTTATAAATTGAATAAATTTATCAATTTATAAATTGATATGCTTACAAAAATGATAAATCTACCGTTTTGCAGTGTAAAACAGACTTTTTCGAGTGTTAACGTTGAGTTAACGGAAGGAAGTGACTTTATTGTGGACAAGTTCTTTCTAACCCGTACAAAAATATGGCTACGAATAACGAGGGAAATGTGAAAATATCAAAGAAGGTGATGACATTAGCGAATAAAATTGAGTTATTAGACAAAATTTCTAATGGTGAAAATGGCAAAACATAAAATCAATGAGTCAACGGTACGATCCATCAAAAAATTGGAAGAAAAAATCCGCCGTAGTGTCTGTGAAAACGCACTAATTGCTTCAAAAATTTGCTCTATAACTCGTGATGTTAAATTAGAAAAAATGGAAAAGGCTTTAAATCTGTGGATAGAAGACCGAACTCAAAATAAAATTACGTTAAGTTTACTCATCATTCGTGAAAAGGCAAAACTCCCTTATCACTTTTGCGAAACTGGTGATAGCACTGGCGGGATAAGTTTTTTAGCTAGCAAAGGCGCTGGTTTGAAAGATTTGTTTGAAATTTCTAATAAATACGGTATTACATTTAATATTAAATTGTTTCTTATTTTCATTTCGATGCCATATGCTTGCATTTCACCACGTACTGTCTATGTACATAGTCATATTATGAAGATACATATAAATACATACATAAACAAAATTTTGGACTAGTTTTTCTTATATATTTCATACTTTGGAATGGAACCCCTTTATTACTATGGGAGCCATAACTCAGTATTCGCGTTTTTGGTATTCGCGGCATTACTAAGGAACGTAACCCCCGCGAATAGCGGGGGTTTACTGTATAGTGCAAAAGCATCAATAATACATAGCCAAATCTGAATGAACAGAATATTAGCAAAGCGGCATCGTTTTAAGTTATATCTCATATTGTGAATACCTTCACGAGTTGCCATGATATTGCACTACTTCGAATAAGTAACGTTTCACCTGAGGAGAAGACTAATGTTACTTATTCTCAGATGGATACCGAAGAAGGGCCAAACAGCCCTGAAATGGTGCCGTCTGAGTGGTGGTATCCATCTGAGAATAAGTAACATTAGTCTTCTCCTCAGGTGAAGCATTACTTATTCGAAGTAGTGCAATACCATGGCAACTCGTAAAGATATTCACAATATGAGATATAACTTAAGACGATGCCGCTTTGCTAATATTCAGATCTGGCTATGTATTATTGATGCTTTCGCACTATACATAGACTAGACTTTTCCGCAGCTTGAGGCTTACACCCTAAACGCTTTATAGTATAATTTTTTTATATTTATGTTTATCACTCTGATAAAACTGGAAAGTTTATTACCCATACAGAATATGCTCTCTGCAGTGCTTTTTATCCCCTTAAATTAAAATGGAAATAAGACTGAAAACTTGATCCCACAAGGAACTACACAGAGTTATCCAGTTTTTGGGCAAAAGGATAGTTCAGAAATTCATTGCTAAATTGTTGAAGTTTAAAAAACCAGCAAGCCCTGTCCTTTCTTCATCTGATTTTTTAGGTTAGGTAATTTACACACTGCATTATATTTCAGGTACATTCAAAATCCTTACCCCTAAATCAAAAAAATATTTTTAATTACTTTTATTTAATTATTCTTATGCAACGTTATAAGATACATTATGAAATTAATGAAAATTCATTGAATATAAGAAGAGATATATTTTTTAAAATAAGTAAAAAACAGATGCATACTTTAAAAAAAATTGATTTGTTTGTCTGATTTTAAAGAAATAATGGCTCACCAAAAAGAATCAAAAATAAAATTTCATAAAAAGTTCACTGGGAATTGATTTGTTACATGTGAATGAGCAGATAGAAAATGTGAAGCTAAAACTACCTTTCGCAGCAGTGATTCAAAAGATGCTGATGTTCAAACAGGGTAACAAACAAGTGCTGATTCCACTTATCAAGAAAAGGTCATTCAAAGAGAATGATATTATAAATATGAGGCAGGAGATCTAGAAGGTATTTGTTTATGGAAGTGCTAAGGTATTTGATTATGGAATGTTGTATATTACTTGCAACCTGTCATCCTACTGGAAAATCACTACTAATCTAACCATTGTAGTTCAAACTAATCTGTGAGTTAGTTTGAACTACAACATACCACTTTTGTTTATTTTCAAACTCATCACAAATGACTGAAACAGCACTGGTCCAGAAACTTTATGTCACATCTCATATGGTTTTACTTTAAAACATTAACATTGGTGTATAGAATTAGACTTCAAAATTTAATAGATTCATTGTTATTACATATAATGAAGTGTTTTTCTTTCTCAATTCAGTTGATCCGTGTGACTTACAGTAAATGCCCCTCAATTCTTGATATAAAAATACTGACAACTACTCTCCAGCCACTTACAAACATTCCATGTTCCAAAGTCATAATGTTGTTTAATTTGCGGACACTATTCTTCAACACCTTTTCCATGAGTGTTGAGGATGTTCCCTTTTGCCCAGGATACATGGTCATAACCCAAGTCACATTCTCAAATTGTATAATTACCCATTTGTCCTTTTGATGTATTCAGTGAAGTGAACACGGTGTATATTCTATAACAAAGGCCTCTCTGGTTGCTGTTTTCAGGCTTATTGTATTAACATGTTAATAACCTATTAATAAACAGTTATTAACATGTGAAATGAAAGCACATAACATATTTTTAATAACTAAATATGATAATACCAAGTGTGTATGCTGAACCATAACAGCATTCTGAGCTCTGATTATAAACATTCATATAAATATTTATGCAATACAGTTCCTATGTATTATTTAGGAATTAGAATAGATCAATATTTCAATACTTACTCATAGCACTTTTCTTTGTCTTCTTTGGAACTGGCATATTTATGCTTCTCTGAATCTGTTTTGGCTCTGCTTTTGTACCCCTCGATGTGTCAGGAGAATCTGAAAAATTCTCTATACTACTACTTTTTATTTCGGTAAGCGAAAAATCATGTTCTTCCTGTTCTACCTCAGTATTAGCCAATTCCCTTTCTGTACCAGACAATAAACTTTGCGAACCATAGTTCTTTTCACAATAATCTTTCCACATCTGTTCTTCCTTTAAGCTCAGAAATCTTTGTCTGGCACGAAACTGAATGCACTGAAGCATTTGAGAAGTGAGTACTTCAAACTGAACCTGAAACATCTCTGATCCGTCCATTTGATGTGTTACAGGAAATGTATGTGCTCCAATAAAACCTGAAAATAAATGAAGAGCAATTAAAAGATAAATTATAACCACAACATAACTAACCACAACATAATTTTAAAAAATTTAAAATTATACTCTAACAAGTGCAGAACTATAAAAAAGTAAACTTATTTGCAATTTAAGACATGGCTATCTCACATATATGAAGATACTCAATTTATATTAACAGTTTAGTTGGGAGTTACTTAGAATCACTTAGTTTTAATGCTCCTTTATATTTAATTTTTATATATATTCCTCTGTAACATCCATAGGTCAGTCACCCATTCCACCTCAAACCGTTGACTGACAGAGTTAATTATGAATGCCAAATGCAGAGGGCCTTTTTACAGAATAACTATGTGCATAATAAAAAAAAGTAAATAAAATAAATAATGTACTAAATTTCATTATGCTACTTTGAAAACCTCAAGTGTCATACATATCTTTAAAAAATATGTCCTTGTTTATACTCCAGCACAACCACTAGGTCAGTGGAGTTTACAATAAATTAATCAATACAAATGTTAATCATATTTAGCAGTCGCGGGCTTGAACCCCAGTCCACTCAAAGAGCATGTGCTACTGCACTTGCGCTCCTGATCACTCAGCTACGTTTAACCCTCTGCAAACTTCCCAGAACACACTTAACCAAAATTTAAAGTAAAATGATGAACAATATTTGTGTAAATATCCATCCACAGATATGATAACACACCTTAAAATTCATTAAACACTATGACACTGAAATTGCAGCATCCCGAAGAAACAGGAATAGAGGATATGTAGAGTAATGACAGCCAAGGAGTTAAGGAACACGTGATAAAAGTTGCAGATACTAATGTGTCTACAACTTTTATCATGTGTTTGCTTAATGACACCAAATGATGCTTACGATAGACAAACTACAATGTGCTTTGGTCCATTCTGAGCCCTGATTATAAGCATTTATATAAATACCTATACAATATAGTTGCTATGTATTATTTAGGATTTAGATTAGATCAATATTTCAATACTTATAACTGAAACACTTTTCTTTGTCTTCTTTGTAACTTGGCTCAACATATCATCTACAACCATTATGTACATCCACCATGGTTGCATATACGTTAAGCTAAGCATCTTGGCATTGAGTCATACAGGCATCAAATAGCCTCCCAGTATTCCCAATAAGCCTCTTGCACCTGGTCCTGTGGAACATCTGTGATCAGTACTTTCTGCAGGTAGCTGTGTAGATTGCCCACACATAGCAAAGAAATGGCAAAGGAATGTAGGGACCTGTCTAGCCAAGACAGTATGCCCACAAAGACACTCAGAGGAAATACCTGCAGTAAGTGTTCAGGCACTGTTCACTGAAAAATGGTGTCAGGCACTCCAGTAAGAAAGAGGAAAGTGATGGGTTCCAGAAACTTGGCAACATAGCAGCAAACAGTCAGATCGCCGCTGTTGACAAACACCAATGATGACTATCAAAACTGATCACTCCCCCACATTATAATGCCAGCAGAATGTGCAGTATGACATTTAACAGTGGCTCTAGAATCACTATATATATATACCATGTTATAGCCACACGTGTATGCGGCAATCATTCGACCCCAAGTTGAAGTAGGATTCATTGCTGAAGATCACTTGGCACCACTCTGTATCTCAGGTAGTCTGTGCATGGCACTATTCCAAATGCTGTTGATGATGGGCAGTAGTTAGGGGTAACTGACAAAATGGCCTCCATCTGCCAGTTGGCGTGCAATGTTTTGATGGGTAATGGGGTGTTGATTGATTGGTTTTGATTTTATTGGCGCATTAGCTACTAAGGCTATAATGCGCCAAGACCATGGGTAATGGGGTGACAACCAGCTGACATCGCACTCAGCTAGTAACCAGCATGGCAACAGATGTAGTGTAAACCTGTTAATAGACAGGATGATCCTTCTATGCTGTATTCCTCTGTCATTCTCCACTACCCATTCGACAAGCAGCTGTACCTTTCCACAGCCACTGTTGCCAACATATACCAATAGTGTTCACAATAGTATTATCACAGCCTGCATGTTCCACTACACAATGTAACAACCATCCAGCCTCTCAAGGGCCAATAATCCACCCCTGTCAAAGGCTGTTGAATTGCTGATATTGGTGCCAAACAGGGTGGCCATATTTTGAAAATTGGTAAGTGGGACAACTTGAAATGAAATGTGTAGTCTAGTATTTTTTCCTTCCAAAAGTAAAGGAAAATTATAAAATTACTATTAAAATACATTTTTTTATCAATCAATCAATCAATCATAGTATTTAATTGTTAAATGATTGTTGTTAATATGTATTTGTATAAACTATAATATTATTTATAAGTTATTTAAGAATAAGACGCCTCCGTAGCCAGGTGGGCAGGGGCAGCAGTGTGTAGCACACACTTCTTGATTAGACTGGGGTTCGAGCTCATGACCACCAAATACGGAGGATGCGGAAAGGTCAGGGAATGACCACCGCATATCCCCGGAGCAATATGGCCTTAGTTGCTAATGCTCCAAAAAACCAAATAATAACAATATTTAAGAATAATGAGGAAGACTACTTTTACTTTATATATTTTTCTTTAGATTTCACTAGTTTTAAAATTTCTTCTCCTTCTGAAGATTTTAAAGTTTTTAAATTCTGAACAGGCCATGTGATAATTTTCTTTCACCATAAGTTCTGCTTCTAAATTTTCTAATAAAAGACAGTTTCTTTCCACCAAGTAGTTTTCATTAAGCTGAAAATGCTTTCTGATGAAGTATTTGAATGTGGAATGCTTAATATGGAGCTTAAAATTTAAGACAATTTATTTGCCTCTGGAAATTTTGATAAAAAAATTGCACCCATTTTTTTTTTATCAATTTTAACAATTCAAAAAAAAAAAAAAGGAAAATTCATTTTAGAATTATTACTAAAATATTGTATGGCATAAAGAAATTAATACATTATACATATACAGTAGACTCTCGATTTTCTGGGATAGATGGTAGAAAACAAATCCCGGATCTGGTGAGTATGGGCTTGGCACACCCAGGGTCCTGAGCTGGATATCATCATTCTTCTCTTTCCTGGTGATTCCTTTCTACTTCTGATTCTCTCTCTCTCTCTCTCTCTCTCTTTGGGTAACTCTGGAGTGTTTTTTTTGGCTGATGCAGCATAAGCCTCAGGCTTCCTTGCACCATATGGCTAATAATAATTATAATTATTAATTAATCGATTTCCCGGTTAATGGAAAAATACAGAAGTCCCCGACATATGTAAGAGATACGTTCCAGCACTTCTTGCTTCGTCGAGTTTTACGTAACTATGGAATGACTAATAACATATTGCTACTATATTATTATTGACAAATCTGAATTCAGTGCGATACTTGATTATCAGTTTAATTTCCTGATTCAGATCGATTGCTTTCCTTTTCTTGGTAGATTTAGTAGTACCACTGTCACTTATTCTCTTAGTCGGCACCATGATAACGGTCAAAATGAATTTTCTGTAAAGAACTTCACAGGATTAAGGCGAAAACTCACTATTATCACCCCATGCGAGCTCACATTTTACTAAAGCACATTTCTTAGATCACTACCTAAAAACAATAAAAACAATTTGCACTTTCTGGGTTATTGGGCTTTTCTGTTAGCGCAATTCATTATAAATGGGTAGTAAACTCAATCTTATTGCATTTAGGATAATACCGATAGCTGGAATTCTGTGGGTTTTACGTTATTATGGTGAAATGTGTGTCCCCCTTCACTGAAATCTTAAGTCATATTAAAAAACCCCATAAATAAATTGTAAGAATCTTCTCTTCTTTTCTATTTTTTTGCTTGTTACTCCATATCTCACTTGTGCAATTTGTGCATGCCATGATCGTCATTATTAATTGCTTATTTCATGTTTTTTTTTTGTTTTAAATTTTACAATTCTAAAAAAAAAAAAAAAAAAAAAAAAAAAAAAAAAAAAAGAGTGAAAAAAAATTTACGTAAGTCTGAAGTTGCGTAAGTTGGAGACTAACTGTATCGAAAAATGTTCAGCAACCTACATAAAAAATATGGTGATAGATAAAAAACCAAAAAACTTACCATGTACAGTACTACTCACATGTCCAATACGATGCTTCCCTTTATTTTTTGCGATGTCAATATTAAATCTAATAGCATCCCTTTTTTTTTTTACGATGTTGCATATGGTTTGGTCACCAACATTATAATGGTTCATCATTAAAGATTTAATGGACGCACTGTTTTCAAACTTTTCAATAATTTCAAGTTTTTGTTTAACTGAAAGTGCAACTCCTTTGCATTTACCCATCATTTTCGTGATTTCTAAACAAAAAAATAAAATTATTTACTATAAAAAAAATTTCGTCATCCCTAACAGAAATAACGAAACAAAATTTGTCTTTTTGCGGTGCAACGGAACGCAACCATCAACACCATGCACTAAAACAAACTAAACACTTCTCTCTCTTTTTTTTTTTTTTTTTTTGAGTAGTGGGTGTGAAGACAGCAGGGGTGCAAGATAATAGGTACATTAATCTCCCAATGAAGATTTATAATGCCACTTCTTGTAGCTTATTTACGACTTGCAAAACATCTGTTTATACCTATTCTAGTTAGTACTGATTTTACGATTTTTAGTTGGGTTCTTTTTTTTAATTTGGAGTCTTGAAGTGTCCCGGTTAATCTGATCCCGGTAAATCGAGAATCTGCTGTAATTTAAAACAACAAAGAGAAAAAAAGATTTCTCAATTCTCATTTTTCTCTTGTTATTAGAATTAATTTTTAACACATTCATTAGATTCCAATAAGAATTAATTAAAAATATAAAATCAATAAATTAAGTTTTTTCCTCTCTTATCAGGACAAATGATGGTATTGTTGGGAAGCGGAACTTGAAATTCTAAATCGGGACAATC
Source organism: Mastigoproctus giganteus (assembly GCF_048544385.1). Classification (NCBI taxonomy): domain Eukaryota; kingdom Metazoa; phylum Arthropoda; class Arachnida; order Uropygi; family Thelyphonidae; genus Mastigoproctus; species Mastigoproctus giganteus. The sequence goes on from NC_143577.1 coordinate 236,078,465, forward strand.
CCGGCCATATCGGGAGTTGGCTACCCTGGTGCCAAATATGACATCTTAGCATTCTCTACAATCTCCACTCCGAAGTTTGTTCCTGTGAGACAGAAGCCTGTTAACTGATTCCACACACACTGATTTGAACTCCATGATCTCTTATGTTTGTTTTTATATCAGCCAAAGCTTCTGCCCAATTGATCCTGTATTTTAATAATTTATATATCTCAGCACAACTCATCCACCTGATAATATGCAGGATATTTCAGAGACTGCTGGGAGTCATTGCGGTACAAGTAAACACGTGGGTTGTGTTAGGGTAGCTAAGAATAGGAACAGGTGCATGTATACTTGCGTGTACACCAATGCTAGGAGTTTGGTAAATAAATTTGATGAATTTGAGGTATTGCTCAAAGCATCAAAGATGGATATTGTTGGGATATCAGAGACGTGGTGTCACACAGATATAAGGAATGCAGAACTAGAATTTGGGGAGTACGTCTACAGAAAGGATAGACAGGATAAGAAGGGAGGAGGAGTTATGCTATTAGTTAAGAAACACAAAATCCAAGGAAGTGAAGCCAGTCGACATCGCTGGACAGTGCAGTGTCGAGTCAGTTTGGTGTGACATAAGCATTGGGAGATCAAAATTGAGAGTAGGAGTGTGTTATAGGCCTAATGACTCTGATGAGTATAATAAGAAACTGTACAGGGAAATAGAGTGGGCCAGTAAATCAGAGTCTTATAATGGGGGATCTTATTTCCCAGATATTCACTGGAATTTGTGGGTTGGTCATGCACACACTAGCAAGGCTTTTGTGGATTTATTGGATGATTCTTTTCTACATCAGCATGTTCAGGAGGCAACTAGAGGGAGTAATACTCTTGATTTGATTATCAGTAGTGATTCCTCGTGCATTAAGAATCTGCAGATAAAGGAACCACTAGGTGGCAGTGATCAAAGTGATCTCAGACCATCATAGTCACTTTGTCATTTGTCAATTATGCAAATAATGTGGCAACGCTGGAATGGGGGAGGTGCAAGTCTTGCTCCTCTAAAGCGTAACTCTCACCGTTTGACATTTGAGGTTATGTATAGTACAGTATAGATGAATATTAAATAGTCATTCGTTTAGTGAAGTGTACTTACTGTTCATGTGCTTCGTTTCTTCACTGGTAAGTATCGGCTAAGTTTACTAAATACTGTACTAAATAAATATAAGTTAAATCACTCTCCGGAAATCTTTTGTCGGCAAGTAAATTCGATCGTTTTTGGCATTTCCTCGAAATGAGCCATAATAAAAATAACTGGACACCATTTATTTGAGGTAAGCGGCGTAAGCTATAAGCTTGTCTACTTGACAATGACAATGTAAGATCTTACAAATTTAAAATAAAAGTAATTGTTTTGCTAGAAGTAATGTTAAAGTTTGAAGAACGCTAGATTTAGTGATGGGATAGTTTAAGCGTGAGAATTGAGAATAGTAGCAAATAATTCAAATAATATGAGAGAGCAAACAGGGACAGCAGGACTAAGTAGAGGGTTGCCATTTGAGAACGAGCGTGAAGGGGTTGCTTAAGGAAGAACAATAAGACGTGAAGCGGGATTATGCGAGGCGCCTCCTTTGATCTATGAGACCGTTGGAGCCAAAACAGGAAATGAGTGGACATCCAGTGTTCATGTCAAATTAAAAACGGCTTCAGGCTGACTAATTTTTGGGTGTTGGGATACTTTTAGAGGGAAAGGTGTAAAACGAAAATGAGTGTTTTTGGAGGGTGCCGATGGACATGAAAGGGTCATACTGTCTGTGAAAAAAAAAATAAGAAAGTTCGAGAAAAGGGTTGGTTTGCACGCTAGGGAGACAGCTTGGGAGAATTGTGTTGGCAAATGGAAAGGAACGTAAATTTAAACAGAGGGGGAGGATTAGTTGGGGGTTCCCCTCACTCTTTCCCTCAAGTTTCGTGCGAAACTTGAGGGGAAGAGTGAAGTTCGGGGAAAGAAAAATTGAGAGAAAAGAGCATTCTGTGTGGTGTGGTCAAAGGGGAGAAAGAAGGTCATGAGTGCGGGTTGAAGTGGAGGTAGGCGAGTTTGGTAAGGTAGACCCTTGTAAAGAGAATGAGCCAGGTATGCACACCTGTGAATATATTGTCTACACAAGGAGGTGCGTCATGTCAAGAGTGCCCCAGAAGTGAAAGTAAGTCTGTCAGTCTCGAAAGAAAAACGGAGTGTCCCCAGCGGTCTCGAAGGAAAACCGGAGAGCCCACAAAACTGAAGTAAGCCTGTCAGCTGCGCGGGAAACCTGAACGCGAGGACATTGGAAGTACTGGCGATGTCAGAAAGTAAGTCTGTTCCTTGTTTCTTTATTGAATCCTGAACGCAAGGACTCATAATCTAGCTCTGTAAGCCATTGAGTAATAGTCCTTGTAAAAGAAAGGAACATTCCCGTTAATGATTATGAATAAATGTCAGGGTGGTTCAGGAGTAGTAAAATCAAAGTAATAATGTAAAGGAATTAGCAAAGAAAATTTTATTTATAAGGGTAGTACTGTAAGGATAGGTTAACCTATGTTATTAAATTAGGCCAAGTGCCAAACAAGGTAACATATCAGATGAGGTGCAAAGAGAAATAAATTTTATTAATAGATAAACCTCATGAGTAAAGAGGGATGACTAAGGTGATAACTAGGGTGGCTAAGATATTAAGGCAGAGTGGGTGACCTATAAGGAATGTTATTGAGATAAGAGGGTACCAGACATAATACGTTTTATGTGTGAGAGGCTAAAACAAAGATTCTAAAGGAATAATAAGAGCTGAAGTAAATATTATTGATGTAAGAAAAAGAAAGAAAAAAAATTGGTAAGGTAAGAGAATGATTGAGTAATCATTGTGGAGTCAATTTTATGTTAAATACATCTGATACAAACTCATGTTAATAATTCTCATATTGAGAATAACTGAGGAGAGAGAGAGAGAGAGAGAGAGAGAGAGAGAGTGTGTAGTGGAGCATGGTTTACATATGTATATGAAATTAGGAAGCTTGTATGTAATTGTGTTTCTTTTATGTAAATGTTGTATGCTTTAACAGTTTGTTAAATTTTGTAAACAAAATGTGTGGCTTTAATGTTCTGCTAACAACCGCTTTACACACCCTAGAAATTGGAATTTTCTGAAAATTGTAGTCAAATTTGCGTACATGGGGGGATAAAGAGGTCAATACGGTGTTCAGCGAATTGCAAATTTTTAGATAGTTAATAAGAAAAGTTTTAAGTAAATAATAAAAATAATATAATAAAAAATAACATAAAAAATAACCCCCCCCCCCCACAACACCTAATCTAATATGGTGGTGGATTGTTTTTTTTAGGTTTTTTTAATTTCTTTTCAGGTTTTAATTTCTTTTCATTTTCTACCAGACATTTTTACCAAAAAAATGTCTGGTAGAAAATATAAAAGCGGAGCTGAAAAACGAAAAATACAATTAAATAGAGAAAAAGAAAGAAGTAAATGTGACAAAATTTCAAATTTTTTTTGTATTGGAAAATAAAAATGAGAATCTAGACGATATAGATGCAGTAATAAGCGAAAGAGAGAATAACTTAACCAAAGAGACACAGAAAACAACAAAATGTATATAACAATAACGAAGAATTACTAGAACTAAAATCACAACCGAGAACCTCTAAAAACAATGTTGACGTTGACGGACATTCAGTACCAGACAAAAATATACAAGACCTAGACGACAACAAGTTCTAGTTCTCTGAAGTTTCTGTTGCTGTTTTGCAAGAAGACAGTGATAAAGAGGCAGAAGAGGCTTTAGAAAATGCAGAGTTGCTTGCTAAATATGTTGACGTAGGTTTGTGGCCTACACTGTTAAATGATAATTTTATTAATCGCTCTCTCACATGAAATGACTTATTTCCAAAATAAAGATGCAAAAAATATATATCCAGTTTCAGTAAAGAATTACAAAGAACAAAACAGATCATTTTCAAATAAGTACTTTACAAAAAAAAATTAAAAATGCTCAATTACTGGAAAGATCTTGGTTGTGCTATTCTTCCAGTATGGGAAGTGTTTTTTGTCTAGTCTGCAAACTTTTCTCTAAAGTACCTTTTCAATACACAACTGGATTCTCTGACTGGAAACATATAGGACCTTGTTTAGAAAGTTAAAATCATTGTTAGTATGGTTAACATATAAAGAAAATAAGTCTGTTATTGACAAGCAGTTGCAGCAGCAACTAAGAAAAGATACGGAATATTCCCACAACGTCCTAAAATGTGTTATTGCAGTGGTGAAATATTTAAGTGTAAGGCTTAAATATTTCATTATTAGCTTAGCATTCAGAGGTCACAAGGAAATATTTGGCACTCTGCACAATGGTAATTTTATGGGGGCTCTGGAATTACTAGCAGAGTTCGATCCATTCATGTGCGAACATATCCAACAAGAACTGCGGCCAAAGCCTTTCACTTCGTACTTATCAAAAACAGTTTATGAACAAATAATAGAGATTATGGGAAAACAAGTAATAAAAAGAATTATAGCTGAAATAAATAGTGACAATGCAAAGTACTACTCAATTGTGATGGACTCGACACCAGATTTGTCGAGTCCATCACAACTGAGATTTAGTTAACAAAAAAGTGCAGACCCCAGACTTCACATATGTGAAGGTGAGAAATTAATTACATCATTAGAAGCGTTCGTGAGCAACATACGAGAACAATCAGATCAGAAACTAAACGAATAAGAGGAGACAGCCAAAAAATTAAGTACTGGTGTAGAAAAAGAATACAGTGATTTAAAAAAGAGACGTATTACTTCAAAATTTTCGGATAAATCTACAGAGAAAGTTTCGCTAAATGGAGCAGAAAAATTTAAACAGGATACGCTAAACGCTGCATTAGATAAGTTGATTATGGATTTATACAGAAGAGGCCATGTCTATGGGGAATTTAGCAAAAGATTCAAATTTTTAATGGATTTGCAAGACATTAATATCGAAAATATTGACTTGGAAAGTGCACGTAATGTTGTTGATTATTATTCGGATGACATAGACGAACGATGACATAGTCAATGAATGCATTCAGTTAAAATCCTACTTACAGACTAAGCCAGACTCATGCGGTGATATATTCGAGCTAATTTATGAAAAGAAACTTGTCGATGTTTTTCCGAATTGCTATACAATCTTAAAAAATTTTTTGGCTTTGCCAATCACCAGCTGTGAGGCAGAGCGATCCTTCTCCAGGATGTCCTATACAGAAAACAAATATAAGACAACAATGACGAATGAAAGATTAAATTATTTATCAATTCTTTCCATAAACTGTGATTTAACCAAACAATTATAATGTGATGATCAAATAAAAGAATTTGCAGCAAAAAAATGCAGAAGAGTTACTCTTTAATGTATTAAAAATACTTACTTTATATAACTCCTAGAATGTTTTATTTATTTTATTTTTAAGAATAAGTATTATTTTTGTTTTTGTTTTTTTTCTTAGTCTTTATTCTTGACCTGAGAATTTGTTGTTTTGTTTTTTTTGTTTTTTACTAAAAGTAATATCTAATACATTTTATTTTTTATTTATGTTTGTTATGTATACAAAACCTTTTTTCATTATAACTGTATATAAAAGTTTATATATCCAAGTGCATCAAATAAAATAAAAAAAGTTGTTCAATGTCTGTTGCCTATAATTTTTCCTATTTAAAAAATGGTAAAAAAAGAGTTTTTCGACAAAATGGCGAATGAGTCGCTACAACTAACCCAAATTTGGGTTAATTGGGTAGGTCCCCAAACAATGTTAGTCCAGGGCCCCCAAAGTTAACGGTCCGCCTCTGCACGTGACACAGAAGACTATGATAGATATAAGCTGGTCTGTAACCAAGTCACAAAGGAGGTTAGGCAGGCAAAGGCAGATTATGAGAAATCTTTAGCAAAGGATGCAAAGAAAAACAGCAGAGTTCTTTACTTATGTACACTCTAGAAGGAAGGGGATGAATCAGATTGGTCCACTTGATATCGATGGTTCAACTGTTGATGATCCTGCTCAGGTAGCTAACAAACTAAATGAATATTTTGCATTGACATTCACACATGAGGAGTTATTCAGCAAGGGGAATGCCAGAGGTGTATTCAACTCTGGCAGTAAGCTAGATAATCTTGTAATAACTGAGAGTAAAGTGCAGGAGAAATTGTTGAAGATAAACACAAGAAAGCCACCTGGGGTGGATGGGATCTATCCAGTTATATTAAAGGAGGCAGCAAAGAAAGTAAGCAAACCCTTAGCCATAATTATGAGAGCTTCCTTGGACTCGGGGGGGGGGGGGGTGTACCCATAGACTGGAGATGTGCAAATGTGACCCCAATTCAAAGGAGGATCAAAGGCTGACACAAGTAATTATAGACCTGTGAGTTTAATTTCTGTTCCAGGAAAATTAATGGAGGCACTGGTTAAAGAAGCACTGCAGGATCATCTAGACAAGACTTCAGTTATAGCTTGGACACAGCATGGTTTTGTTAAGGGGAAGTCTTGCCTGACCAATTTGATTGGATACTATGATGCAGTCACAAAACAACTGGATACAGTGAATAACTTTGATATTATATACTTGGATTTTAGAAAGGCACTGTTGCACATGGAAGACTGCTGCTGGGTGGTTGAGGGGGAGAAGACAGAGTGGTAATCAATGGACACTGCTCATCGTGGACTAATGTTATTAGTGGAGTACCTCCGTAGCCGAGTGGGCAGGAGCGGGAGTGCAGTAGCACACGCTCTTTGAGTAGACCGGGGTTCAAGCCCCTGACTGCCGAATACGGTCGATCTGCCAACCCGCACTGGACCAGCATGGCAGATTATGGTCCATTTCCCTCAGCATGAATTGTTGAGGAGGCTTCCATCCTGCAGTGGGTTGATAATGGCTGCACTTTACTTTTTTTTTTTACCTCAGGGTTCAGTGTTGGGTCCATTATTGTTTTCTGTATTTATAAATAATATTGATGATGGTATATCAAGCTTAATGTCCAAATCTGCAGACGATACAAAGGTTGGCAGGGTTGTTAAGGACACTACTGACGCTATGCTGCTGCAACAGGATCTAGAAAAGTTGAGCAGATGAGCTGAGAGGTGGCAAATGAAGTTTAACATTGACAAATGTAAAGTGCTACATATGGGAAACAGCAACCCCAGAGCAACGTATCAACTCTGTGGTACTACACTGACAGTGGTAGAGAATGAAAAGGACCTGGGGGTAATTGTGCAGGCAGATATGAAGTTCTCTGAGCAGTGCAGACTGGCTGCAAGAGTAGCTCATGGTGTCTTGTCAATGATATACAGGAATTTTTCTAGCAGGGATAAGGAGGTGATTATTCCCTTGTATAAGACAATGGTCAGAAATTTTTCACCTTGAGTACTATATACAGGTCTGGAGGCCTCATTTCAAGAAGGATGTAGGAACGAGTACAGAGAAGGGCAACAAGATTAGTGAATGGAACAAAGGGTTGCTCTTACTAAGAAAGGCTTAAATTTTGCAAATTACAGTGTCTGGAGACTAGGGACCTGCAAGGTGATCTGATTGAGGTGTATAAAGCCTTGAATGGTTTGAGCATGCTCAATGCTGATGGGATTCTTCCTCTTGCTCAGAATAATCACCTGAGAGGGCATAAATTCAAATTGAGGAAAGAGAGATGTAGAATATATGTGTGGAAGTTTGCCTTTAGCCAGCGTGTAGTTGGTTGGTGGAACAGACTTCCATCCCTTGTTGTGGAAGTTGATAGCCTAAATAAATTTAAGGCTCAGCTGGACAGGTATTTCAAACGAACGAAGGGGTTGAAGTGGAAGTTTTTTTTGTTTTTGGCTGATGCTCGAGTATAAGCTTGCTTTCTTGCATCATATGCCTCTACTAATGCTAATGTGCATGCACTTCTGATCATTCCTTCTGGATGCTGCAATTTCAATGTTATAGAGTCAAGCTAATCAAAATGAACAAGGCAGCTAAGCAAAATAGCAACTGTAAAACTATATAAATAAAAATAATGACTTAAAACAGACAAAATTCCTCAATACTAATAAAAATTAAAAAGAGAGAGAGAGGGGGGCTCAAATGAAAATTGTGCAGTACTCTTCCATCTCAAATTGCCTAGTGTGCTCTGACTGAACTTTTCCACTTAGGACCATAAATCAAAACATCAATATTGAATAAGTATTCAGAAAGTGATATGAATGAATATTATAGCTGTTTAATTTCTAATAGTGCAAAGTGAGTATATTTTTACTTTCTAAAGAATACTGAATAAGTAGCTGAGTGGGCAGGAGCGGGAGTGCAGTAGCACACGCTCTTTGAGTAGACCGGGGTTCAAGCCCCTGCCTGCTGAATACGGTCAATCTGCCAACCCGCACTGGACCAGCGTGGTAGATTATGGTCCATTTGCCTCAACATGAATTGTTGAGGAGGCTTCCATCCTGCAGTGGGTTGATAATGGCTGCACTTTACTTTTACTTTTATCATAAATGCTATTCATTACCTGAGAATGATCTGTTTATGAATAATATAAGGTTTGACAAGTTTTCCTAAATTAAATAAATTTAAAGAAAACCAGATATTTCATTAAAAAAAAGAGCTTTTAATATTTTTCAGAGAAATCGCATGAAGCAGCTACGCTCTTGTGAAATCACCTGTAGAGCTTGTGGAAATATTTTCAAATATATTTAAACTGACCATCAAGTGCTTTGTCACATTTCTTTTCATGTCCTCTACACTAGTGGTGCCCAACCTACAGGCCGGATCCAGCCCACAAATAATCTTTATAAGGCCCGCGCGGAAAGTGAACTAAAACACCATCGATATACACTGCGTGTACAGGCATGCAAGCGTCCAGCTCGACTGTATCAAACATGTACATGTGGTTCAGTGCAGTCATGTATACGCTAAATACAATTATGTATTTTGATATAGCTTGTTCATTGCATCGAATTAATTATTAATTTGTATTGAATTAAAAAAAATCATTCTTAAAAATGTTCCAAAAGGGGAAAATTGATTTGGAGTGTCACGTTTGATCCAAGGCGGACTGAAGGCTATTTCTTCATTGATTACGATGAAAACGCAGTGTGTGTTTAGTGTGTCAGGAGACTGTATGACTGGTTTTTAAAGAATATAATTTTTAACGACACACACTGATTCCAATCATAAATCTTATGATCAACATAAAGGAGTGCTGCAAAAAGAAAAGTGTTCGAAGTTACAAAACAAATTAAAAAAAAAAAAAAACATACTGAAAACTTATCAGTCAAATTTATCTGCTGTATGTGCCAGTTATCAAGATTTTCTAGATCTCGTTGCACATTTGATCGCTTTTGAAAGGAAACCATTCAACGATGGCGAATTTGTTAAAAGTTGTGGAAGAAATTTGTCTGGAGAAAAAAACAATGATACAAGACATTAGCTTATCTCAATGAACAATTATGCGAAGAGGTAGAAGATATTGGAAAGAATTTATTCGAACAACTTTTGGAAAACATAAAACAAATGAAATATTTTAATGTGGCACTGGATGACAATACTGATGTAAATGACACAGCCCAACTCCTCATCTTCATACATGGAATTAATTATAATTTTGTTGAAGAATACCAGTTAAAGATTTAGCTGATCTACAGAGTATGCGTGGAACAACTACAGGTGAAAATCCTTTTGAAAATTTTTTCCAATCTATCAAAAAGTTAGGATTAAATATTAAAACCCAGGTAGGAGTCACAACTAGTGGTGCAAAAAATATGACTGGTAAAAACATTGGGTTATGGGTAGAATAACCAAGAAATGATAGATATCGGAGCTGAAAATCCGATTAGAATTCACTGCATTGTGCATCAAGAAGCTCTTTATGGGAAGTATTGGATCTCGAACACGTTATGAATGTGGTTGATGAATGTATTTCAATTGTAAATTTTACAAGATCACATGGCCTTAATGTGGCTGTTGAAACATCACCGAATGTTTCTACATTCGGTGATGTTTCAACACAGAAAGTCAATGTTTCTACACAGAAAAAGGGAAACCAATAAAACAACTATCAAATATGGAGTGGCTGTTTGATCTTGCAATTCATACATACATTTCTAGTCATTTAAATGGTCTTAATTTAAAACTACAAGGGAAAGGAAAATTGGTCTGATTTGTTTGGTGATATCAAATCATTTCAGAATAAGTTATAATTTAAATCCCAGTTGAGCAAGACAATTTAGTTCACTTTGAATGTTGTACTGAGCAAAAGGAGAAACACATTTCCAAAGAATTGTTGCCTTTCATTATTACAATTACTTTTTGACAAGTTTGAAAGTCGATTTTCTGATATAAAATCCCATGAAAAAACATAAGCTTTTGTTTGAGAACCCATTTACTTCTATGGCTCAAAACTACAATCTCAGATTGCAACTTGAAATTATTGATCTTCAAGCCAAAATATGATTCAAAAATAAGTATATAGACTGAAAAATAAACTACAGTCGATTCCACTTATTTGGGACACATCGGGACTAGTGTATTTTGGCCCGATTAAGCGGCTGCCCCAATTATCTGAAGTTTCATGTAAATAGTTAAAAATAAAATGTACCCCACCCCCCCCTTTACAATTAGTTCACTGTACAATCAAATCACGTTACGATGAACTCACCATAGTAAAGTACCGTTCACTATACGATGTGAAGTAAGCGCCGGTCATTGTGATCACATTTGTGAACTGAATTTTAATTCTATTAAACAGCGAGTCTAATTAGTGAAAATAGGAGGAATATTATCCATAGGCTATAAAAGTAAAGATATATTAAGCACAAATTTACCCTTTATTACCTTATCAATTAAAAAATTAAATGATACATGAAATTCGAAAGAATATACGTGATAATCGGAATAATTAATATGTACATATTAATAACTGTAATATGTACATACTAACTAAACTAGTTGACATTTCTGTTCACTGACATTTGTGGGTGGCGGTTAAAATTTAAAATAGTAAAAAGATAAGCAATCAATAACAAAACACGGCACACACAAATTACAAGGACCACAATACACGCAAGTGAGAACGGAGTAACAAGTTACGAAGCTTTAAAAATAGGAATGAAGAAAAGATTATGAAAATTAATTTTTTTATATGATTGAAGATTCCATGGAAGTGTAAACACATTTCATCATAATAACCCACAGAATTCCAGCTGTTGGTATTATCGCAAATTCAATAATATCGAGTTTACTATCAACGGACAGTAAACTATCCGTTATGATAGATAGTATGATAGATTGCACTAACACAAAAGCCCTATAAACTGGTGACTGCTAATTGTTTTTATTGTTTTATGGTTGTGACCTCCAGAAATCCGACCAAACTACATGGTACAGTCGGAGAAAATCGTAGGGCAATCTCCAGTGCTGTGGTCTCCTGCTCCGATTAAATGGCATTTTGTCCCAATTAAGCGAAGTAAACCCTGGCTATTTTCTCGATTGGGTTCTTGTTTTTAAGATTTGTCCCAAATAAACGGCTGCCCCGATTAACCGGTGGCCAAATAACAGGAATACACTGTATTTCAATTCTACAAGGCTTTCCAATCTGAAGATTTTCCGCTAATAAAAGAAAATTCCATGAAAATGGCTACTTTGTTCTGATCAACGTAAGTTTGCAAGCAAATTTTTTTTCCACTCTTAAAATCAAATAAATATTTAAAAAGAAACAGACGAGCATTTTTTTTTTTTTTTTTGATGAAAACCCCAAACACGAGAGGTATAAGAACCTATGGTACCATGCATGGGTTGGAGAAGACGAAAGAAGATATTCGTTGACATTAGACTTGAACTTCTGTAGACTGCAATTTTCAGGAAATACGTACAAAGGAAGGTTGTTCCAGAAAACGGCAGTTGAATGAATAAATGAAGATGATGAAAAGTTGGTTCTGTGAGTTTGAAGTTGGACAGTAAATGGATGTTGGCTGCTGGCGGCACGTGTTCAGACTGTTTTGAAAGAGAGACTGGAATTATAGAAGCCAATTCAGAAGAACAGTGCCCATGAAAGTATCTATAGAAAAGGCATGCAGCAGAAACAGTACGTCTATGAGAAAGCGAGTGGAGACACTCTGTTAGAGAGGAGTCATTAATTAACCTAACTGCCCTCTTCTGAATGGAATCAAAGCCTGAGAGAGGTTTTGGGGGGGCACCGCCCCAGATGTGGGAACAATATTCCATGGTAGAGTGGATTTGCGATTTGTTCAGAGTGAACAGCTGTTTGGAAGAAAAGTAATGCAGAGAGCGAAAGAGAAAACCAAGTTTTTTAGATGCAGAGGAAGCAATATTTATAATGTACTTGAGCCAAGAGAAATTAGAAGTCGGGGTAATCCCCAAAAGAGATATATCATCTTGCCTAGAAATTGGAGTGTCACCAAAGATAAGCATAGGAGCAGAAGAATCCTTTTTTGAAAGATATTATTATTATTAGCCATATAGTGCAAGGAAGCCTGAGGCTTATGCTGCACTGGCCACGGGGGTAAATATATAAGACAGGACTAAGTTTTGGAATCAATTAAGTTGTCTTTTAAGAAATCAATTAAGTTGTCTTTGGGCCCACTGGAGAACTACCTGGAGATCAGCATTTAAGTAATTCGGATATTTGAGAAGTTGAAGCTGATTGAGCAGGGCAAGGTTTCTCAAAATGGAAAGTGGAATGCAATGTGCTATCATCAGCAAACTATGGATAGGATTTCCGATCAATGAAAGAAGGTCATTAATACACAAGGGGAAAAAAATGGAGGGAAAAAACTGAACCTTGGGGGACACCAGCATTAGCAGTGAAGTTAGAAGACAGAGCCATTTACCATCACCCTCTGTGAGCGGTCAGAGAGAAAACTGGATAACCAATTACAAAGAACAGTTGGAAAACCACAAGATGGAAGCTTGTTTAGAAGATCTTTATGCCAAACATGATCGAAAGCCTTTGAAGATGTCAAGAACAGTTGCTTGAGTTTCACCAAACGTTTCTATTGAATTTGGCTATAAATGGGTAACATGAGCCAGAATATCACCAGTAGATAGACACTGAGGGAATCCATACTGGTGATCGTTGATCAGACAGAAGGTTTCTAGATAGTTTAAGAGTTGACGGTTAAGTGATTTCTCCATTACTTTAGAAAGAGAAGTAATTGGATGGGAGGGATTTGTCACCCTTTTTAGGAACTGGCTGGATATGAGCAAATTTCCAAGCAGAAGGAAAAATACCTTTGGAATAAGAAAGTGAATAAAGGTGGCATAGAACAGGAGTAAGTTCAGGAGCACAGGTTTTGAGAACAAGTGGAGAAATACCATCAGGACCTGGAGCTCTATCGAGAAATACCATCAGGATATAATCTTCATTATATATTGAGATTGACGTCACAAAATTGCAACCAAATTTTGAACAATTATTTTAAAATATCCAGCCTGAATCATCTCATTAAACGCTAAGTTTTGTCCAGTAAATGTTATTGTGTATTGTACTTAATAAAATTTTTGAATATTTCAATTTTAGGTTTATCATTATATTTATTTATTATTACCTTAACAAATATATTTATTACCTTAATAGTGAAAAGCAGTGATCCTTTTCAGGTTGTAAATTTTCTAAAATGTGCATTTAAAAGCAAAAGTAAATTACTTTTTTTAAAAAAAAAAGTGAAGTACAGTTTGTTGTTTGTTAGTTATTTGTTTTTTAGGAGCATTAGCAACTAAGGCCATATTGCTCCGGGGATATGCGGTGGTTATTTCCTGACCTTTCCGCATCCTCCGTATTTGGTGGGCACGGGCTCAAACTCCGGTCTAATCAAGAAGCGTGTGCTATGCACTGCTGCTCCTGCCCACATGGCTACAGAGGCGCCATGAAGTACAGTATTTCAAAGAGAAGCAAAAGTAAAGTATTTAAGAAAAAAAAAAAAGTCATATTTTTATAATTTTAATAAAATCTAAAAAATAAATCACTGACATAGATTTGTTGTACATAAAAGTGCTGGGAATTTGCATTTTTTTATACATAGCTTGAAAAGAAAAAACAGTAACATGAAAATAGAAACTTCCTTTTACGAGTAACAAGATATAGAAAATGTGACAATTTTTTCTCAAATTACTTTGTGCTGCCCGCGAAATAAATCTAAATTTGAATACAGCCCCCCGTATGGGAAAAGACTGGACACCACTGCTCTACACCATCAAATCATTGTCTTTCAGAATCAATTTGAATATGGGGAAAAAAAAAAAAATTTGATTATAAGGAACAAGAAATATCCAAGGGAGATAAATCACAAGAATAAGGATGTACTTTAGTTCCACAATCCCATATTGTGTCAAGAAGCCCTTGATAATTTCAGAATGCAGCCTATTATCTCTGTGAAACCGGAAACAATTCCCTATTTTTCAAAACGAAGCACCAAATGATCAAACACTTGCACAGAAACTCTTTTTTATTGTCTTACCAGCGGAACAAATTCCTTGTGAAAGATTACTTTGCTATTGAAGAAAGTGATAAACATCATTTTGGTTTTTAAATTTTGAAAACAATTTTTTGTCTTGGTGAGCATGTTGACCGCCATTCCATGCTTTGTCTCTGTTTGTGGATCATTCTGGAAACACCATGACTCGCAATCAAATGACCAAAATGGGCAAGGAAGAATCATATCAATAGTTTAAATGAACTCTCTGCATGATTTCAGTGTGGGCAACTTTTATTCAGCAGTGAAGAATGAACCCATGGCAGATCCTCCATTTGCCCAAATCTTGTCAGAATTGCACAAACACAAATTATTTCTCTGTTAATGTGAATTTGTTCTTCCATCATTCAAAGAGCCAGTCAATGATCAGATGCAATTAATGTGTAAACATTTTTAAAAATGTTTCTGGGGTTTGATGCATCCATGGCACTTATCTTCCATTCCTCATAGCCATCCCAAAATCTCGCAAACCAGTAAAAAATATGCAAGCAAGAATAGTTCACATTTTTTAATGGTTTGGTTAAAACACAAGTGCATTACTTGTGTTTTAACCAATTTTTAGGTGTCAGTTGCATGTTCCCTAAATTGAAATAAAATTTAATGTTTGCTCTTTGTTCCATCACTTAATGCAATGACAACACATTGAACAACACAACAGCAATAAATGACTGCATGCAAACTACTTACAAAGGACATTGTACAACAAAGCAGTGACATGGGTCAGCTGCCATGGAGTATTGCATCATTTATTGATGTGTGCAATGGACCTAGTTCTAGTACCTAATGTTAAACATTGTAAAATGCAACATTTGTCTAACTATAACATGATTTGATAATTTCAATAGCATTAACTAAATGTTATGCCATTAGAATTATTAAATCATAAATAGCATTAGCAGAGGCATATGATGCAAGAAAGCAAGCTTATACAGCATCAGCCAAAAAAAAAAAAAAAATCCCATTTCACACATCCATTTGCTTGCTCTAAAAGTTTGTCCAGTTCTTCCTTGAATTTATTTAAGCTATCAACTTCCACAACAGATGGAAGTTTGTTCCAGCAAACAACTACCCACTTGTTAAAGGCAAATTTCCATGCATCTATTCTACAACTGTCTTTCCTCAATTTGAATTTATGCTACCTCAAGGTTTGTATTCTGAGCAAGAGGAAGAATCTCATCAGCACTGAGCCTGCTCAAACCATTCAGGACCTTATACACCTCACACAGATCACCTTGCAGGTACCTAGTCTCCAGATGCTGCAATTTTCAGAACTTAAGCCTTTCTTGGTAAGATCACCCCTTTGCCCCCTCACTAATCTTGTCCCTTCTCTGTACTCATTCTAGCAACTGTACATCCTTCCAAAAATGAGGTCTCAAGACCTGTACGCAGGTCTGGAGGCCTCAATACACTTACAACACTACTGCATTAAATAAATGAATGCTCTTACAAGACTATAGCATTAAATAAATGAATAAATGTACTTACAAGACAACTGCATTCAGAATAAGAGAAACTATTCATTATTCTAAATATGAAGTGTTGTCTCTGCTAGCTAGCTGGTGAGAAAAGCTCCTCTGTTTGCATGATTGGTCTGGAGTATAAGAATTAACATGTTAGAGCCAATGCAGTCAGAATGCACATATGTCAATGATAAATATACACTGAGTTGGCTTTACATTAGCAACACCTACCTAATGCCTCAGGGATTGCCTTTTGCCTACAACCCATATGAGTAGAAGGGCGTCTTGTGAAAATGTTACCCACATGTTGCACAGTAATTGTCCACCCATTTCTCACAGGAATGGTCATAGCACTGAATGTCCTTTTCCAGTAATGACATTCAGTGCTATGACCTTACCATTTCTCCTGATCTCAACCCAATTGAACATGTTTGTTCAATTGGGTTGAGATCAGGAGAAATAGTAGCCATGAGAGGATGGAGAATTCACTGTCATGTTCCTGAAACCAGTTAGCAACCTGCCAGGTCTTGTGGCATGATGCACTGTCTTGTTGATAGATGCTGGAGTTGTCTGGATACATTATCATCACAAAGGGGTGTACCTGGTCAATTACGATAGAAAGGTAGGCGTTCCACCAAGCCATTAATTAATGGTATTCAGAGAACCCTAGGCATGCCATGAAAACAGTCCCCAAACCATAACTGCCTGAAGCCTACCAAATGCCAACAGTACATCTAGGTACATTTGGAGAAACCAACATGGTCTCATGTTGGTTTCTCCAAATGTGAATATGCCTACCAGAATGATAGAGTTGGAAATGAGATCCATCAGACCAGACAACAGATTTCCACATGTCAATGGTCTGGTGTTGGTGCTGACATGGCCATGCAAGGTGCAGTTTATTTGTGTTTCACAGTGAGCATGGGTACTCATGATGGCTGTCAACTGCCATAGCCAATATGAGCTAATGTCCAGTGCACAATTCATGTGGATATTGGTCTTGCTATTCACATATTGTACTCGGTGGTTAGTTGGGGCACTGTGCTGCTGTTATGAGATACACAATGCTCACCATGGGTGTTGACCATACATAGCTGTCCACATGTAACTTCTGGCTGATTGTTCAACTTCTGTTGAGCAAGTTGCAGTAGACTGATGACACCACAGAACAGGAGCAGTTAACCATGTTGGCTGTTGTCAAGATACTCGCACCTGCACATCTTGCCCCACAATCATTCCACATTCAACATTAGAAAGATTTCAATGCTAACCCATTCTTCCTCACAGACACTCAAACTGTTGCCACATGTGTGAACTACAATCTTATATCAGCCATTCCTTACTATGAGCCTCCACCAGCATCCACTCCTAACAAGGGAGATGTTGCTTTTGTAATGCCAACTCAGTACCAAGAAAATACAGTAGCACCTCCTATTACTCTTGTTATTACACTAATTTGAATAGCTCTCTAGAAAAAATTATTAATACATAAAATTAAATATTACATATAATAAATGATTTATGCTGAAAACAAAAAATCAAATCGTGCAATTAATACCAATTCCCCAGCATGCTGTTTTTTTTTTTTTTTTTGTCATGTATGCAAACACATTCATGCAGCTGCTGCTAGATGCTTGCATTCAAAACACTTGCTCAAACTCATGTTAGTCAAGTTAAATAGCATCAACCAAAAAATATATATTTGTCTAAATCTTTTCAGTTTATTCAAAATACTCACGTCCACAACACTAGGTGCAAATTTATTCCAGCAATCGTTTGTGCTTCTCAGTTTCATATTAAATATTAAAACCTCAGTATAACATCAATATGCAAATAGCATTTGTAAGTAAATTATTAGGAAACTAGGTTGTATCTCCATGAGTGCCATTCTATGACTCAGATTAGTGCTATTTTTTTATAATGTCCTCAAGAAGTAAATCAATGAGTTTCACTGTGTATATATACAGGAAAGATATTTATAACGATCCTATTTTTAACATCCCAGCACATTATAATAATCTATGTGGTAGGTCCTGGCAAACTTTCCATAAGCCTAAAGTTATTTTGCATTTGTTATAACAACCTTGAAAGGCAAATTATTTTTCTATAATGGCCCAAAAATTTTCTCACTATCTTGTTTTTTACTATTCTTTTTCGTATTATTCACATTTCAAAATGAGAGAATACTAATTTATTAAAACAAATGACGAGCTTGCAAACTGGCGATTTCCCATGTTCATTGACAATTTTTCGTGCTCACTGGTGTAATGAAATTAACTTCGATTTGAAGTCATTTCATTATACAGTATAGACTACATATTTATCGATACAGCTCCTACAAAGTGGATAGTTTTGCCAATCGTAGACCAAATTAGGATTTTATAAGCTGTAAATGAATGCACACATCCTAAGACTGATGTTTCTAAACAGTTCAATGTTCCTACATGCATGCACTATTCACCATTTTGAAAGATTGAAAAAAGATTGTAAGCTTAGAAAAATCTGCTACATTGGATAGGATGAGGGGTATGAAAGGCAGCGTATCTGGATCTTGAGAAGGTACTACTGGAATAGCCAATGATAATGAGTGCAAAAAAAGTACCTAAAGATGGAATAGCCATTGATAATGTGTGCAAAAAATTTCCTGAAGATGGAGGCCTTTTAAAAACTAAGGAACCTGAATTGTTTGTGCATCTGATGAATATTGGGGATTAAGTCTTTCGATGGATGGTTCCAGAAATTTAAGACCATCTTTCAATGATGTGTACAGTGAAAGTGCAGCCATCAACACTGAAGCTAAAAAGGAATGGAAAGCAAATCATTAAATACTGCTTCATTGATATATGACCAAAATAACTTCAATGCTGACAAACGTGGAAATTTTTTTTAAGTTGCTATCACATAAAACATTTACCTTAAAAGGTGAGAAATATAGTGGAAGAAGAAAGACAAAATAATGAATTGCCATTCTCGTACTGACAAAATGTCTGGCACAGAGAAGCTTCCTCTCTTAATCACCAGGAAAACCAAGAAGCGCCAATGCTTTAAAGGTTTGAAGACATTACCAACTATGTATCGAGCAAACCAAAAGACTTGGATGTCATAAAAAATCCACAAAGAATGGATCAGGGACTACAAGATAAGAGGGGAGAGAATGGAAAAATTTTGCTGTTTGTGGATAACTGTGTTTTACAGTGGAACCAACTGATGATGTTACTAGCAGCAAATTCTAAATGGGAGGAGGAGTTCAAGGAATTAATCATATAAGTTACTATGCTTTTCATACCAACTAAGAAATACTCTTCAAGGTATAGAGCTAAATGGATGTCATATGAACTGATGAAACTTGTGGCAGAGAAAAAAAAGTTACGAGAAATCTTTGGCGAAGGATGCAAAGAAAAACAGAAAAGACTTCTTTACTTATGTAAACACTAGAAGAAAGGGGATGAATCAAATTGGGCCACTCGATATCGATGGTTTGACTTTTTATGATACTGTTCAGGTTTCTGACAAACTGAATGAATATTTTGCATCTACATTCATACGTGAGAAATTCTTTAGGGAAGGGGAGGCCAGAAGTTCATCAAGATCTAACAGGGAGCTAAATGATTTTGTAAAAACTGAGAGGAAAGTAGAAGAGAAATTGTTGAAGTTACACATAAGAAAGGAAGCTCGGGTGGATGGGATCTATCCAGTTATATTAAGGGAGACAGCAAAGGAAGTAAGCAAACCCTTAACCATAATTATGAGAGCATCCTTGGTTTCAGGGGAGGTCCTTGTGGACTGGAGAGGTCCTTGTGGACTGGAGATGTGCGAATGTATCCCCAATTCACAAAGGACAACACGAGTAATTACAGACCTATTAGTTTAACTTCTGTTCCAGGGAAAATAATGGAGTCACTGGTTAAAGAAGCAATTTGGGATCATCTAGAGAAGGCTGCAGTTATATTTCCAACACAGCATGGGTTTGTTAAGAGAAAATCTTGTTGACAAATTTGATCGGTTACTACGTGATCACAAAGCAACTGGAAGCAAAAAATAATTTTGATATTATATACTTCGATTTCAGGAACGTTTATGTTACTGTTGCGCATAAGACTGCTGTACAAATTGGAGCAATGTGGCATTAAGGGCAAATTGCTGCTATGGGGATAAAGTGACGGTTAAGTGGGAGAAGACAGAGGGTGGTAATCAATGGATATTGCTTTTCATGGACTAATGTTATTAGTGGAATCCCTCGTTCGGCCCATTGTCCTTTTCTATATTTATCAATGACATTGAAGGCATATCAGGCTTAATGTTCAAGTTTGCAGATGATACGTAGGTTGGAAGGTGGTTAGTGACAGTATGCTATTGCAACAGGATCTAGAAAAGTTAAGCAGATGGGCTGAAAAATGGCAATTGAAGTTTAAAATTGATAAATGCAAAGTAGTGCATATGGGTAGCAGTAATCTCAAAATAATGTACAAACTGTGTGGTAATACATTCAGAGTAGTGGAAAATGAAAAAGACCTGGGGTAATTGCACAGTCAGATATGAAGTTCTCTGAACAATGCAATCAGGCTGGCAGGATAGCTCACGGATTTTATCAATGATATACAGGGATTTTGCTAGCACAGGTAAGGAGGTGATTATCCTGTTGTAAGGCAATAGTCAGGCCACTCCTTGAGTAGTGGATACAGGTCTCAAGGCCTCATTTTAGGATGTGGAGCTGCTGGAACAAGTACAGAGAATGGCAATGAGGTTGGTGAGCAGAACAAAGGGGTGCTCTTACCAAGATAGGCTTAAGTTCTGCAAATTGCAGTGTCTGGAAACTAGGCACCTGCCTGCAAGGTGATCTAACTAAGGTATTTGAGGTTTTGAATGGATGGAGCAAGCTCAATGCTGATGGGAATCTTCCTCTTGCTCAGACCACACTCGAGGGGGCACAAATTCAAATTGAGGAAGGGCGGTTATGAAATAGATGTGAGGAAGTTTGCCTTTAGCCAGCAGGTGGTTGATTGCAGGAACAAACTGCCATCTGCATCTGTTGTAGAAGTTGATAGTTTAAATAAATTTAAAGAGGAACTTGACAAACTATCAGATGGAATGAATAGGTGAATTGTGTTTTTTTTTTTTTTTGGCTGATGCTGTATAAGCTTGCTTTCTTACATCATTTGCCAATGCTATTGCTAAATGAACTCTCATTGCCAAGTGAATGCTCTATGAGAAATCATTGTTGAGTACTGGCCATCTTAATAGACAGTTCTTCAGCCAATTAATCAAGATATAATCCAGTGCTTTAAGAAAGTTATCAAAGAATGCAATTAAAAAAAATTGCAGTTTCAAAGGCAAAACATAATGTGAAATTGACATACTACAGACAATGTATTTGTGTGTTTCAGCATGGGATGAGGTTGATGAAAAAGTGATTGCCAAATACTTCAAACATGCTAGACTGTCACCCTGAATGATGCAACGAATGAATCTTCACATGCTTCTTCCTCTATTAATCACAAAGAACAGTCTGATAACAATGAAGAAATTTGAGGGTGTGCATCTTTGCCTAAACCCTTAGAAAGAAATGTGTTTTTAAACTATGCCAAGATGTACGTAGACATTACATGTTGCAGGACAAGCACAAATGAAGATGACCTCATAGATTTAATGGAACATGCAATTTGTAGTGATGAAGCAAGTTTCGCTGAAAGACACTCATTAAGGATTAGAACTTGTGTGTCATTTTTTTTTTCCAAGTGCAATCTAACAGAAAAAATGAATTAACCACTATTACATGCCTTCATAATTCTCTTTTAATATATGCTCTACCACTGAAACAATGCATTTTGACAGATTATTTTAAAGTCTGAAATGAATTCCTCTGTCTATGGTTGGGCCTTAACATATATGCAAGTATATACACTTATACACAGATACTACTGTATACAGTAATTAATGTACATATGTAATTTACAAATTAACCTTACTACACTATAATCAATACAAAATGCAGCCTTCATTTTGTTGTTTTAAACAACATAAATTAATCAGCTTATATTATATTGTATTATTAGAATTACGTTAAATGTTCAAACTTTTCTTTTGTTTTTCTGCTGATTTTATTAACTAATGATATAACTTCCTTTTGATATAATGGCTGCCACATTACATTAGAATCAAACATTGTTTCCGCAAAGAATAATATTTCCCATAAGAATTTCTTGAACAATTAATCAACATTTACCGATTATGCATACTTAAAATCATATTTGGTACTAAAAGTTTAAAAATATCTTTTCCAGTAAAAAAAACAAAATATACAGGACTCAAACTTATGCAACACTCTATAATATGAACTTTAAATCATTTTTTTTTTTAAATTCTTTATACTGTAAGCATTATCAAATCATCAGGCAGAATTAACTATCACAATCAATATAAAAAAGATTCAAATAACTTACTAACCTTGTTCATAAAACAGAAAGGAAGTCCAAGAACAAATGTCAAACACTTCACTATTATATGACTTGGAAAAATTATGTTATTAATCACACAAGGTATTTATTTTATTTTTTTGTACTTTGTTGTGGCTTCCAGGGTTTCCCCTATGCACCAATCACACAAGGTATACTAGCATCCCAAGTATTTTAAAAATTGTTGACTCAACCATCTCTCCTTGAAAATCATCCATCAGAATGATGTTCTAGAAAAGCAGCAAAAGTTAAAAAAGCAAGACAGCCAACTTTGCCCATGCATGACAACTATTTTATGCTAAACAGGATAGCATAAAACTCTATTGGTTAGCTTAATGGTTAACAGATTCTGTTCCTTCAGATTTATAGTTTACTTGGAACATTCCCTTATCTCTTTTTGGCATATTTGCCATCAAGAGATTCCCATATGATAAAAAACAATCATTCATCTTTTACTTCATAAACTGGAATTTATTGAAGGCAATGTACTGGTTATATAACCAATTCCAGCCAAATTAATGAACAAACCTGTTTCAATACATTTGAAGGTTCATGTCTCATCTCTAGAAATACGAACTATAAAAAAAATATATATAATAATAAGTTTTATTACACAGTAATATGCAGTTCTTATATATTATGTGTTCAATTAACATGACTGTTATAATCAATATACAATTGCCAAATTTATTTTGTGATGCAAACAAGTTTTGAAATTTGTTCACATATATAAAATATGACATTATTATTATTATTATTAATAAGTCATTTGATGTATGCCATCAAATTTCAAAACATATTTTGATAAAAATAAACACTATTTAGATTCAGTAAGTTCTGAAATCTAACGATATCATTTTAACAGTTTTGCATTTAGCATAATTGTAGGTCTATATAAAAAACATTTAAAAATAATAATAAAAGAAAATAAACAGCTAACATGGATTTCTCTCAGCTACGTGCTGTAGTACATTACAGTAGGCTAAATCAAATGTTTTGCCATATCTTTCTCGCCACATAAATTCATCTAAATAACTGAGCAGCATACTCTTTGAAGTACCATTCAATCGTTGAAAAACTGACTTTATTCTCCTCCAGTAGTTTTTTACATTATTCGTATGTAATCCTGTATTTGGATCTTTGAAGTTGGCGCCATGACTTACAGTATGATGCTGATAATTTTTACCTGGTAAGTTTCCAATATTACGATAGGCTGCGCATTCACTGGACACAATGGTTGACTCATTGCCAATCACATTAAAAATAATTGGCAACAAAGTAGCAAGGTCTCGCTTTTTTAAGACAGTAAGATAACCAACTTTTTCTTGGACGTCATAAGCACCAAAAATCCATTTGTTATTTATTTTTTTATTCCGATTATATATAGGTCTGACTAGTATTTGGACTGTGTGTCCTGGTCCTCCTAGTCGGACTGGTTCCTGTATTAGTTTCCAAGAGCAAATATCCCGAAAAAACTGATAATAATCAACAGTAGTATGACTTCCAATATCTAAATGCATTATTGCAGAAGAAAGGGGAATTTGAGTTGCCCAATAAAATATTAAAAAAATTATTTTCGTAGGAGAAAGTTTTGCACGTTCAAAATAGCTGTCCTTCAGAACCGATTGCTTCGTGTGGCATTTTGGGCAACGCCAGATGTAGCCGCAAAGCTTGGTTTTCTCAGAAACTAAACTATATGGTCGATTACATGGTAAACAGCTTACTTCTTTGTAAATTATATGATGCTCTTGAAAGTAATCAAGGGCACCTTCATTATCTCTACATATATCTTGTAAAATAAAAATATTCATGTTAACTAGGCATGCACAAGTAATAACACTTAAACTAGAAATTCAAAGCTCCCCTTTCACAAAAGCTGCTCAGCTACCCAATCCGTCCGCCATAATTGCTGTAATTGGAGGTGTATCAATGCGCCTTACGTCATTATAAACGTCAGTCTTATGGGAGGAGTCAATTTTGAAATCTTCACGCGTCTAATGAAATACCGAGAAACTATTCGAATCAACCTACAGTCATTGCAATCATTTAATTCAACCAATTAATTAATTCAATATCAGGAATTTCAATTCGTGTACCATACAGCTATTTCAACTAACTGATTTTTATAAGGGTATATGAAAGAAAGGGCATACCTGTATTTCAAGGGATATATCAATGCGCCTGACGTCATTCTTGTAAATCTAGGTTTAGTACTGTATATCGTGTCACTTATAGGTGGATTTGGCTGGTGCAGCATAAGCCTCAGGCTTCCTTGCACTATGTGGCTAATAATAATAATAATATTCATGATGAACAATATCTCAGTACACTTCAACACTTACTGCTCACGATATTTCTAACTTTGCAAAAACTGCAAATGTATAAATATACCCCCATAAATATAAATAAACTCGCCGAATGTATAAATATACCCCCAGTTACTCAGAGAGAGACATAGAAGGGAATCACCAAGAAAGAGGAGGATGATGATATCC
Source organism: Mastigoproctus giganteus (assembly GCF_048544385.1). Classification (NCBI taxonomy): domain Eukaryota; kingdom Metazoa; phylum Arthropoda; class Arachnida; order Uropygi; family Thelyphonidae; genus Mastigoproctus; species Mastigoproctus giganteus. The sequence goes on from NC_143577.1 coordinate 236,103,375, forward strand.
AGCTCAGGACCCTGGGTGTGCCAAACCCATACTCACCAGATGTGAGCACCTGGGGGTATATTTATACATTCGGCGAGCGTTACTTAGGGTGTCTATCCCCGCTTTGCCGCTGTTTTAAAATCGGAAAACGAGTTAAAAACAGCGACAAGGGAGGACAGATAACACCCTAGGGGTTTGCGTGGGTAGCACAGTGGTATCGTCACCGTCCTCCCCACACCGGGTGGAAAAGGCCCGGGTTCGAATCCCGTCGATGACGCGAGGAACTTTAGTGGGCTTTTTTCACTCCGTGGCTGAGTTAGTCGGTCTCAGGTGTACATAGCAAGATTTTTTCCCTCAGAAACTGGGGTTTTTTCGTCCAGCAAAACAGGCAAATCGCCCAGAGAATACACGCAATTTACAGACACGAATACGGGTTAATGTAATTATTTACGGGTAACCCTAATATAGTAATTTGATTTTTTTTGACACCCTAGGGATGTCAATCACTGGTATTTGCAACGATCAATTCGGAAGGGACACCAGATTGTAAGTCCAAAACCTAATACAACAATATTTTTTTTATTTTATAATTTTACGTTTCCAAGCATAATACATTATAACGACCCTAGGGGCTCACATCTGGTGACTATGGACTTGGCACACCCAGGGTCCTGAGCTGGATATCATCATTCTTCTCTTTCTTGGTGATTCCCTTCTACTTCTCTCTCTCTCTCTCTCTCTCTCTCTCTCTCTCAGGGTAACTCGGAAATTTTTTTTTAGCTGGTGCAGCATAAGCCTCAGGCTTCCTTGCACTATATGGCTAGTAATAATAATAATAATAATAATAATAATAATAACTGTTTTCCCTCATATGCCATTGTATTGAATCCAAAACCTAGATTCACTGTGGAAGTACGTATAAGTGCCACAATACCTAATCCTAGATTTGCAAGAATGACCCCAGGCACATTGGTATACGCCGAAAAGAATATTATCTCCTCTCCCATATTATTTAATTTCCAAAATGACAAGCTAAGTGAATCATTGCTTCCGAGTTTTATATATGGGGAACTACCCCTCCGCACAAAGGGAGGGGTAGTTCCTCACACTTGTGAGGCGCTAGCCTCAGACCTCACCATAAAGGGAGACCTCGAATGGCCTCTGTAATCTCAAATTTTTAAAGCCCTGATGTAAACTAGAGCCCATTTGTACCTACCTTGTAAACAGAGACAATTGAAATTTACTGAAAGTGTGGATGACTCATTTCTGCGAAAGGACGGATTCATTTCCAGAATAAAGGAAAATCACTCTCTCCTAAATCTCTAATGGAATGTAAAAGAAGAACACAGGTTGACCGCGTCGGGACTATGCCTTAATCTTTTCCACTGGCTATGAATACAAGAAAGCAGTTGACCAGCGCGACTTCTCGATACATTATGTGGGAGTAGGTTGTAAAATGTTACAGACACCACTAAATTGTGGAATGTCCCTTTGGTTCTTAATTCGTGAATTTTACGGCAGCAGCTCTAGGGCCTAAAGGCCAGAGGTGCGAACAATGAGTGAAACAGTTTAGTTCAGTACTGTTCTTTTTATTTCGCAGTACTACAACGTTTCTGTTTAAACAGAGTTATGAAGGTATATCATGCTTAATGTCTAAGTTTGCAGATGATACAAAGGTTGGCAGGATTGTTCACAACAGCAAAGACAGTTTGTTGCTACTCCAACTGGATCTAGATAAGTTTGGCAGATGGGCTGAGAAGTGGCAACTGAAGTTTAACATTGATTAATGCAAAGTACTGCATATGGGTAGCAATAACCCAAGAGAAACTTAGCAACTGTGTTATACTATACTCAAGAAAGGGGAAAGAGAAAAATACCTGGGGGTAAATGTGTAGTCAAATATGAAGTTTGCTGGGCAGTGCAAACGGGCTGACCGGGAAGGTCATAGAGTCTTTTCAAGGAATATAGAAATTTTGCTAACAGGGAGGTGATTATCCCGTTGTACAAGGCAATGGTCAGGCCATATCTTGAGTACTGCATACAGGTCTGGAGGCCTCATTTTAGGAAGGATGTAGAGTTGCTTGAGGTTGTACACAGATTAAGGCAACGAGATTGGTGAGGGGAACAAAGGGGATGCTCTTACCAAGAAAGGTTTAAGTTCTTCAAATTGCAGTGCCTGGAGAGTAGGCACATGCGAGGTGAATGATTGAGGTGTATATCGCCTAGAATGGGTTGAATGAATCCCATTAGCATTGAGCAGGCTGAATGCTAATGGAATTCTTCCTCTTGCTCAGATTAAGAACCTGAGGGGGCATGGATTCAAATTGAGGAAAGACAGTTGTAGAATATATGTGCGGAAATTTGACTTTAGCCAGCGGGTAGTTGATTGCTGTAACAGACTTCCATCTCTTGTTGTGGAAGTTGACAGCCTAAATAAATTTAAGGCTGAGATGGGCAGGCATTTGGAATGAATGGAGGCGTGAAATGGGAGGTTTTTTTTTTTTTTTTTTTTTTTGGCTGATGCTGCATAAGCTTGTTTTCTTGCATTGTATGTTTCTATTATGCTAATGCTAAATGCATACGACTAAGATAAAAATTTATATGTTGACATTACTTAAAAATATATAAAAATAATTCTATTTTATAACCTCTACAGTCACGAGATGAACGTGTTTTTATTTATGTTAACGTATTGAACCTTTATGGGTTCGAACTAGCAGTATGTGCGAGCGTACTCTAACCCAGGACCACCAGTTCCACTGCTCTTCCTGGACAAAATTCTGGGACATGTCAGAAAAAAAACCGGACGCATGGTACTTCAGCGTAAACAGCGAATTTGAGAATTATTTAAGAATGAAAGAAATAAGTTATCGGCATTTATTTGATTGCAAGTGAGATTTTGGATCAACAGTTTTCACTAAATCAATTAATTAATTTTGCATGTGCTTTGGTTGATAAACATAATTGTATTAATTACCAAGACTTTACCTTTCACAGATAATGGTATTACATGGGTTGGAGTTCCAATTCGTCGTCAATAAACTTTGGCATCGCTCATAGCCTACATTCAGGGAATACTGCATGCCTTCGTGCAAAGGTTTATTGGTACCCTTTTCCAAAAATAAATAATTATAGATTTATTTTCATAAACACTCAGTGAACCCTGAATTATAACCACCCCAACCTCAATGGACTATGCTGCGTAGCTCGCATTATAAAATGCTTCGTGCCCTAGAGCAGTGGTAACTTGCAATTACTCGTGCAAGTCGGTGATAAAGTAGCAGTTATGAGATGTGGTAATGATATCAAGGAGTTTCAAGAGAGTATGTTTGTGGGAGCTCATGCGTCGGGTTCTTCCATTATTTATTACGGTCACCCAGAATGTTAATTCAACTACCCATGTGCATTATGTCCTTAAATTGCGTGTTCTCTGATCGATTTGCTTGCTTTGCTGGACGAAAATTCCCGGGTTTTGGGAAAATATCTTGCTATCTACGCCTGAGACCGAACTCAGCCATGGAATGAAAAAAGCCCATAAAAGTTCTTCGCGTCATCGACGGGATTCGAACCGGGACCTTTTCCACCCGGTATGGGGAGGTCGGTGACGATACTACCGTGCTACACGATCAGACTTAGGTGCTTCCAAACCGGAAACAGCACGCCTTGGCTCACTGTCCACTGTGGTAAAGTTGTACAAAGAATAGTGTGTCTAATGGGCTAAACCATTTCCCGCGACAGAACTTAAAAGGATTACGCAAGGCGGATGTTCGTAGTGAGCGAAGGGCAGCGCGTTGTACAGGGTCAACGACAGGTCACTAAGCAGCAGTACATCACAATGCAATGTGAGGGGTGCAAGAACAATGTCCCAAATGACAATGCGACGCACGCTCAGACGAATGGAGGTTTCCCAGCGCACTACCCAAGTGATGCCCTCTCCTTGAACCCTGAGAGAGAGAGAGAAGTAGAAAGGAATCACCAAGAAAGAGAAGAATGATGATATCTAGCTCAGGACCCTGAGTGTGCCAAGCCCATACTCACCAAATGTAAGCCCCTGTGGTTTTATCGTAGATGGCGAATGCTGCGGTGTCAACAACACGCTGGTTGGACACTGGATTGTTGTTCGTGGTGATGGTGTGATGTTTAACCACACAAAAGCTATTGAGGAATGGCTACAGTTCCCTACGAACGTCTTCGGCCACCTAGTGAAGTCGACGCCTAGGCGAATAGCAGCAGTTAAAACAATATTTTAGATAAATAAAATGGGCTGATAATTTTGTAGTAATGTTTATAATGAAGTATAAATAAAAACGACGCTGATTATTCGTTTTTAATTGCTTTAAAAAAATTCTTTTAATCTATACAAAAATAACTATTATGATTATTATATATTTTTTAAATCTTATGTCATCCAAGGAACTTGAGGGAAGAGCTACATGGAGAAAAAAAAAATCAACTATGATACCAACTAATTTTTTAATAATGACCTTTTAAATCAGTTTTCGTATAAATTTAGTTTTATTGGAAGTTATAAAAATTATTTTTTTAAATAAAACAAAGTTAAGTTATAAGTTACTAAAATATAATACTGTAATTTGTAACTTTTTAAGTGTCAAATTCATAACTGAATTACTCCCAGCGCCGCCAATGCAAGGATATGAACTAATGCGGCCATCAAAAGTCAATGTAATACGCATGCTCTCTGTTCATAGCGGTTTTTTAATGCAGTAATACTTAGAATATATATTTGTATCAAGTCGCATGCAGTTTGCGAATAATATTTTTTCGATATTATTATTTGTAAATTGTAAAGCTGTTTGTTTTTATTATAGACAAGGGGCATTTAGTATGCAACAGGCGTGAAATATGATTGACCCGGTTTTCAAGGTAATGTAAATCATAAAGTTATACAATCTGAAAATAAAAGCAGGCACTAATTAAATGTCATGACTACTTAAAAATAATTAGTCTAAACTAATTATAGCAGTATTAACAGCATTAATATTAACCACAATTAGTAACATCTTTAATTGGAATGAAATAAATAACCATTTTAATTTGATGGATTACCGACATAGCTGAATTGGAAATTATCCCCACTCCCCCCCCTATAAATCCCCAGGGGCTCACATCTGGCGAGTACGGGCTTGGCACACCCAGGGTCCTGAATTGCTGGATATCATCGTTCTTTTCTTTCTTGGTGATTCCCTTCTACTTTTCTCTCTCTCTCTCTCTCTCTCTGTCTAAGGCTAATTCAGAATTTTTTTTTTTTTTTTTTTTTTTGCTGGTGCAGCAAAAGCCTCAGGTTTCCTTGCACCATATGGCTAATAGTAATAAAAATAATAAATATTATTTAAATGTATTATGTCAGACATTCTTGCGCATGTTAAGAATTTTATTATTATTATTATTATTATTATTATTATTATTAGCCATATGGTACAAGGAAGCCTGAGGCTTATGCTGCACCAGCCAAAAAAAAAAAAAAAATTCCCGAGTTACCCCCTGTGTGTGTGTGTGTGAGAGAGAGAGAGAGAGAGAGAGAGAGAGAGAGAGAGAGAGAGAGAAGTAGAAAGGCATCACCAAGAAAGAGAAGAATGATGATATCCAGCTCAGGACCCTAGGTTTGCCAAGCCCATACTCACCAGATGTGAGCCCCCGGGGTATTTAGAATATAGTACCCAGTGTTTCCGTATACTCTAACGCAAACCACCAGTAAATAGCATGCCTAGACTTGTCTATTATTGCTTGTCGCACAGATCCATGGGAGGTACCATGTTGTAAATTTAACCGCTAACCCATTTCCCCTCATTTACCCACACATCCCTTAAAAAGAACTGCTATACAAATCCGGCTTCACGCCTACCCATCACGTGATCAAAGGTTAAAGTTTTGATAACCATTGTTAAATTTTGGTAAACATTTAGAGGAGCTTTTAACTGCGCTACTTTATTTGATAATCGAACATCCGAAATGTAGCCAAATACCTACAGGAGTGCTTGGCGCGCGCTATTTTCGCATAATAGTAAGCACATAAAAAAGAAAACCTTGCTTTAAAAGTTTGTATGATGATGTGTGTTCGAATAACAGGGATACCTGAGGGAGATGGGGGGGAAGGCCTAACGCTAAATGCATATCAAAAGGGGAAAAAAGTCGCAGGCATTTCTATAAAAAAAAATAGCTTATAACTTTGATCAAAGTAATTAAACTGTTATCAAAATTAAGCCATAGTTTTTAATTAATCAAAAGTATGATCACTATTAGCAAAGGTTCGATCTTTATTGCCACAATACATAATAGAAAATCTAATTTCATAGAAAATATAATATATTAAATGTGAAACGTAAATCGGCAGATGATAAATCAATATTATGTAATGTAATGTTTCCTGCTTTTATATGACGCATTTCCTAAACTATTATTTATAAAATACATGATGAATAATAACTGCTTATTAATTTTATTTTATAATTTGAGTCTTACCATTGTGACACAGCTAATTCATGGGTTATTTTGAGATTGTTTGCAATATTTAAATTTATATATATATTGTATATGATTACGCTAAATATTGTCATAAAAAGATACGCTGAAAATAAATAATAATAATAATAAATTTATATGCACTTACATAGCATCAGCAATGTTCCGATTAATAATTTGGCTGTGGTAGTCGAACTTGGGACCAAAATCTAATTGTGGAACGCTCTCTCTCTCTGGTAAACGTTCATGAAACACAATGCTTTTTGGACTATTGTGGTGCTATTTCTAAATTAAGAAACGCGATTATGTGAAGTCTATAAAACCCTCTTCCCCACTTCTTTTCATAGCAAATAGGATTTTACTACCAGTCAATTAATATCTAGCAAAAGCATTAACAAATTTAGAACTTTACCAACGCCATCTACATTAGAAACTAGTGCAGTATCAAGGCGGAGATAGTAATAGTAATGGCGCCAAGAAAGCAAGCGTATGAGCTTTTGTAGCATCAGCCAAAAAAAAAAAAAAAAAATTCACACATCCATTCCCTCTAAAACTTTGTCCAGTTCCTCCTTCAATTTATTTAAGCTATTAACTTCCACAACGACAGATGGAAGTTTGTTCTAGCAATTAACCACCCGCTGGCTAAAAACAACTCTCCGCACATCTATCTGTTCTACAACTGTCTTTCATCAAATTTGAATTTATGCCCCCTCAGGTTCGTAATCTGAGCAAGCGGAAGAATCCCATCAGAATTCAGCGTGCTCAACTGATTCAAGGCCTTATACATCGCAATCAGATCACCTCGCAGGTATCTAGTCTCCAGACGCTGCAATTTGCAGAACTTAAGCCTTTCTTGGTAAGAGGACCCCTTCGTTCCCCTCACCAATCTTGTTGCTCTTCTCAGTACACGCTCAAGCAACTGTACATCCATCCTAAAACGAGGCCTCTAGTACGCAATACTCAAAGCGTGGCCTGACAATTGCCTTATAAAAAGGGATAATCACCTCCTTTTCCCTACTACCAAAATTCCTATATATCATTAACAATAATACCCCATGAGCAGATGAAACGTTAGGTTGATCTAGCAGTTAGGTGTGTGTAAGCGCCAAAACAAAACAACTAAGGCCATGAGGCGGCAATATATTACCTGTAAGTGCGGCATATATTCTTCGGTTGGCTTGCTGTTTACGGGGAAAAAAAACTCGAGTTTCAGGTTTAAAATCATGCAGCCCTTTCCTGAGACCAACTATCAAAGCCACGTTGTGAAAAATACCCATAAAAATATCTTACATCGTTGACGAGGTTCGAACTCAGACCTTTTCCAGCCGGCATGGGAGGCTAGTAATTATAATTAGTGTGTTACCCTCGTGGGCTCACTTGTTCAATTCAAAACACCAATCTGTAATCTTTTGTGTTATTTGTTATAATTACAGTACTTTCTTATCAATTTATAAATATCGTAATTTTTCTTTTTGTATGTTCATCATGCCAGCCAGCATTTGGCTGTACCAAAAGACTAAAAAAACACTTTCAGTAGTTACTTTTCACAGCTAAAATAGATTTTAGAGATAAGCATAACCCTTAAAAACATAACCCCTTTTAAACAAATAAAAGTATAAAAAAAATTATTATAAGCGATAATTTTTAGTCAACATCTCACTGAGAGAAAAAAAAAAAAAAATGGTCCAGTGATGCAGATAAACAAAACAACGTGCTACGTTGCGAATTTCTGGGTGTACAACCAAGATTTTCTTATTGTAGGAAAAAACTGGTGACTTTCTGTGCCCATATACGCATCTTCTTGTTGTTAACTCATCCGGTGATGAAAAGGGGCTTTACCAGCAAACAGGGCCGTGCAAATGGGGAAGTGCATTGGATGCGCTGTACCAAGGGTCCCCGGTCTAGGGTGGCTCCAATTGGGGAGCCTTCAATGTCTCAACATAAATGAACGAGGCCCCTTAGCTCCTTTGCATCCGGGCCGTGCAAGGGCCCTGCCCCTAAGCTACATACATTGGCCAAAATAATATGAACTTTTGTGTTAAGATGGTCACAGACAGAAGAAATGCAAACAGACGTAAAGAAAAATGTGACATGGGGCGATCGCGTGTTGTCTTGTTGTGTAAAAAGGCTGCACAGGCTGTTCAACTGCAGTAATCTGAAGCCAGAACGGAGAAAACACGTGATCTGTCAGACTTTCAAAAAGGTCTTATCGTGGGTCCACGTTTAGTAGGAGACAAGATTCAAGAAACGACGGACATAACTGGTTTCTTAAAAGCATCCATCTCAAAGTTTTTAATGAGCGGAAAGCAAGCGATTCTTTCGGATAAATGGCAGAAAAACAATACTCCAAGAGGGAAGTCTTTGTGCTTTACAGAAGACTACAGAGAAAAATTAGGAAATCCGGTGTATATACGGCAAACAACATCTGACTTCAACAAAGTCCAGAACTGCCCTATATCAACTGTACCATGTGCAGGGAATAGAAAACATTGTGTATTGGCAGGCGCTTGCCTATTCAGAAGCCACTGTTTTTCAGAGAAAAACAAAAATCTGCTTGCAGTGGTGCCGAGAACTTCGTTGCTGTTGTAGGGATTTTAGGAGCATCAGCAACTAAGGCCATATTGCTTAGTGAATATTGTCTGTCGTTTGCATATGTTCTGAGGTCGAAGGTAAAACCGAGTTTCCGGAAGTGAAAACCATGCTACTATCGCCGGAGGCCGATTAATTAAACCATGTTGTGAAAAAGGCCCATGAACCGAGAACATGGTTATTGAAAAGTGGAAAAATGGAAGATGTCATGTCGGTAGCCGAATCACAATACACTTTCTTTTTAACTTATGGTAGGCAGAGAGCGTGGCGAGAATTTCACAAGCAATTGACCCTGCTTGCCTTGTAAAAGCAACTCAAACCTCTACAGGTGATATCATGGTATGAGGAATGTTTTGTTGGCATGGACTGGTTCCGTTGATACTGATGGAATGTAGAAATATCATCCAAGGGGTACCTGATTTTGCTACAGATCTAATGCACCCTACCATGTTACACTTTTATCCCGAAGGTGATTGCCACTTTAGGGATGGCAATGCAGCAGCGCATCGTGCTAGAATGGTTCGGAGAACATGACACGGATTTCCACCATCTTCTCTAGTCCCCACATTCACCAAATCTCAATTCTATTGGGAATGTGTAGGATATGCTGGAGAGAGCTAGTCGACAACGAACTCCTGTTCCTTAAACATTTTCGCAGTACGTGATATTTTGCTGAAGAATGATTACAATTAGACCAAAACGCACTAAAAGCTTATACAATCCATGCCGCGCCGCACACATGCTGTTAATCGAAACAAAGGCAGCCCGATTCGATACTGACTAAAGGTTCGTGTTTTCTGGCCAATGAGTGTACATGCTTATTAGAGAATCAGGATATTTCTGCAAAAAAAGGCACAAATTCACTCATTCGCTTTTATCACCGCTGAAAGAGATTGCTTAACTCAACTTTTGTATGGAAACAGCTTAACATGTTTCAAACAATCTTGTACGTGGACGGTTCTTCTAATTAAAGTTGTTGAGAGAGAGAGAGATTTTCCAAGAGCCTGTGTAAATATGCGAAAAAAGTTTTTCCATTCTTTTTACTGATATTAGCATTCATTTTGGCAACCGTGGACCTAATCATTTCAAACTTGTTAACTATCATGTTGCAAACATGCTTTGCAGGGCACTGAAGCTTTCAGAAAGAGGACGGGAAGGGTGAACCGGATGAAAAGCATTGAGCCCCAATGTAGAAGAGAATGCAAGTTGTTTTTTTTTTTAAATTACTAAAACATAGTTGTAACAAAAGGTTGAAGAATTCTTAGTGTCTAGTAAAAACGATAAAAAGTTGTAATTTTAATCTTTCTGCCATCTTTATAAACCACATTATCAACCGGAAAGTCTTCTGAACTTTTGACTTATTGAAAAATGGTCAAACGTTTCTGACTATTAGGCCTAATATCGATCAATCCGCTTATTATATAACAAAGTCAAGCCAAGCCAAATGCTGCTGATAGCATTGTTGAAAACTGAATCCTGCTAGTAATCTTCCCATAATGTCTCAAGCCACAGTGATACTCAAAAAAATTTAGTCACTTGCAAAATTCACTGAATTTCTTTGAAATTTGGCAATATATATATATTGTAATAGCCTTAACTTATTCATCATCCACCTCTAGAAAGCTCTCTTAGATGATGTCACATGCCATACACGATTGCATCACCCTATCGGCATTATAAATAGAGTGCATATGCCACGAGTCCAATGTTCTGTGCTATTGCAGTGACTAAGTTTTAACAATTAACACCATGAAGGTTAACTGTTACTGTTGCGTGAATGCAGATGGACATTCTAAGCGGGAAGTAGCTAAAAGGATTCACGGTAATCAGTTAAAAATGGCGAGTTTATTATGAAAATTATGAGAAACTAGAAGTCTAAACAAAAAGAAAGGAAGTGGACGTCAACGAATATCTTTTTCAGCACAGGAAAGATTTCTGGTCCGTCTGTGTGTCCGCAACAGAAGATCCTCGTCGACCGATCTCAAAATAACATGGGAGGAGGATACCGGAGTAAAGACAAGTACTGCTACTGAAGTATACGCCTTTTCTCATTGGGATTAATATTACATTGCCCCCCAAAAAAAGGCCACTTTGGTTGTAAAAATGAAAGCCTAGTCTAAAGTAAGCAAAAGAGCACGCTAGTTGGCTTGAGGATCAATGAAAATGTGTTATTTTCTCCGATTAATCAAAATTCAACTTGCATGGTTGAGACGGCCAAAAAACTGTTAGAGGAAGAAGAGGAGAAGAATATCATCCTGACGGTATAGTCCCAAAAGTGAAACATTATGCATATCAAATGATATGAGGTTGTATTCACTTAGAGGAGTTAGCCGTCTAGAATTTGCAAAAAGATTTAGTGAATGCTGAGCTATACAAGGACATTTTGAGAAAAAATTATTCCCCACAATTAGTGATCATTATGAGAATGTTGCCAGTTGCATTTTTCAGGACAACTCTGTTCCATGTCATAGAGCCAAAACCATACATATTCATAAACCATTCACTAAATCAACTAAAATTAGCAAACGTCGGGCATTTTTAGCTCAGACGAAGAAGCTTCGTCTGAGCTAAAATTGCCCGATTACGGTTTTAAGGCAGAAGCGCTTCAAAACGCGGTTCTGTTTTGGCATAGAGACTCGTTTGCTTCCGGTTCCTTTTTTTTCCTATCAGCAGAATCAGTATTCTTGAGTTTGGAAAGAAATCTACTCACTGTCGACTTATTACAAGATACTCTAAAAGCAATATGACGGGAAGAACATCCTTCCTCACGTAAAGCAACAATAGCACTCTTTCTTGGTGGGGTCAACTGCAGGTAACTCGCCATCGTGACACAAGCAAGGAATGACTACAACTCTTGCAGAGCGTGCTTATATAGCTGCTGAAAGTAACAGCTGATGCAATATTACGTCATCACCATACGCATGTCAATCTTATCTGATGCAATCTGTAAGAAATATTGGCATATATTTACGTTATTCGGACAATTACAATTTTAAGGGATGATGCCCTTTCTTTGAACACCAGTGTATGTACTTAAGGTATCAACAGTCAGTTTTCCCAACTTCCACAGTATGTCTCTATGGTAAAGCAATCTGACTTCCGAGAAAAAGACGATAGTTATTGCTTAGACTGTGGTTCAATTCCATCAAATAATTAAATCTCTGTGAGAGTAATATTAGCATTTAGCATTAGTACAGGCATACGATGCAAGAAAGCAAGCTTATGCAGCATCAGCCAAAAAAAAAAAAAAAAAAACCGCTCCCATTTTACCCCTCCGAATACCTGTTCGTTCCAAATGCCTGTCCAGCTCAGCCTTAAATTTATTTAGGCTATCAACTTCCACAACAAAGGATGGAAGTCTGTTCCACCAACCAACTACCCGCTGGCTAAAGGCAAATTTCCGCACATCTGTCTTTCCTCAATTTGAATTTATGCCCTCTCAGGTGATTATTCTGAGCAAGAGGAAGAATCCCATCAGCATTGAGCATGCTCAAACCATTCAAGGCTTTATACATCTCAATCAGATCACCTCGCAGGTGCCTAGTCTCCAGACACTGTAATTCGCAAAATTTAAGCCTTTCTTCGTAAGAGCAACCCATTGTTTCATTCACTAGTGTTGTTGCCATTCTCTGTACTCGTTCCAACAGCTCTACATTCTTCTTAAAATAAGGCCTCCAGACCTGTATACAGTACTCAAGGTGTGACCTGGCCATTGCCTTATACAAGGGGATAATCATCTCCTTATCCCTGCTAGAAACATTTCTGTATATCATTGACAAGACACCATGAGTCACTCTTGCAGACCGTCTGCACTGCTCAGAAAACTTCATATCTGCCCGCACAATTACCCCCAGGTCCATTTCGTTCTCTACCACTGTCAGTGTAGTACCACAGAGTTGATACGTTACTCTGGGGTTACTGCTTCCCATATGTAGTACTTTACATTTGTCAATGTTAAACTTTATTTGCCACCTCTCAACTTTTCTAAATCCCGTTGCAGCAGCGTACTGTTACTAGTGTCCTTATTGATCCCTACCCATTTACTGTAGAAAATCAAACGAGGTACAGATCAGGCCAATAACACTCCTCTCAAAATCTTGCTCTTCTGCAGTAGTTGATACAGGATTGAGAGATCTAGAAACTTACCAAAGTGCATGGATATGCAGCTAATATGAACACCAATGAAAAAGCAGTAAGAGGAACCAATAACAGAGATACACGAGGATGATGCAATGGACACAAAGCGAGAACTGTTTGCTAAAAATAGATAAAACAAAAATTTACTGCAACAAGCAGGCTAACTTGAAAAATAAATCAGAATCAGTGAAATTAAAATAATGAATATTATAGAAAGGAATTACAGCGACTTTCTAATTCTAATTACTTTCAAGAATTAATTAGCCACTACAGTCATGAAGGTCTGTCTCTAGAGAAGATTTACTTAACCTTTCAAGTCTTTCCTTCAATAAAAATAAAAAAAACTTTGCACTCTTCACAAGAGACAAGCTTGGAACATTTCTTGATGAGGTGAACGAATACGATGGAAAAGGAATAATTTACTATATCTATGTCCGTTCTGTTTTCCACCTCAACCTTGTCGCATGGAGAGTTAAGACTACTTACTAGAACTTAAGTATAGCCACTGCCATGCTTACGTAATACTCGACTTACAGAAATTCGACTTTAAGTTTTTGCCGGCTGGTGCAAACTTAAAAAAATCGTGGAAACGTATCTTGCATCCCGTAGGAATACTGTGAAAATATCGTAATGTGAACCCAATAACACGTTGTTTTGTTTTTTTGGTAATTCTTTCCAAGACCTCGGAAGTCGAAATTTTCGCTGTATAACTAAGCTGTTTATCTCTTTAAAAGGTCATTTTGAACGCCTTTGTGTTATTTTTCTAAAACACATTTCTGGAGGTCACTACCATAAAATAATAAAAACAATTTCCACTTTCCGGTTTATTGGGCTTTTCTGTTAGCGCATTAAACGGGTAGTAAACTTGATCTTATTGCATTTGCAATAATACTGATAACTTGAATTCTGTGGGTTTTTACGTTACGGTATTATGATGAAATGAGTTCCCCTTCACTGAAATCTTCAATCATATAAAAAAAAAAAACATAAATAGAATTGATGATGATTAATTAAGACGTACGAACAGAACACAGTTTGGCATCTATTGCACGGAATTAGGTCTAGCTGCTTCAACAGTGAATACTATTTTAAGGTTCAGTGCGTATAAAAAAGAACATGTTAAAGGATCAACACATCAAAGGCAGGATCAAAGGGAGGCAACTAGAGGGAGTAATACTCTTGATCTGATTATCAGTAGTGATTCTTCTGCATTAGGAATCTGCAGATAAATGAACCACTGGGTGGCAGTGATCACAGTGTGCTGAAGTGGGATTTACTCAAGGAGGTAACTACCATCAGAGGTAAAGGGAAGGGTTTTTGCTTTCGTAAAGGCGACTATGCTGGTCTGAGACAGTATTTAAATTCTATACAGTGGGACCAACTGATGATGTTACCAACAGCAAATTCAAAATGGGAAGCATTCAAGGAACTAATCTTGGAAGCTACCAGGCTTTACATACCAACCAAGAAATATTGTTCAAGGTTCAGGCCTAAATGGTTGTCAGATGAACTAATGAGACATATGGCAGAGAAGAAAAATGCATGGGATACATACAAATTAATGGGTGACGTGGAAGCCTATGATAGATATAAGTTGGTCTGTAACCAAGTCACAAAGGAGATTAGGCAGGCAAAGGCAGATTATGAGAAATCCTTGGCAAAGGATGCAAAGAAAAACAGAAAAGAGTTCTTTACCTATTTAAACTCAAGAAGGAAAGGGATGAATCAGATTGGTCCACTGGATGTTGATGGTTCAACAGTTGAGGATCCAGCTCAGGTGGCTAACAATCTAAACGAGTATTTTGCATCTACATTCACACATGAGGAGTTATTCAGGAAGGGGAATGTCGTAGGTGAAGTAAACATTGGCAGTGAGCTAGATGATTTTCTAATAACTGAGAGGAAAGTGGAGGAGAAATTGTTGAGGATAAACATAAAAAAGGCACCCGGGATGGATGGGATCTATCCAGTTATATTAAAGGAGGCAGCAAAGGAAGTAAGCAAACCCCTAGCCATAATTATGAGAGCTTCTTTGGACTCAGGGGAGGTACCCATGGACTGGAGATGTGCAAATGTAACCCCAATTCACAAAGGAGGATCAAAGGCTGACACAAGTAATTATAGACCTGATAGTTTAACTTCGGTTCCAGGAAAATTAATGGAGGCACTGGTTAAAGAAGCACTGCAGGATCATCTGGACAAGAATTCAGTTATAGCTCAGACACAGCATGGGTTTGTTAAGGGCAGGTCTTGTCTGACCAATTTGATTGGATACTATGATGTAGTCACAAAAGAACTGGATGCAGGGAATAACTTTGATATTATATATTTGGATCTTAGAAAGGCTTTTGATACTGTTGCGCATGGAAGACTGCTGCACAAATTGGAGAAGTGTGGCATTCGAGGCAAATTGCTGCTATGGATAAAGGGATGGTTGAGTGGCAGAAGACAGAGAGTGGTAATCAATGGACACTGCTCAACGTGGACTAATGTTATTAGTGGAGTTCCTCAGGGTTCAGTGTTGGGTCCATTGTTGTTTTCTGTATTTATAAATGATATTGATGATGGTGTATCAGGCTTAATGTCCAAGTTTGCAGACGATACAAAGGTTGGCAGGGTTGTTAAGGACACTACTGATACTATGCTGCTGCAACAGGATCTGGAAAGGTTGAGCAGATGGGCTGAGAGGTGGCAAATGAAGTTTAACATTGACAAATGTAAAGTACTACATATGGGAAACAGTAACCCCAGATCAACGTATCAACTCTGTGGTACTACGCTGACAGTGGTAGAGAATGAAAAGGACCTGGGGGTAATTGTGCAGGCAGATATGAAGTTCTCTGAGCAGTGCAGACGAGCTGCAAGAGTAGCTCATGGTGTCTTGTCAATGATATACAGGAATTTTTCTAGCAGGGACAGGGATGTGATTATTCCCTTGTATAAGGCATTGGTCAGGCCACACCTTGAGTACTGTATACAGGTCTGGAGGCCTCATTTCAAGAAGGATGTAGAGCTGCTGGAACGAGTACAGAGAAGGGCAACAAGATTAGTGAATGGAACAAAGGGTTGCTCTTACGAAGAAAGGCTTAAGTTTTGCAAATTACAGAGCCTGGAGACTAGGCATTGCCGAGGTGATCTGATAGAGGTGTACAAGGCTTTGAATGGCTTGAGCATGCTCAATGCCGATGGAATTCTTCCTCTTGCTCAGAATAATCACCTGAGAGGGCATAAATTCAAATTGAGGAAGGACGGATGTCGGATAGATGTGCGGAAATTCGCCTTTAGCCAGCGGGCAGTTGGTTTGTGGAATAGACTTCCATCGCTTGTTGTTGAAGTTGATAGCCTAAACAAATTTAAGGCTCAGCTGGACAGGTATTTCGAACGAATTGAGGGGTGAAATGGGAGTAGTGGTTGTTTTTTTTTTTTTTTTTTTGGCTGATGCTGAATAAGCTTGCTTTCTTGCATCATATGCCTCTACTAATGCTAATGCTAATGCATTTAAGATCAACGGTGATCACAAAACAGCGTTCAGGTGCTATATCGAAGATGGAAAAGCTATTAATAATATGGATGGAAAATCAGATTCAGAAGCGAGTGCCTCTGAGTCCAACGGTTATTCAAACAAAAGCAACAGGTATTTATGAAGATATTAAGGATAAGTACGGCGAACCCCAAGCCACGTTTGTGGCAAGCAACAGGTGGTTTTAATAAGTTCAAGCATCGTGCTGGTTTCCAAAACATTAAAGTATGTAGTGAAGTGGACAGTGCCGATTCTGCAGCTGCAGAGAAATTTTGCGGCGTGTTGGAAAAAACCCTTTTAAATCTTCACAGCCTTCAACTTCCTCACTGGTGTACTTATCAGCTGGAGACATTGATTGTGGCAACTATGCTCGAAATGTAAATTTTGCTGGCGTTATGCCTCTCCTCTCTTTTTGAAATTTTTGTAATTTTTCCTACATGAGATAAAAAAAAATTGAATAAATAATTCTATTTAAACGTTCGTCGAACATATTTTTTTTTGCTTCAATCAAATTTACAAGTGTTGCATAAGCATTTAGGTAAATTCCGACTTACATAGAGTTCCACGGAACCCTATGTTGCTGTTGTACAGGTTTTAGGTGTATGTGCAACTTAAATCATATTTCGGCATATCTAAGGTCTGTATATCGAGTGTTTTCTGTGGTCAATTTTCTGAACACGCATTTGGTCAAAAAATCCGAGTTCCTGGAAGGAAAAACCATGCTACCCTGGCCCGAGACCGATTAACTGCAGTCAGTCTGAATTATCAAAAATTGAACAGGTGAATTGTTTCATGGCATTTTAGAACAGGTGATTTTACTGAGCAGCAAATTTGCATAAAAAAAAAAAAAAAAAACGCAACAGAAACCCAAAAAATGTAAAAAAAAAAAAAAAAAACCCAACTGCTTCAGGAGATGTGTCATTTAAAGATTTTTCAGTGATTGGCAAAGTTTACAGTGGCTCCTTCTCCATCGAAGCCTACCCTGGCTACCCTTTAACTTCAAAAACCAATTATTCAGATTCGTGTTCATAATCGAATTGGGTGTGATCGATGTTTGAGTGAAGATGCTAGTGAAAGTGATATTTCATATTGATGTCAATCAGCTTTAGCATGAGTTGGCATTTCGGCCAACTTCAGTGCCTGTTCTCATTGATGAACGCAGTGGGTGGCAAATTTTTGCACCTGATTCTCCGTGCTAGTGAACCACAATTTATTTTTCATTATCACCAACGAGTCATGCATGACTATGGCTCGGAAAGTAATAGTGAGGCAATTTTATTTAGTGATTTTAATGTTCACAGTTCCATTAAGCTTCGATTTTATAGTTACACAGACAACTAGTTGTGACACTGATGCTTTTCCCATTACTAATGATCTCACTCAACTTTTTCATTTACCTGCCATACTAGACAATCCTAACCATACACCTAACACTCTTGATCTTATCATTAGCAATCCTTCAAAGTGCATCATCAATGATATGATATCATGGTCTCTTATGCCATGGTGATTATCAGCATCATGTGGTTTGGCATTACAAGAATGCAAATTGGGATGATTGATTTTTATTTTCCTTGGTTGGTTATGTTATTTGGTTTTTAGGAGCATTAGCAACTAAGGCCATATTGCTCCAGGATATGCGGTGGTCATTCCCTGACCTTTCTGCATCCTCCGTATTTGGTGGTGACGGGCTCGAACCCCGGTCTAATCAAGAAAAGTGTGCTATGCACTGCTGCTCCTTCCCACCTGGTTATGGAGGCGCCTCCTTGGTTGGACTGTTTAAATTTTATCTCAATATTGTCAGTGATATTCTTGTAGGGATGAAATCTTTTATTCCATTTCACTCTTAAATCATGCCAATTATCTGTCTTGTTTTCCCAATAAATGTACTAAGGCTGTTTGATAGCCATAAATGAGGGTTGAATTTGAAAGTGTCTGCAATTCTGCAAATGACGTTGTAGAGCGGATATCATCTTTTAAGGGCATACAAGGTGATATAGTTGTACACGTTGGCACTAATGATATTAAGAGTAGGAGACCGGTGGAATTACTTAACAAGTACAGGTCACTGTTGAAAAAAAAAGCCGTGAATTAGGGTTGAAATTGAAAGTGTCTGCAATTCTGCCCAGACACGATGGGAGGAGGGAGTATATGATGAGAGTCTTGCCGATCAATTCGGCCCTGGAAAGATTGTGCAAGGCTCAAGGGGTAGAATTTTTTTTCAGCCTGGTCTGTACTTGTTAACAGGTGAGCTGCTTCTACAGGGATGGGATACACTTAAATAGAAAGGGTGCAAGAATATTTGCTGATGCTATAGAGGCAGTGTTTGGTGGGTCAGAAAACTGCTAGCTTGGGAGGGATACAAGAACTAATGGAAGCCACTGGCAGAGGTGAGTGATTCTTGCACTGCTTCTATTGGAATGAGCAGCAGCCTGGAAAACAAGATGCAGGGTATATATTTCAGGACTGCTGGGAGTCATTGGGGTACAAGTAAACACATGGGTTGTGTTAGAGTAGCTAAGAATAGGAACAGGTGCATATATACTTGCATGTACACCAATGCTAGGAGTTTGGTAAATAAATTTGATGAATTTGAGGTATTGCTCAAAACATCAAAGGCAGATATTGTTGGGATATCAGAGATGTGATGTCACAGATATAAGGAATGCAGAACTGGAATTTGGGGAGTACAATGTGTACAGGAAGGGAGGTGGGGTTATGCTATTATTTAAGAAACACATAAAATCCAAGGAAGTGAAGCCAGTCGACATCGCTGGACAGTGCAGTGTTGAGTCAGTTTGGTGTGACATAAGCATTGGGAGATCAAAATTGAGAGTAGGAGTGTGTTATAGGCCTAATGACTCTGATGAGTATAATAAGAAACTGTACAGGGAAATAGAGTGGGCCAGTAAATCAGAGTCTTATAATGGGGGATCTTAATTTCCCAGATATTCACTGGAATTTGTGGGTTGGTCACGCACACACTAACAAGGCTTTTGTGGATTTATTGGATGATTCTTTTCTACATCAGCATGTTCAGGAGGCAACTAGAGTAATACTCTTAATCTGATTATCAGTAGTGATTCCTCATGCATTAAGAATCTGCAGATAAAGGAACCACTAGGTGGCTGTGATCACAGTGTGCTGAAGTGGGATTTACTCAAAGAGGTAACTACCATGAGGGGTAAAGAGAAGGGTTTTTGCTTTTGTAAAGGCGACTACGGTGGTCTGAGACAGTATTTAAATTCTATACAGTGGGACCAGCTGATGATGTTACCAACAGCAAATTCAAAATAGGAAGCATTCCAAGAATTAATCTTGGAAGCTACTTGGCTTTACATACCAACTAAGAAATATTGTTCAAGGTTTAGGCCTAAATGGATGTCAGATGAACTAATGAGACAATATGGCAGAGAAGAAAAATGCATGGGAATCATATGAATTAATGGGTGACATGGAAGCTTATGATAGATATAAGCTGATCTGTAACCAAGTCACAAAGGAGATTAGGCAGGCAAAGGCAGATGAGAAATCCTTGGCAAAGGATGCAAAGAAAAACAACAAAGATTCTTTACATATGTAAACTCTAGAAGGAAAGGGATGAATCAGATTGGTCTACTGGATATTGATGATCCTGCTCAGGTGGCTAACAAACTAAATGAGTATTTTGCATCTACATTCACCCATGAGGAGTTATTCAGGGAGGGAAATGCCAGAGGTGAGTTAAACTCTGGCAGTGAGCTAGATGATTTTGTAATAACTGAGAGGAAAGTGGAGGAGAAATTGTTGAAGATAAACATAAAAAAGGACATGGGGTGGATGGTATTTATCCAGTTATATTAAAGCAGGCAGCAAAGGAAGTAAGCAAACCCTTAGCCATAATTATGAGAGTTTCTTTGGATTCAGGGGAGGTACCCATGGACTGGAGATGTGTAAATGTGACCCCAATTCACAAAGGAGGATCAAAGGGCGACACAAGTAATTATTGACCTGTTAGTTTAACTTCTGTTCCAGGACAATTAATGGAGGCACTGCAGAATCGTCTAGACAAGACTTCAGTTACAGCTCGGACACAGCATGGTTTTGTTAAGGGAAGTCTTGCCTGACCAATTTGATTGGATACTATGGTGTGGTCACAAAGGAACTGGATGCAGGGAATAACTTTGATATCATATATTTGGATCTCAGAAAGGCTTTTGATACTGTTGCACATGGAAGACTGCTGAACAAACTGGAACAGTGTGGCACTGGAGGCAAATTGCTGCTATGGATAAAGGGATGGTTGATTGGGAGAAGACAGTGGTAATCAATGGACACTGCTCATCGTGGACTAATGTTATTAGTGTAGTCCCTCAGGTTTCAGTGTTGGGTCCATTGTTGTTTTCTATATTTATAAATGATATTGATGATGGTATATCAAGCTTAATGTCCAAGTTTGCAGACGATACAAAGGTTGGCAGGGTTGTTAAGGACACTACTGACAGTACGTTGCTGCAACAGGATCTAGAAAAGTTGAGCAGATGGGCTGAGAGGTGGCAAATGAAGTTTAACATTGACAAATTTAAAGTACTACCTAAGGGAAGCAGTAACCCGAGAGTGAGTTATCAACTCTGTGGTACTACACTGACAGTGTAGAGAACAAAAAGGACCTGGGGGTAATTGTGCAGTGCAGACGGTCTGCAAGAGTAGCTCAGTATCTTGTCAATGATATACAGGAATTTTTCTAGCAGGGATAAGGTGATTATTCCCTTGTATAAGGCAATGGTCAGGCTACACCTTGAGTACTGTATACAGGTCTGGAGGCCTCATTTTAAGGATGTAGAGCTGGAGGAACGAGTACAGAGAAGGGCAACAAGATTAGTGAATGAAACAAAGGGTTGCTCTGATGAAGAAAGGCTTAAGTTTTGGAAATTAGTGTCTGGAGACTAGGCACCTGCACGGTGGTCTGATTGAGGTGTATAAAGCTTTGAATGGTTTGAGCATGCTCAATGCTGATGGGATTCTTCCTCTTGCTCAGAATAATCACCTGAGAGAGCATAAATTCAAATTTTGGAAAGACAGATGTGCGGAAGTTTGCCTTTAGCCAGCAGGTAGTTGGTTGGCAGAACAGACCTCCATCCTTTGTTGTGGAAGTTGATAGCCTAAATAAATTTAAGGGTGAGCTGAACAGGTATTTGGAACAAATGGATGGGTGAAATGGAAGCGGGTTTTTTTTTTTTTTTTGACTGATGCTGCATAAGCTTGCTTTCTTGCATCATATGCCTCTACTAATGCTAATAAGCGACAACCTATCCCTATACTTATTGGGCACTACTTATATTCCCACCTGTTATAATCTGATGGTTCCATTGCATCCTCAGCTAAGGGCAAAGCTGACTTTTTTACATTTTTTAACATTTTACTCTTCTTGTACTGATGAGCTTGATAGACTTCTTACCATATCCAGTATACTCCACTCAATGCCTCTTGTGGTCCTCTCACAAAAGAACATTAAACTTCTGAACAATAGAATTCTGATGCCAAGAAAGCTTCAGTTCTCGATGGCATTTTTCCAATTCTCCAAGCCTGTGCTCCTGAGCTTGTATCTTTTTTTCACTTTACCCTATTGGGTGATTTTCCTTCTGCATAGAAATATCCTGATATATAGACAGTTCCCATAAAGGGATCTTGCCTCCCTTCCAGTTGCCATACCATTGCACTTACCTCTATTCTTTCCAAAGTAACCAAAAAATTCAGTTGCCAACTCTTACACTAACTTGAAATCATGCTGATCAATGTTCACCAATATGGATTCCATCAACATTGATCCACTGGTGTTATGAATGGCTTTTGTTACTATTGTTGGATAAATCTGATGGAAAAGTTCAGTGAAACTCAAGCAGTTGCCCTTGACATTTCAAAGGCTTTTGACCATATTGCATAAAGATCTAAACAAGTTTCCATCTTCTGGATTGCTGTTTTTTCTCAGATGGTGGTCTACTGATTTTACTAATGGTAACATAAAAAAACCTGAAATTCCCATCACTGACTGTGTTCAAACTCAGTACTGCATTCTCACACTGCAATTTTAATGCAGTGTGAGAAGACTGATTATTATGTTCTACTTGTGAGGTCAGAATAACTAGCATGGCATATTGTAATTACGAACAACATGTAATGATTTAATCATAGTACAAGATTTCGGCAGAGCTGTGCAGTTAAACTGATTAGAACAGGGGTTCTCAACCTTGGGTTAGGGTTAGGGTTTCAGGGGGGGTAATTGGGATCACAGATTGATAGATTCATAAACTGTTGGAATATTGATCTTTCTACAAACTACAATTCTACAGATTGTACATAATCTACAGGACATCACACTTTATTGGATGTCACATATTAAATTAAAGATAAATATTTCACTTTTTTATCTTTTTGGAATGCATCTTTTGAGTCAGACAATCTTGGAAAGAGGGAAATGATATTCTGACATATGGTGAAAAGGGTGCATGGGACAAAAAAGGTTGAGAACCACTGGATTAGAACTATACCTAGATGCTTATTCAAAATTGATTAATATATTTTTTTTAATTTGTAGTCAGTTTTTTAAACTGAATAGATGTTTACAAGTCATTAATCCCTTTACAAATTTGTGTATGCTATTCATTTTAATTGTAAAATTATATTTATCTTTACATTTAATATTTTTGTCATTTATCCCATTAGTTTTTTTTTTAATCACTCCCTCAAAACATTTCCACAAAACTCAAGCTCTCATATATATAAATGCAACACAATCACAAAGAGTTGCCCAAAACTATAAACTTTTGTGTTTTTTGTAAAAAAACAACACAATCACAGAGTTTCCCAAAACTATAGATTTTTGTAGAGGATGATTCAAAAGTTGTACCAACCCCCAGTATATTTTCAGTTTTATTTCTATTATTATAAACATAATTATAAGATTACAATAGATATTGCAAGTGTTGTCCTTCCAAAATGCAAGCACCAACTGTTTTCATGTTTGATGAGACTATATGTATTACTGGTGAAATTTCTGATTTGATACTCTCTTAAAATGTTACTGTTTAGTGACTGAACATTAGCATATAACTGTTCAGAATCTGATCTGGGGAAGACCAGTGTTGCTGTAGTAGTAACACTGGTCATTCCCAGATCAATGATAAACAAACAATTACAATTCAGTTTACCTTTGCATACCATTCTGGAGTTTGCAAAGAATGGCACTTTTCTATACTTTGTCATCACTTACGTGCTATACATTTTGTGCTTACCAATGCTGAAATGATTTTATTTATTTCAGGTTGCCACCTTCAATGCCTGCTGAGTTGCCCTCCCTGCTTAGATAATTTAATTTGAAAATTAAATCAGAGACTAACAAAAAGTTAGCCGATATTCTATTTATTTAGAATACTACATGATTTATTATAATATCAACAATTAACAGATTACAGATTGCATCATTAACAAATTTATTACACAATTTACATGTCACATCAATCAGTGTGTGTGAATATGAGGTGTGGAAATAAAGTTTTTAGACTGATGCCATTGTGGTCACATTCAATGAGTTTGAAAATAAACAGAGGTATTATGTTTTAGTTCAAACTTCATCCAACAGATGGTGGTACAGAGATTATCCAGTATGCTGACTGGTTGCAAGCAAGAATTTGCAAAGCAACGAACGATTAAATTTTGCTCTAAACTGGGAAAATGTAAAACAGAAATGCATGAAATGTTAAAAACTGTTTAGGGTGATGAAATGTTGTCATACCAGCATTTGAATGGTATAAGTGGTTCAAAGATGAATGTGAGATTTTCAGCAACGACCCAAGAAGTAGACGTCTTGATATGGGGACAAAATTTCATAAGTTCAGAAAACCATGGCAAGATATTGTAGTTTGATTCTCAGAATGATGGCTTACGAGTTGAATATGAATAAGAAGACGTAATTTGAAAATTATAAAGCACCCAAACCTATGTTGGTTTAATTGTTTATTTCTGATTTGGAAATATGTATATAATGGAGTCAAACGTTACGTATTTTCTTACCACTTTTTCAGTGACTGCAATTAAAGTAATTAAGGGTTATTATTAATCTCATTCTTAAAATTATAGTAGAATTAAATTTCTAAAACAAGTTCAGATCTAATTGAATAATTTTGTTTTAAGGTTCATTTTATAAGCAAATACCAATAAGTAAGCATTTACCAGCTGTCTTTACAATGTCACCATCACAAAAGATCACTTCGGTCACAAAGATGTATTGACTTGTTTATGGGTGAAAAAAAAAAAAAAAAAAAAAAAATATATATATATATATATATATATATACTGTACACATACACACACTGTAGTTTTCTTAATCTCATTGCCAGGTGGTTTGGTGGATAAGAATCTAAAGGAGTATATTTATAATCTCAATACCATGGTTTATTTGTGCTCTGTGGGCAAAATTATTGCAGGTATTGTTCAGTGGATAATAGAGGGGATTAGTTCACATTTTCGGATACACAGTAATAAAAAAAATAAATTAAAAAAGCAAAAAGATAAAATTAAATAAACAAATTATATATTGTTAGAACACTTTACCCAGTCAAGATGTTGTTTCTAGGGTGGTTGGGAGGGATTGATCTAGGTTGCAGTGCATTCCTTAGTTGGGGGTGGGGGGATTTTTTTTTTTTTTTTTTTTGAGGCACCTCTGTAGCCAGGTGGGCAGGAGCAGCAGTGCGTAGCACACGCTTCTTGATTAGACCGGGGTTCAAGCCCATCACCACCAAATACAGAGGATGCGGAAAGGTCAGGGAATGACCATCGCATATTCCCGGAGCAATATGGCCTTAGTTGCTAATGCTCCTAAAAAAAAAAAAAAAAAACCCCAGTTTTTTTTGAGAGTTGGTTGTGGTTAAGTTTAAACTTTTTTAATATTATTTATTTGGGTTTTGACTATTCTTAAAGATGTGTGACTGTTTCCAATCTGAATTCCTTTGTAACAGTGAATGTTATCCATGGCATCTATTAAAAAGCTTTTTTAAGAGCCTACGGTTATGGTATCTATCTGTAGCCAATACTGATGTTTCAGGAAATGCCCATTTGTGGTCCTCTGTCCATGTATGGAAAGCTAAGTCTGAATTTGTTACTCTGCCTTTTTCAATGTCCTTCTTGTATTCTTTTGCTTTATGAGTTTTCCCTCTCTTTATCCTATGTAAGCTTTCGGGCATAAATTGTAGCCAGTATGTGGATTTAGTGGTGAGGATCTTGGAGAAGGGAAGAGGTCAAGATGGGGGTTTTTTTAATGTCTTTTGTTGTGGTTTTTTGATATCTGATAAAAATTTTATTATTATTTTTAACTATTTGGGCTATTTCTTTGCTGACACATAGTGCGTAGGGGATAGCAATAGTAATAGTATTCACTATATAGTGCAAGAAGCCAGAGGCTTTTGCTGCACTGACAAAAAAAAAACCCAAAACCCAAGTAGATAAGAAAATACAAATCATATGCTTCCCTCCTCACACAGGTAACTATCCAACTGACCTTTGAATTTATTTAAACTGTCAGCCTCAACTACCTGCAAGGGCAACTTGTTCCAGCAACTAACAGCTTGCTGGAACTAAAAGAAAACTTCTTACAACCTAATCTAAAACAGCAACTCCTGTAATTTGAATTTATGAACCCTAGTTCTGGAATTCTTTATAACAGTTTTATTGTTCATGATATCAGTTTGTGGATATCCACAGTTTCTAGAGATGTGTATTATTTTTATTATTATTATTTTTTAATACCACATATCCAAAACATATCCAAAAATGAGTACTAATCCTCTATTATTCATTAAGCCAATACCTGCAGGGCACAAACCCCGGTACTGAGACTATAAAGATAATCCCTTAGATTCGTTACCAAACCACCTGAAAACAAGATTCCAAAAACCACGTATATATATTTCACCCATAAACAAGTCAATAAGTTCTTGTGACCTAAGTGATCTTTCTTGGCAGTGATTTTGCAAAGGAAACTCGTAAATGCTTACTTATTATTGTTATTTACTTATATAAAATTAACCTTAAAACACAGAGTTCTTCGATTACACCCAAGTTTGATTTACAAATTTTTTTAGAAATATGATTCTACTAGAGTTTTAAGAATTATGTAAAAATAACCCTTAGTTACTCTCTGTGCAGTCACTGAAGTGGTAGTAATAAAATATCACAAAACGTTTGGCTCCATTATGAATATATTTCCAAATCAGAAATAAAAATAATTAAACAAACGTAGGCTCGAGTGCTTTATTATCATCAAATAACACAATTTACCTATGCACCATTCCACTCATGGAATATCCAAAAAAAACAAGATTTGTGAAGTTCTGCATGAAAATTTAGGGAAAAGGAAGGGCCTGTGTACAATTTGTATTGCATTCTCATGAATGAGCAAAAGCAACGAAGGGTATCATCATGCGAAGACTTCATCCAAACTTGTCAAAACAGCCTAATTTCCTCCACTGTATTGTCACTGGAGGAGGGTGTTTCAGAACAACCAAGAGATGAAGCAACAGAGCATGTAAAACCACCACCAAAGCCCAAAAAGTTTCATTTACAGAAGTACAAGTACAATTTACAGAAGTGCAAGGTCAAGACAATGCTAATCATGTTTTTCGACAAACAGAATGATTCACAAGGAATTTGTACCTGAAGGGGATAGTGTCAATGCTGCATTTATGTACAGATGCATCTTTGAAGCACCTGTACAAAAATGCAGCACTGACTCAGCACTACTGAAGCTCATTTGCCAGGTGAGACCACAATTTCGAGAGAAAGGCAGCTGTTTCTTGATGCATGACAGTACTCCTACCGATTCTGTATTGTTGTAAAGACATTTCTGATGAAACGTGGCATTGTACAGATCAATCATCCATTCTACTTTTCCAATCTAGCACCAATGGACTGCTTTCTCTCTCTCCTAAGGTGAAAAGTGACCCCAAAGGAACAGAATTTCTGGATGTTGAGGACATAAAAAAAATATAACTGCTGGGCTGAACATTATCAATTACTTCAAATAAAAATAAATTTCTTCAAGTCCTTCACTTTATATTCTTTTCAGTCTGTGAACTATTGCCACACCTCGCATAACTGGGCATTATTAAGATGACCGCCGTCTTATTGTAAACTTTCCTTTTTGTAATTGTGAAACATATATACGAACTTTGCTACTATCAGAGGTCTTCTTTATCCAAATCTGAAATTCAAATAAAAACAATGAAAAAAAAAATAATAAATATATATATATATATATTGGTTGATTTTATTTAATTAAATGGTATTTATCTGTAGGGAATTAAGTGTATATGGACCATATACACCTATTAAAATTTGGGTGGCAGTACAGTACACTGTACTGCCACCCAAATTTTAAGATGTTGGAATCTTCAAATAAGAGTGCTGCTAATCCTAGAGAAAATCATTTTATACACATCTTGTTAATCTTATTGTAAAGAAAATCCATATCAACTGGTTAAAAAACTAAAACTTTAAAGCACCAGCTCCAAGTGATATGAATAAATTAACAGGAGGCTTGTTAAGGCTAATTGTTCATCATACATAAGTAATCTTAATAATACTCAACAAACCATCCAGCTTTAACTTTTGTGAGCATGACAGAACTTGTGGTAGTACGAGTTCTGCCATTCCACCCCTATGTATATATAAATTCAAATTCAGAAAAGCTATCCATAATTAAGAATCATATTACAAATAAACATTTTTCTAAGATTAAGGCTAGTTCTGGAACAGGGGATGGAGAAGGTGGTGGCAATTAATTTTGATTTTTAAAAAATATTTTCTGGAGTATATATGTGTGTATATACAGGGTGTCTCAAAAATATTGGTACAAACGTTTAGGGGACGTAGGTAACATCTAAAGGAATGTGAATCGCATAGGAACTCATAACCGGAAACGTCACCATAAGTCGGTACATGGTGTTGTTCATCAGTTCACGAGAGGGAAAATTTCTGGTTTACTCATTCAAGCAGTAGTCGCCGCACAAAGAGCATGCATCGTATACGAACTGTGAGCTGGCAGACATGCACCTAGTGTATGGATTAGCAGAGGGCCCACACAGTGTGCGCACCCATGCGGCACAACATCGCTTCGCAATAAATGTGTGGGCAGGTATGGTCGGTGACTGCTTAGTCGGCCCATACCTGTTACCATCCAGCATGAACTCCGTTAAATATTGGATCTTTCTTGAACAAGTTCTACCAGGGTTACTTGACGACGTTCCAGTAAATGTGACGCAACATTTGGTTTCAACATGACGGGGTGCCTGCCCATTATGGAAGGTGTGTTCTTGACCATTTGAACAGGCGTCGATGGATTGGCTGTGGTGGACGAGTTGCTTGGCCTGGCCTCCATGCTCACCTGATTTATCGAGCCTTGATTTCTTTCTGTGGGGCTCTCAAATCTATCGTGTATGAATTGCCTGTGGAGACAGAAATGGATCTCGTGGCGAGACTCGTCTGCACTGCTGCTACTGTCAAAGAAACTCCAGGTGTGTTTGACAGTGTCCGCCAATCCATGCTGCATCGGTGTGACGCATGCATCGTGTCTCATGGTGGAACCTTTGAGAGTTACTTGACGACGTTCCAGTAAATGTGACGCAACATTTGGTTTCAACATGACGGGGTGCCTGCCCATTATGGAAGGTGTGTTCTTGACCATTTGAACAGGCGTCGATGGATTGGCTGTGGTGGACGAGTTGCTTGGCCTGGCCTCCATGCTCACCTGATTTATCGAGCCTTGATTTCTTTCTGTGGGGCTCTCAAATCTATCGTGTATGAATTGCCTGTGGAGACAGAAATGGATCTCGTGGCGAGACTCGTCTGCACTGCTGCTACTGTCAAAGAAACTCCAGGTGTGTTTGACAGTGTCCGCCAATCCATGCTGCATCGGTGTGACGCATGCATCGTGTCTCATGGTGGAACCTTTGAGCATCTGTTGTAACATCATGAAATGCATCCATCTCGTACTCCATTGTTAATATTATGTCAAATAAATGTTTGCCACTAATTACTGTCTTGTGTCATTTCTGCTTCTTGTGCCTCTGCTACTACTTTCCTGTGACGTTTCCGGTTATGGGTTTCTATGCGATTCACATTCCTTTAGATGTTATCTACCTCCCCTAAACGTTTGTACCAATATTTTTGAGACACCCTGTATATACACATTTTTCAAGGTTGTTCCAAACAATCTTTCAAACTGTCAGAAATCTTCCAGTAAGTGCCAACATTCCTTATCTGCATTTTTAGGCATGTTCACATATATATATACATATACAGTGGATTCTGGTTATTTGGGCCACCGGTTAATCAGGGCAGCCGTTTATTTGGGGCAAATTTAAAAAAAAACAGAAACCAATCGAGAAAATAGCCAGGGTTTACTTCGCTTAATTGGGGCAGCATGCCGTTTAATCGGGGCAGTAGACTGAAGCACTGGAAATTACCCTACGATTGTCTCCGATAGTTCCACGTGGTTCGGTCGAAATTCTTGAGGTCACAACCATAAAACAATAAAAACAATTGGCAGTCGCCTGTTTATTGGGCTTATTTTCTGTTAGTGAAATCTATCATAAACAGACAGTAAACTTGATCTTACTGAATTTGCGATAATACCGACAGCTGGAATTCTGTGGGTTATGGTGAAATGAGTTTACACTTCCATGAAATCTTCAATCATATAAAAAAATTAATTTTCAGATCTCTTCATTCTTATTTTTAAAGCTTTGTAATTCGTTACTCTGTTCTCACTTGCACGTATCGTGTTACTTGCAATTTGTGTGCCGTGTTCTCTGTTACTGATTGCCTATCTTTTTACGGTTTTAAATTTTAACCCCCACCCACAAATGTGAACAGAAATGTC
Source organism: Mastigoproctus giganteus (assembly GCF_048544385.1). Taxonomy (NCBI): domain Eukaryota; kingdom Metazoa; phylum Arthropoda; class Arachnida; order Uropygi; family Thelyphonidae; genus Mastigoproctus; species Mastigoproctus giganteus. The sequence continues at coordinate 236,133,992 of NC_143577.1, forward strand.
AACTAGTTCGTATGTACATATTACAGTACATATTAATTATTCCGTATCAAGTACATTCTTCCGATTTTCATGTATCATTTAATTTTTTAATTGGTAAGGTAATAAAGGATAAATTTGTGCTTAATATATCTTGACTTTTATAGCCTGTGGATAATATTCCTCATATTTTCTCTAATTAGAATCGCTGTTTAATAGAATTAAAATTCAATTCACAAATGTGATCACAATGACCGGCGCTTACTTCACATCGTATAGTGAACGGTACTTTACTATGGTGAGTTCGTCGTAACGTGATTTGATTGTACAGTAAACTAATTGTAAAGGGGGGGGATTACATTGTATTTTTAACTATTTACGTGAAACTTCGGATAATTAGGGCAGCCGCTTAATCGGGCCAAAATGCACTAGTCCCAATGTGTCCCAAATAACTGGAATGTACTGTGTATATATATATATACACCCCTTACAGGCAACCCCCGTATAACATCGTAGCTTTACAACACAGTTTTGCTCTAACATGATTGATAAATTGTGGCATTTGATCATTTATAAATTTTTCCAGGTATGTATTACTAAACTTTGTTCGTAAATTATGCCTAAGGAACTTAGGCATAATTTGGGTAACAGCCAATTTATTTAAAGAATGGTTTATAAATTGTTTTTGTGCCAGCTGTGGAAAACTATTTAAAGCAGAAAAATCTGGATTTCAAAGTTTTATTAACATTGGATAATGGCACCAGGCCATCCAAACATTGAAGTAATGTTCCTACAACCTAAAACAACTTCTTTAATTCAGCCATTATATCAAGGCATTATATCTACCTTTAAAACTCATTATATCGGATAATCGTTACAATCGATTTTGGAAAAAATTGATTCCAAATCTATCGAAGTGATGGAGGCATGGAAACATTTTTCAATTGTGGATTGTATCGGAATCATAGCTCAAAGAAGTAAAACCGTCAATGTGTGTGTGTGTTGGAAAAATGTATGGCCAGAGTCAGTTCATTCAGGAAATATGGTCAAACTGGCAGAAAATGGAACCGGTGCGATAGTAGACTTGCTAATTGGTAGGAGGGGAATATTTCGATGATATGACTACTGCAGACGTTCAAGAATTACTGGTGGAAAAGAGGCTGGCAAAGCAGATTTGGTGGAAATGGCATCAGAGGTAAACCACATCAATTCAGAGGGTTTTTTTTATGTAAACCCCAAACACGAGAGGTATTAGAACCTATAGTACTTAGTACCGTGCTTGGGTTGGAGGTTGAGAAGACGAAAGAAGATATTTGTTGATATTGGAAAAAATTGATTCCAAATATATCGAAGTGATGGAGGCATGGAAACATTTTTTTTGTTTTAGGTTGATAGCATGGATGAAAATTTTACAATAAAAGCATACGGGAAGGCATAAACTTAGCTGAGCAATTAGAATTTTATATTTTGAATGCAGATCCTTCAACTGAAAGGAACACAAAGTTAAAAGGAAGCTTCAAAAATGTTTAGCTCCATACCATGCAATTTACAAAGATCTATCAAGCAAAAGCAAACAATCCCAGATTACTGATTTTTTAAAGAGAGCAGAAGATACACAAAATCTAGATGCTGCAAAAATAAGTTCAAAAGGTGAAGAATTCTGCAACAGAGAAAACATTCTCGTTCAATTGTGCCTAGCAGAATGAAGAGGAAGAAAATAAATGAACGTATATTATCTGACATGTACGTATCACAGTTTGTAAGACGTTTGTTCAGTTGTTGCTATTTTTAATAAAAATTAAGTTTCTGATAGCTATAAAATATGATGTATTTTTGTTAGCTTTTGAAATGTAATCTCCCCTTTTGTACTGGTTCTTAGTTCCATATAACAAGGTTTTGCACTGCACAAGATTTTATAGGAACCTAACCACTGTGTTATATGAGGGTTACCTGTGATGGATTACTGGATTTTCATAAAATTTTATATTTGGGCCTTTTAGATATATTTGTCAAGCCATACCAAATTTCATTAAAATTGGAAAAAAAAGAAATCCAGCAATTATTATTTCTTCTTTCAACACAAATTGTATGGATAAAAGAAATTCATAGATTAGATGTAGTTTTAATGCAGTACTGTTAGCTTTAGACAGCATGCATGCATGCTTGGCACGTATTGTTATGCAAGACTTGCAAATGTGGTGTCACTCGTGAAGAGATATATATACATAGAGAGAAAAGAGATTACTTAAAAGTATATGGGAGAAGCAATAAATATTATGCAGTTGTAATTAAATTGAATGGATAAGTTTAGAGAATGTAATACATAAAGTTATAATCTTAGTAATTAATTGATAAAGAGATAACTACAATTATTAATCACAGAAAAAGAACAAAAATTCAATTAATTTATGTGAATGCACATGTAACACACTGCACACATTAACAATTGCATACAGAATTTATAATAGATGGTATTTATTTGCATTTATTCTGCCTGTTACTTGTCTTAATACAAAGGTGCATATTATTTTGGATGGTGCATGTAGATACAGAAGATTGTATTGTATCAAAAAAATTCTAATATCAAGTTTTTATGAATTTTTTTAGTTTTTTTGAATTCTTTTGAAATAATTTTTCTCTAATACTGGGAGAGCAAGCAAAGATAACAACAAATTAATATTTAAAAGCATTCATGTTCAAATTTTTCATTTTTATGAATTTTTCAAAATGTTGAAAAAAAAAAAAAAAAAAACTCTCTTCGGGACACAGTGAGTATAAACAAAATATTCCAGAACATATTAAATATTCAAAACTAATATAAACTTATTCATTTCATTAAAAATGAATGATTTTACAAGTAAAAATGTTTAAAGGTAAAAAAAGGTAAACTGCAGCCATTATCAATCTACTGCAGGATGGAAGCCTCCTCAACGATTCACGTTGAGGGAAAATGGACCATAATCTGCCAGGCTGGTCCAATGCAGGTTGGTAGACCGACTGTATTTAGCAGCCAGGGGCTTGAACCCAGTCTACTCAAAGAGTGTGCGCTACTTCCACTCCTGACCACTCGGCTACGGAGACAAGAGTATACTGCATTACTGACATTGCATTTCGCTTAGAACTTTCTATTTGAAAACTGCTGTATTGATTAAGTACACCAGCTTCCTCTTCAGCTTTAACAGATTTTCATCACCAGCTCAGCTCTTGATTTCACTATCAATATTGTCTTCACTGCAATTCATTTATCTTTTTCTCACACTACCGTTTAAGGCATCTAGTCTTTTACTCAGAGTACTTCATTTTAAACACAACTTTACAAGCATATTCAACACCAATTCCATTGATGTCACAGAAAAAGATAATGAAGGACAGATTTATTATCTCTACCTGTAATAACAGTTTCTACAAGTGTTCATTTAGCACCACTATGAATCAAATAAGCAAATTTTAAGCAATACTTCGAAGTGATCAAACAGAAATGGAAGTATAAGTACTGTTACTGTGATACATACTGATGATGAACTGCAAATCTTTAGAAATTTATTGTAAAAAGTAGTTTCAACAAGGATATTTTTCACCATGCTATAACAATTTTAAGATACTAGTTCGTTCAAGAACATCAATATTTTAGATCAATAAATCGGAATTAAAATATTTGAAACATAACTCCCTGCAAGGTTTGACCCTAAACTGGAAGAGTTATTGGATACCGAGAACTTTCTATTACACTTAATAACTAATGAGCAAATGAAGAAAACTCTAACTCAACCACTCTGACAAACTAAGATTAGACAAGGATACTGAGGTATCCTTGACATCACAAGACAGCAGACAAGACATGATAATAAACTGTAAAGTTCAGTTCAAAACTTCAACGTTGTTAATGCAAGACTGTCAGAGTTGTTGAGTGAAAAGCACACTTAATTTAATTAGTTATTAAATGTAATAGAAATTGCTAGGTATCCAATAAATTTCGCAATTTAAGCTGAACCCTTGAGTTAAATATCAATTATTTTATAAATCTAATTTAGTGATCTAGAATATGTCACACAATATCAATTTTCCATACTGAAACTGTGACAACAAGATTATTCTAGAAATACGGTCCTAATTCAAATTTGAAAGCAATTTATTCTTTATTGTTTTGAATTCATTTGCTATAATATTGTGCTATAAGGAAATACTGATGAAATGAACTTCTACCCACTTGACCTGAGTTATAGTATGAAACAAAGTGCACACAGAAAATTTCATTGTTGTTTCACCCATCATGACACGTTCGTAAATGTGGTGTAACATGTATGAAGAAGGTGCTGAGGAATCTAAAACTTTTGAAATTTTATTTGGATTATTAAAATTACCACTTGATTATGGATTTATTTCTAATTGAAACTAATTCTTCCGCTTTAGCTTCCCTACTTGAAACCCTCGCCACAGGCTAATTTTATTTGTCTTTTTATTTGTTTGTCTTTTAATTATTTGTCTTTTTTAAAAAAAAAATACATTTTATTCTTCATCTTTACAAAGCTTAAAGATGAAGGATATGTATATAACATGAATTATATTTGTAGTTTGCCAAAAGTACCCCTTTCCTTATATTCCTAGAAAAATGCAGAGAAAGAATACCAAACAATAACAAAATTTGTAGTCATTTGCTACTTTATTTCTGTGCGACTAGTTCTTACCATCTTAACATTTTAATAAAATAACACGTCGTGACAAACTAAGTTTTTCTTTTAGTGAGATGGTGTAGAGGGAAATCAAAATGTAGAAACGTGAAAATTTAAGAATCACAGACAGTTTTAGATGACGTTCTGTGGCACTTCCTAATCATTACCATTAGCCTATACTATTATGCTATTAGATTCATGGGCAGGACGGAATCCGTATTTTAAACTTCTCATAGGGAAACATCGAAATATTGCTGTAGCCATTAGACTAATTTTATGTCACCCTCCAATTAACAACTAAAGCGTTAAAATAATAAAAAAAAGATGATGACTGGCTAACTCATTAACCAAGAGTTCGTAATTGGTTATCAGGAATTTTATGTTCCTATAATAAATTCCAAGACATTTCCTGGGTGAAAATAAAATCCTTGTTACTTTCCAGCATTTGTATATGCACTAACTTTATAAGGATAAAATCACAATTGGCAGGTGGTCATTTATATAAAGTGTCCATGCATCACCTCCATTCACACTACTTATAACTATAATAAGTACTTATTGTAGTTATAGGTAGTGTGAATTTTTTTAAAATCCCACCTTGCCCACAACATTGCTTCAACAATTGTAACAAAAGGCTTTTACTACTTACTTCTGTAGAACTAATAGTAGATATTACACCACTGCATTTTGATCCTCCTTCTTTGCTTTCAAAATACACAGGCTGCCCACGGTGAAACCTGAAAAAATTTTAAACTGTTAGACTTATGTTTAAAAGACAAATTTTCTTATGCAGTCTACAATTATCTTTACTTGATTTGAGTGTATGGCCTCTTATTTGCATCCCCTAAGAAAGAGAATCCCATCATTAAATTTGATCAATCCTTCTATGACTTTAAAAACCCCAATCAAGATAAACAGTTTTCAAATTTTGCAGCTTACAGAACTGGAGTCTCTTCCTGTAAGAATATCTCTTTTCATCTACAAATACTCTTGTTACCCTCCTTTGTACCCTTTGAGCAAGTCAATATCTTTTATGATATAAGGTGTCTCCAGACTTGCATATGACATTCAGGATCTGATCTGATCATACCTTTAATTAATTTTCACTGTGAGATAATTGCCTCTTTATAATGTACTGACAAAATTTCTGTATATTGTTTACAATATCTATGCACTTTTCTTACAGCCAGTGAGTGTCACTGCCATTCCAACAGCAGGATGATCCCCCTTGCTCACAATGACACACTCCAATCTCCTGCGCAGGCTTTTCATCAATGAACAGACTGCAGCTGGTACAGTCCTCCATTCCTCCTGGTGAAGTGACCAATCGAGCTACTAATGTCTGGTGTATTGGTCTGACCCTCGCCTTACAGCTCCGCAGCATTGAAATCAGGATTCTGTGCTGGCCATTCCAACTTCTGTACCCATGAAATATTCTCAAACAGCTTTGGTTTGGTTTGGGGTTTATTGGCGCATCAGCAACTGAGGCTATAATGCGCCAAATACCGGTCATATATAAAAAGTGAAAATATTCAGTGACCTAAGTAGTTAGGCCACCATATCAAGATATAAAAGGAGTAAAAGTACAAAACATATGAGCAAATGAATTTTAAATTCGATTAAAAAGGTTTACTGATTTTAAAAAGTTAAAAACAGCAGACACATTGTCATTGTCGGATAAAATCTGACTGAGTGTATAAGGCTCAGCCAGAGGACTAAAAGCGGTAAAATAAAAATCACGTTCGTGTCTAAAACGTGGACACTCGGTTAAAATGTGGCGTATGCTTAAATAGGTGTCACAATTCTCACACATAGGACAGTCATCTGCCCTCAGCAAAAAAGCATGTGTAAGATGACTGTGTCCTATGCGGAGCCGAGCTAAAACAACTTCCTCTCTGCGATTCCTGCGCAGACTAGACTGCCAATGTCGGATTACAGGCTTTATCTGATAGAGCTTGTTTGTGACTTGCTCATGCCAGGATTGTTGCCATTGGGACAGTAATTTATCGTTTATTAACTGCCTGTAGTCTGTATAGGGGACTAACAGGCAATAACTGTTTTGGGGTTCGGGTGACCTGGCCGCAGCATCTGCCAGTTCATTTCCCACTATCCCAATGTGGCTTGGAATCCAGCAGAAACGAATGTCAAATGAACACTCAAACAAGGAATGCAACGTCTGCTGAATCCGGGTCACAAATGGATGAGGATTATACCTCCTACCCGATAAAGCCTGCAGTGTACTTAGAGAATCAGTGTACACCATACACTTTTGGTACCTATGGGTTTTAATGTGGTCCAAGGCTAACTCTATAGCATACAACTCAGCTGTATATATGCTGCATTGTTGGGGAATCTTTCCAGATATAGAAAGACCTGGAAAGATAGCAGCAGATCCAACAGACAACTCCGACTTCGAGCCATCAGTGAAGACAGGCAGGAAGTCGGAGTATTCGGCCCAGTGGGCAGCATAGAGTTGGTGGTAGATAAAAGATGGAGTTATGGACTTACCCCAATTTTTAAGGGAGAAGTCGCACGATGGTAGGCGAGCATGCCAGGGTGGAAGTGGTTGCCTTGGTGACTGGGCAACATTGTCTACCATGATGTTGAGCTCTCTGAGCAGCTCTTGGACACGGATACCAAAAGGCCGATTGGCAGTCTGACGAGTGTTATATAGGTTTTCCCATCGTGGCTTGAAAACGGATGTCCACGTAGGGTTGTCTGGCAGGGATTTTAATTTAAGCGTATATTTTAAAGACAATTGCTTTTGTCGAAATGACAGTGGCGGTTCCGTTGCTTCAACATATAAACTCTGGACAGGGGATGTTCTAAATGCTCCAGTAGCAATGCGGATGGCTTGGTGGTGAACTGGGTCCAGCCACCTAAGTACACTGTTTCTAGCCGATGCGTACACTTGGGACCCATAGTCTAGTTTAGATCGGACAAGTGCACGGTAGAGGCTGAGTAAAGTGGAGCGGTCTGCTCCCCATTTATTCGAGGAAATAGAGCGTAGAAGATTCAACCCTCCTGTGCACTTTGTCCGCAGTTGACGAATATAAGGTAAAAATGTCAACTTCTTGTCGAAAATGAGCCCCAAGAATTTTGTCTCGGGTGCTACTGGAATGATGTCTTGTCCGAGTTTTAGTTCTGGTTCAGGGTGAAGGTTCCGTTTGCGACAAAAGTGTACGCAGACTGTCTTCTGTGGCGAGAACCTAAACCCATCAGTCACTGCCCAAGAGTTGACGTGGTCTATGGCATGCTGCAATTGCCTTTCAATGACCCTCATATTGCATGATTGCAAAAAGATGCTAAAGTCATCTACAAAGAGGGCACTGTTTACGGTTGGAGGAAGCTGTTCAGTTATAGAGTTAACTTTGATTGCAAAAAGCGTAACGCTTAAAACTGATCCTTGTGGAACTCCCTCTTCTTGGCAGAATGGCCGGGAGAGGGTGGATCCTACACGAACTTGGAAAGACCAGTCTGTAAGAAAGTTTTTGATAAAGAGGGCAATGTGTCCTCTAAGACCAAGGTTATGTATGTCTTTTAGAATTCCATATCTCCAAGCCGTGTCGTACGCTTTTTCCATATCAAAGAAAACCGACACATGGTGCTCACGTTTCAGGAAAGCATTAGGTATAGATGTTTCCAAGCGGATTAAATGGTCAAGTGTTGACCTGTTCCTTCGGAAGCCACACTGTATGATGGAAAGGAGGTCGTTAAATTCTAAATACCACAAAAGACGAGCATTGATCATTCTTTCCAGGATCTTGCACAAGGAGCTCGTCAGAGCGATAGGACGGTAATTTTTTGGTATTTTTGGATCCTTTCCTGGTTTCGGAAAGGGAAGGACGATTGCCATATGCCATGAGGTCGGAAAAGTCTCTTCAATATAGATTCTATTATAGAGACAAAGCAAACGATCCATGGATTCCGATGAAAGGTGTTTGATCATCTCATAATGGATGTCGTCTGGACCAACAGCACTCGCCTTGGATAGTGAAAGTGCTGCTTTCAGCTCCGATTGTGTAAAGGGCTGATTGTATTCCTCGCAATTGTTAGAGGAGAGCTTCAGGTGATGTTTCTCTGCTCTTTGTTTGACTGCGAGGAACTCTGGGGGGTAGGATGTTTCTGAAGATACTTCAGCAAATGTCTCCCCGAGAGTATTTACAATTGCAGTTAGATCTGCAATTGTACATTCATTATGTTCCAGGATCGATGAAGGGTGTGAGTTGTATTTACCCTTCATTTTCCGAACTTTGTCCCAGATGACTTTGGGATTGGCGGCCCGGGTAAGGGAGGATGAAAATTTGATCCAACATTCCTTTTGGCTCTGACGTCTAATGTACCGTGCTTTGGCACATGCATGTTTGAAGGCTATTAAATTACCTGTGGTGGGGTAACGACGAAATATTCCCCATGCTTTGTTTTGAGCCTTCCTAGCTGCTGTGCATTCTCCATTCCACCATGGTTTTGGAAAACGTGGAAACCGGGATGATTTTCTTGAAATTGCAACTGCTGCTGCCTGGACTATACTTTCTGTGATGTGTTTTACTGCCTCATTAATTGGCTCCTGGCCGACTATAGTGGTATTAAACGTTGCCAGATGTTGAAAGGCATTCCAGTCAGCCTGATCAAGCTTCCACCGCAGTAAACTAAATGGAAGACATGGTCTACCACTAGTTAGGGTGATTATCACGGGGAAGTGATCGCTTCCATATGGGTTCTCCTCCACCTCCCAAGCAAATGAAGGAAGGAGAGAAGGGGAGCAGATAGAAAGATCAATGGCAGAAAAAATACGGGTAGGCATGTGGAAGAAGGTGTTTGTTCCCACATTTAGGAGGGAGAGTTCATTGTCAGTGAGCATATGCTCTATGACTCGTCCCCTTCCATTGATGTCAGCACTACCCCACAGAGTGTTATGTCCATTGAAATCCCCAAGGATTAAACAAGGGGAAGGCAATTGCATGATAAGATCATCAAGGTCTTTCTGGGGGATGTCAATCCCAGGTGGCAAATAAACAGAGCAGACAGTTAATAAGAACCCCACTGTAAGGCGAATTGCTACAGCTTCAATGCTAGTTGTAAGCTGCAAAGGCTGAAATGGGATCTGGTTGCCGATGAGGATTGCGACTCCTCCGTGGGCAGGACCATCCACAATTCTATCCTTACGAATGATGGTAATATTATGCATGGTGGGGTCATCATTTGCCTTTAAATAAGTCTCCTGTATGCAAAAGCAAACTGGTTTGTGCTTTTGCAGGAGTGCCTTGATGTCGTCAGTATTTTGCCGGAATCCACGACAATTCCACTGTAGGAATTTAGCCATTATTTGGACTTGGTGGGTCCATCAGGCGGCTTCCGAGGTGCTGAGGGCTTAATTTTGTCAGTCTTGGATTTATCCTTCCTGGGGAAGTATGGACGCTGTCCTGTGTCCATTTCTTCCTCAGCGAAGAGTTCCAAAACTGACTCGTCATGTACCTCCTTCTGCTCGACATCCATGTTTTCCTGGGTACTAGGTGGTACTTCCCCTTTCTTATTCTTTTCTTTTGCTTTTGTTACTTGTGGAGCATTAGGAGGTACCGATATAGGAGTGGCAGCTGATTGGTCTTTCTGTGCAGGTTTTTGGGAGCTTAAAAGATAACGTGCGATGGGTGTAAAGGATTCTTTTGGAGGGATGGACATGTCCGTCTGAGTTCCAATGGAGCATCTCCCTGCTACCTTCTGGGCATAGGTAGGTTTGTTGATGTTGAGAGGTTTAACCGCTTTCCTTGCCTCCTGGTATGATATGTTTAGCTCTGCCTTCAGCCGTTGAATTTCTTTTTCTTCTTTCCACCTCTGGCATGCTCGTGAGTAGGCTGGATGTTCTCTCTCACAATTAATGCAGGTGGGTTTTGCGGCTGAACATGCTGTTGTTTCATGGTCCTTTGCACCACATCGAGCGCATGCAAGGACTCCATGGCAGGCCATTTGAGAATGTCCATATTTCTGGCATTTAAAACACCGTAAAGGATTTGGAACATATGGACGTACTGGACAGTTGATGTAGCCAGCTTTAATCTCATCAGGAGGTTTGGGCGAGTTAAAAGTCAGGATAATGCTCCTGGTTTTAACAAGTTTCCCATCCCTACACGCACTAATTCTTTTCACGGCAATAACTCCCTGTGGTTTAAATTCTAAGCAGATTTCCTCCTCGGTAACGTCGAGAAGGTCCCATTCCAAAATGACACCTCTCGATGAATTGAGTGTTCTATGTGGTGTCACTGTTATGGGTACTCCTCCGATTGATGTTGCACGGAGTAGCTGCTCAGACTGCCTGTCAGTTTTGGTTTCAATTAAGAGGTCTCCAGAACGGAGCCTCTTAACTGATTTGGGTGACCCTACTAACCCATCTAACCCTTTCTGTATGAAGAAGGGCGACATTTTGCCAATCGGTTTTTCAGTGGTGGAATGAATAATTAAAAATTTTGGAACAGGCCCTGATGATATTTCTGTTCGCTGCCTCTTTGTAGTAATACTGCTATCAGTATCGTTTTCTATAGTTTCAGATAGGGACCGGGTTGGGGCCCCTGAAGGAATATGTTTATCAGGATTCATAGAGATTTTTAAATTTTTCAGTGCCCGGGCTCCCCACCCACCACGGAGCCCAAAGGGACACCCACTACCCGGCATGCAATAAATGCGCTCGGGAGTGGAACGCCAGGGCTACCCAGACACTATACCCGCACCGCCGCCAGCCTGAATCCTGTCCCTCGGACCATGAGGGTAGGGGCGTGGCATTGACACGGTTGACCCTCGCAGGCAAGCCTACTAGCCGATTGATCCTAGCCGAGCCTTTCAGGACCACCCGTCTTGTCGAAGCAGGAGCCAAAGTGGTGTATTGAAGCTGGGCCCCTCAACCACCAGGATCCCCCTTTCCGAATTTCCACGGGTCGCAGCGCACGGCAAACACGCCGGATTCCATTGATGTAAGCCTGGAACCTGGGCTGTGGGCATTGGATCCCAGTGATGCTAGTCTGGAAGTCCAGCAGCGTCACTGGGAGGTCCCCTCACCACGTACAGGTGCCCACGTCAAGGGGTTCTCAAACAGCATCCGCAGTAAGGCATAGGCATTATCCTGTTGAAACAAACATGGGACAGTACCAAAGAACTGTCCAAAATGTTAAAGTAGGCACAACCACCAAAAGTCTCAAGGCTATACCATGAGAAACAGCCCCACACCATAACTCTACCTTCTCTAAACTTCATTGTTGGCACAATGCACTTCCACAGCAAACATTCTTCAAGAATAAGAAGTAGCATTGTTCCACAAAACTGATTTCCACTGTCTTCTTTGGACCAATTATGGAATTTTTCATCATGCAAGGCAAAACTGATGACTGCTGCTGATCTCTGGTTTAGGCATTGCTCCTCTCCCAAGAAAACAGACTGTGGAGCTCCATACGTAGTGTATTTGTATACCCCCTGCTGATGTCTTAAATTCCTGGTTGGTGACTGATGAGATTGTTATACTACCCTTCCAGATATGCTCTGCTGATATAGAGTGAGGTTCTGTGGTTTTCCTGTGTTGGTACTGCCACACTTCCATTTCATGATAACATCACCAATGGTAGATTCTAGATAGTGCAGGTTGCCAGCAATTGCAGAAATATTCAAGCCATTTTCTACAAAGCATGTGTATTCCTCTACAACACCCAACAATAGCAACCCACTTGAAATCAGCAACTCAGCTCTATGTGCCACAATGGGAATAATTTTTGTGGCCTACACAACTGACTGGGTCAATTGATCTTTATCTGAGGATGTCCGATGGACTATGAAAACAGGAGTGTCCAGATACATTTTTTGGAAAGTAGTGTGTTATTGAGAGAACTTTATATAAGACTGTATTACAATCTCAAGATCTGTTTCATCTTTAAAAGAATTGGGTGCATTTTCCCCAGGTGATAATTTAATTTGGGATAATTGTGGGCTGTTGTTGTTGTTTGGTTTTTAGGAGCATTAGTAACTAAGGCCATATTGCTCCGGGAATATGCGGTGGTCATTCCCTGACCTTTCTGCATCCTCTGTATTTGGTAGTCATGGGCTCGAACTCCGGTCTAATTAAGAAGTGTGTGCTACGCACTGCTGCTCCTGCCCACCTGGCTACGGAGGCACCTAATTGTGGGCTAACACACTGTTGTGTTTACTAGCATTAAAGCTTAATTGTCAATTTTAGTCCAATTGTGTAACTTGTTTAAGTCTTGTGGTGGCAATATTCCTTCATTCTTGTTGTTATCAACCCTGCCCGTCAGGGTTAATATCATCAGCAAATTTTGACATGAAACTTGTGGTAACATTAATATCATCAAATGATAATGATGGTATCATATTAGACATTCATGTGGGGCTGTCAATAGCCTTTCTAAAGTTCAAAACAAATTATAATAATAAATTCTGTTATTCTTTAGAGAGCTGATGCCAGAGGAGTTTACAAATTCATCTGAGGCCAGAGGAGTTTACAAATTCATCTGAGGCCAGAGGAGTTTACTCAATTTATATGGGCAATCTGCAACCTCCTTACTTGTGGCAGTACAGGCTACACACTGGAACACAGATGGCCCAGTGTCAAAGTTATTCTCTACATTCAGTTCCTGTGTGGTTACCTCATAATACCTTAGTAAATTGGCCAGACAAGATCTTCCCTTAACAAAATAGTATTGTAGCTCTTTTATAATAGTTACTGTTGAGGTGACCCTACAGTGCATCCTCAATCACCAATTCCACTATTCTTCTTGACACATAAGTCAGGTTTTCAGGTCTATAGTTGGATCATTCTTGAAACTTTGTGTATGGGAGAGAATACATTTCCTATTTTCTGGAACTTCATCTGAGTCTAAGGATGCTGCCACTATTACACATAAAATTTTGTGACAACCTTAGCTGCTTTTCTTTTAATAAAACTGGATAGATGCCATCAGCTGCTTGTTCTTTTTTCACTTTTAATCCTGATAATTTCTCTTCCATAATTTTTTTTTTTTCCTAAACACAAATTAGTTAAATAATGAATGCTTATCAGCTGAACTAACAGGTTTCTCCTCTTGCAATGTCTATTCTTTTGTGAATATAGATGCAAAGTACTTGTTTAACTTATCAGTTGATTGACGCAAAGAAGTAACATCTACACCAATGTTACTTCTTTGTGGTGGGCTAATATGCTTCTTTCCTTTCCTTTTAATATTCACCTATGCAAAAGGGCTGCTCTTTACTATCTTTGTTGGACATTTTTACTAAATCCTTTCATAATCTGCATTAGGTGGTCTCGGTCCCTGAGTAATCCGACTACAAACTACTTTATATGCTCTACAGAGATGTCCAATTTCATCAATATTTTGATCATTCACTTCAGTTTCCATTTCATGCCATATCTTTTTAAAGGTACAAGATTGTGTGTAGCACTATAATTATTTTCTGAAACATTTCTCACACAGCATGTATATCCCTTAGGAATTTCAGCTGCTCTCTCAGAATTAAAATCAAATGATCAGTAAGGCCAATATAATTAAGTCCCTTTGAGAAAATGAAAACCCTTTCCTCTACCTTTAATAACTGTAATTTCCCTGGATACTTCCCATACTAACACATTATTGTCACTGCCAGCTAATGGCTCTTTAACTTGAAAATTTTTAACATTAGATGAACTGTTAGTAATGAACAATCCAAGAACACTGATCTCTGTAGCAGCATCCCTAGCAAGCTGGTGCAGAAAGCAATTGTCTAGATGGTGTAAAAACTGAGTGCTACTAGGCAAGGGTCCTATCCAGAAGTTTGACTATATGTAGATAGTCAAAGTCTCCATAAAAAGGCTGATCTATTTTAACAACCTCCACAATTTAAGCAAGTAATGTCTGCCAACCTTCAAAGAGAAATGAAAAAATTTATTAGAATGGACCACAATCAAGTTTTCTTTTTTGCTATTTTTATTGTATATAAAGAAATTATTATGGAATCTATATACAGTTTACAAACATCTGATTTTCAAACTTTCAATCTCACAACCAAAAATTTTTGACAAATGGACATTCAATTCATGATCTCATATCTCAGTTTTATGGACTTTTCCCCACAACTAAAAGCATCGCTTTGCATGCATGACAGAAGTGCAAATTACCAAACGCATCTCCTATTATATAAAAGTTATGTTTAGAATAATTTATTTATTTCCTGGGGAAGGTGTTTACTATTTTCTCTCGTCATTTATGTTTTCAGTTAAAAATAAGCATTGTTATAATTTTATTTTAGCTGTATAAAGTGTAAATAGTTTCCATTCAGTTAGGTGCACTGCAGTTTGACTTGTAGGAGCAATGGGTTGACCAGTCGCAAGCAAGAGCTAGAAAAGTGTAATTTCTGCGATTATTTCTATTTAAATTATATGATAATAACTGTTCTCTATACACAACTCCAAATTGTTTCAATAGTTTCAAATTGTTGTACTAAACCGTAGTGCCATAGCGATTTTTCTAAACAACAGTTTTTTGTACTCATAACATTAACTCATGAGTATGGCTCCTCAAATGCAATACACCTCTGGTTGGTTTTTTTTTTTTTTTTTTTTAGGTTTAGCATTAGCAACTAAGGCCATATTGCTCCGGTGCGGTGGTCATTCCCTGACCTTTCCGCATGCTCCGTATTTGGCGGTGACGGGCTCGAACCCCGGTCTAATCAAGAAGCGTGTGCTACGCACTGCTGCTCCTTCCCACCTGGCTACGGAGGCAGCACAAATCCACCTCTACTGTACAGGTGACCCCCGCTTAACGCTGATAATTCGTTCCGGAAAAACAGAGTGCTAAGTGAATCCGCACTAAGTGAGTACCACATTCCCATAAGGTAACATATGTATTTGTGAGTTGCGGTCGGTGCCATAGGATATTTCCTAATCAATAATAAACGGTAGTGAAAAGATACACAAATGTCAGTTAAAATATTTAATATTCAAATATTTGTACATATAAAATATTGTGCATTACATACTATATAATTATGTGGTAACTACTTACGTATCAAAATTAAACTTAAAATTCCAATTAAAATAATGAATTTAACTGATGAATTTAATCATGAAAAATGTGTTGATTTTGGGTTGAACTTTTGCCCTCTTCCAAATAAACTAAAAGGGTTATTAATTTTAAATCCCCTGCAGCGTTACCACCCAACAATAAAGTCAACGTTCCTTTGCTGCTTTGAAACCTGGCATGTATTTTTATTCTTTCAATATGAAACTTCTTTTAGGCATTCGTTTCCACAAAAGTCCTGCTTCATCTATGTTATAAACTTGAGAAGAATAACACACAATACCCCTCTTCAATAATTTTAACAAGTTCTTTTTTGAAAGTTTCGGCTACTTGATCTGCACTTGCGCGTCTTCTCCCTGGATTTTAAATCTATTCAACCAGCCCTTACTAGTTTTAAATGATTCCAATTTTTTTTTTTTTTAGGTGAGTTTTCTTCAGATCATCATATAGGCTAATCTCTTTTGCTTTTTTATTATCTATGATATTTAACTTAACTGAATTCTGCATTGGATATTATCTTCAATAAAATTAGTTAGTCTTTCCATTTCAATCCTAATAGCCGTCCTAGTTGCTTGCAATGGAACAGCTATCTTTCCCACTGCTAAAATTAATTCTTTATTTTTTTTAATTGTTCTTACAGTTAAACTTGCAAGTCCTAAATTATGGCACACATCCGCTTGTCTTTGACCGGAATCGATTCGCTTCAAAACGTCTAATTTAATTTTCAAATTCGGTAGTATTTTTCTTACATTTATAGTCTTTGTATTTCGCCCAGACATTGTTGCTTTTTCATTCTTATTGGCCATTATTAACTCTTCGAAAATGTAACTGCGTTGGTTGCATTAATTATGATACAATGTTCAAGTAAACTGTCCGTTATGCACGATGTCTAATACTATACTGAGTGATTACTATTACAAATATTACAAGCAATATTCTTGATCATTTTTTAAAATGTTGATCTTGGAACTACGTAACAAGTCACTGTACTGCAATTAAATTAGCGTGCAAGAAAATTTCACTGAGCGTGGGAAACATTTTAATGCTGTTTTTTACTATTCATTTTCAAGCTATTGACTCCATCAAATGAAACGATTTCGTTAAATAAGCCAAAAATGCAATCTGTAAAAGAGCGTTATAGTGATCTGTGACAGCGTTATAGTCAGACAGGGATTATAATATAAGAACAGCGTTATAGCGAATCAGCGTAAAGCGAACCGCGTTATAACAGGGGCCTGCTGTATATTGTAATAAAGATATTATTTTAAAATCTTATTGTTGTTAGGACATATATTTTACATAAATCTTGTGGTTATCCCAGTTGTGCATTTTTGGTAATGAGCATTTTATTTTGTAGAACACACCGTCCCTTATATCTATGGGAAAATCACTACCGGTTTATGAATTACTTTTCGAGAATGTATGGTGTTTGTAACTTGTAGGATTACTGATAATTGAGCATTTTTTATAATTTAAATATGAACCCATTAAATTACATTTCATAATGTATAGCAATAATCTAGATTACTTATATACTGAAGATAAAAGAAAATGAATGCCTTCAAATATCAAAATACAAAAATTTATAAGGGGAAATGCATTATTCCAAGAATATCCTAATTGTATACATACCATTTCTTATCATAATACAGCTTCCCATCTTCTACTCTTGCTTCTACAGATAGGGCTCCATTATCAGGAGGCGTAATCCCTTCAGAAGCTGAAATAATTAAGAAAGAATAAATGATAATTAACAATTTTTAATAATTAAATTCCTTGAGCTAAACAAAAATTCTTATGCTATTCTAAGATCATCTGATGTACAAGCACACACTGAACTAGATTAGGATACTTAATAATATAAATTAGCCAATTATATTTCTATTGTTATGGTTTACCTTTCAAAAAGGTCAAGTAAATCACTGATAAGATACCAAGCTTTCCTGGCTGCTTGTCTAACAGCACAGAAAACAATGTCTACTTGCATCAACACCCACAAGCCTTTTTTCAGCTGCTACATTTAACTTTTTACATTCTTCTAATGTATAGTTTATCCTTGCATTTAATTTAATTTGGGAAGGATGTTACATGGCAATTATCCATGAGATTAAGTATATAATAAAAACTACCCTTATACTACATGATCATGATATTCACATGGTATAAGAATGTTTGGTACTACATACTTACTCTTGGATTATTATTTCCCAGACCTTATATTTGGTAATATTAAACCATAACTGCCATTTTGCTAATCATTCATGTAGCATAGCTCTCATGCTCAACCCTCACCAGGTGTCCAAAATTTTGACATGATGTTCTGAATAATATTAAATCCAGAACTGAACCCCAAAGGATCCTGCTAGTACTCACTCTGATTTTACTTGAAGGCTAACCATTTATAACTATCTTCTATCTTCGTTTTTCAGCAATTCCTCAATCCATTTAAAGGACCCTACCTGTAATCACAGCTTGCTCCAATATGTACAATAACTGCTAGTGAGGGAGCATGTCAAAAGTTTTGTCCCTTTAATATACCATGTCCACAGTGCAAACATAGACTCTATGATCTTTCCTGCCATAGCCATCAGGCTTAGTGGTTTATAGTTGTTTCTCTTGGGCTTCGACTTTGTAGACTGGAGAGATGATGACAGTCTCCAGTATTGGATTGTCCCTAAATACACGATGATCTCATAATCAATGCTAATTATTTGATGCACTTGTTCCCCACCTCCAATAGACTTACAATGTATATCTTAGCTAGCAGAGTCTACCCCCTCCACACTAAACTTCAACAGTTTCTCCGTCCATAAGTCCCATCTCTGTGGCAATAATATCAATTATATTTACAGTATTCTAGCTTACTGCTGGATATTTTCTTACAGTTTCCCAAGGACTGAATGTTCTTTCACTTGTAACGACTGATGAAAGCATTTATTCAGTACATCAGTCAGTTTAAATGGGTTATTAATGATGCTACTGCTTCTATCTTGTTTGTTACCTATCTGACTTGTTTTTTTATTCTTAGAAAAGAGCAGAATCCCTCATGGATGTACTACAATAAAGTAAATAAAAATTTTGAAAAATTTTCTCATGCTGGATGAATGGTCAGTCCACAAGTTTCAACTGATAAGTGGTGAATATACCCCATAACAAGATGCATTTGCTTACACACACAAGATGCTTATGAAAGCTTATCACACTCCTCACAATTATTTGATTTATAACATACTCCCACTTTCATTTTCTTCTTTTTCTATTAACTATTTCACACTACATGTTCCATTTGACTGCTTTTGATAAGAAGTATGACCAGAGAGGGCGCTGACTCTCTTTAGAAAATACAGCTGCGAGTTACAGGCTCAGAAAAAAAAAACGATAAGTGTTTGTTTTTTATTTACATAATTGTTATTTTATATTGTACTTAATACGTAGCCTTATAGTTCTAATTACACTGGTTATTTTTATTTTAATTTATATAAACAGTTTTTGTAGATATACGTAATACTTTATAAAACCGTTATTTCGTTCGAATATTGCAGGCATTGTTTTTGTTTATAGTGATAGGGAATTCAAATTTTTAATTGTGGTAGCTAGGTAGCTCTAACGTATAATTATAGAAACAGTAATACACTTCACTGTTTCTATTAGATAGCATAGTATTGACATTTAATTTAATTTAATTTATTGATCTTATTAATTTAAAATATCATGCCCCAAACTAGAGCAGCAAAGCAATGGGCACAAAGTGGCAGGAGTGCTGTGACTCGGGGCAGAACTGAGGGGGGCGATTCTCCAACGCATCAAAGCCTAAAAAAATTTGCAACTTGTGAAATGTTTGCCGAACTATCTGGAACGGAACATGATATTGCCATGGGGGATGTCTTTGTGTGTGCACGGTGTAAGGAAATCAGGCGACAACTCAGCGTTGTTATGGGCCTATATGAGAGTTTGAAGGACAGGGTGGATGCCCTCGAAAGATCTAAATTGAGGGGCCCATCAGGCTCTCAACTGCCCACATCAACGCCAGAGCTTGCACTTGGTCATCACGCAACACAGCAGCAACCCCCAAGGCAGATTGCGCTGGTCCCAAAGGAACTAGTAGTTGTTGGTGACTCTATTGTCAGGGAAACGGGAAACATCCTTTGTAAAAAGGATAGGTGGAACAGGACCAGGGTATGTCTGCCAGGGGCAAAGGTTGATGACGTTGTAGAGCAGATATCATCTTTTAGGGGCACAAAAGGTTGGGGGCACGTTGGCACTAATGATATTAAGAGTAGGAGACTGGCAGAATTACTTAACAAGTACAGGTCACTGATGAAAAAAAGCCGTGAATTAGGGTTGAATTTGAAAGTGTCTGCAATTCTGCCCAGACACGATAGGAGGGAGTATATGATGAGAGCCTTGTCGATCAATTCGGCCCTGGAAAGATTGTGCAAGGCTCAAGGGATAGAATTTTTTTCAGCCTGGACAAGTACAGTCCAGGCTGAAAAAAATTCTAACAGGAGAGACTGCTTCTACAGGGATGGGATACACTTAAATAGAAAGTGTGCAAGAATATTTGCTGATGTTATCGAGGCAGTGTTAGGTGGGTCGGAAAACTGATAGCTTGGGGGGGGGATACAAGGACTAATAGTTTAACAGTAGCCATAGGCAGAGGTGAAGGTGATTCTTGCACAACTTCTATTAGAATAAGTAACGACCTGGAGAGAGGGGTGTTGGGGGTTTCAGGGACGGATGACAGTCATCGTGAAACAGGTGAGTATATGGGATGTGTTAGAGTAATTAAGAATAAGAATAGGTGCATGTATACTTGCATGTATACCAATGCTAGAAGTATAGTAAATAAATTTGATGAATTTGAAGTGTTGGTCAAGACATCAAAGGCGGATATTGTTGGGATATCAGAGACGTGGTGTCACACAGATATAAGGAATGCCGAACTGGAATTTGTGGAGTACAATGTGTACAGAAAGGATAGACAGGATAGGAAGGGAGGAGGTGTTATGTTGTTAATAAAGAAAAACATAAAATCAAAAGAAGTGCATCCAGTTGATATAGATGAACAGTGCACTGTTGAGTCAGTGTGGTGTGGTGTGACATAAGCACTGCGAAAGCAAAAATTAGAGTAGGAGTGTGTTATAGGCCTAATGACTTGAATGTACAATTGTACAGAGAAATAGAGTGGGCTAGTAAATCGGAATGTCTTATAATGGGGGATTTTAACTTCCCAGATATTGACTGCAACTTGTGGGTTGGGCACTCACACACTAGTCAGACTTTTGTGGATTTATTGGATGATTAATTCTGCAGCAGCATGTTCGAGAGGCAACCAGAGAAAGTAATACTCTTGATCTGGTTATCAGCAGTGATCATTCATGTATTAGAAATTTGCAGATAAAAGAACCACTAGGTGGCAGTGATCACAGTGTACTGACGTGGGATTTACTTAAAGATTTAATTACCATCAGGGGTAAAGGAAAGTGTTTTTGCTTCCGTAAAGGCGAGTACAGTGGTCTCCGACAGTTTTTAAATTCTGTACAGTGGGATCAACTGACAATGTTACCAACAGCAAATTCTAAGTGGGAAGCATTCAAGGAATTAATCATGGATGCTACTAAAAGTTTCATACCTATTAAGAAATATTGTTCAAGGTTTAGGCCTAAATGGTTGTCAAATGAACTAATGAGACTCGTAACAGAGAAGAAAAATGCATGGGATGCATATAAATTATTAAGCGACTCAGAAGCCTATGGCAGATATAAGTTAATCTGTAATCAGGTCACAAAGGAGGTTCGGCAGGCAAATGCAGATTACGAGAAATCCTTGGCAAAAGATGCTAAGAAAAACAGCAAGGATTTCTTTACTTATATAAACTCTAAAAGGAAGGGGATGAATCTGATTGGTCCACTTGACATCGATGGTTCGACTGTTGATGATCCTGCTCAGATAGCAAACAAACTGAATGAGTATTTTGCATCTACATTCATACGTGAGGAATTATTAAGGTTTGAAAATGGCAGAAGGTTATCAAATTGTAGCAAGATACTTAATGATTTTGTAATAACTGAGAGCAAAGTGGAAGAGAAATTGTTGAAGTTAAAAGTAAGAAAAGCACCTGGGGTGGATGGGATCTATCCAGTTATATTAAAGGAGGTGGCAAAGCAACTAAGCAAACCCTTAGCCATAATTATGAGAGCATCCTTGGACTCAGGGGAGGTTCCCACGGACTGGAGATGTGCAAATGTATCCCCAATTCACAAAGGGGGATCGAAGGGTGACACGAGTAATTACAGTCCAGTTAGTTTAACTTCTGTTCCGGGTAAAATAATGGAGCCGTTGGTTAAAGATGCATTGCAGGATCATCTAGACAAGACTGCAGCAATAATTCAGACACAGCATGGGTTTGTTAAGGGAAAGTCTTGTCTGACAAATTTGATAGGATATTATGATGTGGTAACAAAGGAACTGGATGCGAAAAATAATTTTGATATCATATATTTGGATTTCAGGAAAGCTTTTGACACTGTTGCACATGGAAGACTGTTGTACAAATTGGAGCAGAATGGTATTAAGGGTAAGTTGCTACAATGGATAAAAGGATGGTTAAGTGCTAGAAGACAGAGGGTGGTAATCAATGGGTGCTGCTCTTCTTGGACTAATGTTATTAGTGGAGTCCCACAAGGTTCGGTGTTAGGTCCACTATTGTTTTGTATATTTATCAATGATGTTGATGAAGGTATATCAGGCTTAATGTCGAAGTTTGCAGATGATACAAAGGTTGGCAGTGTTGTTAATGACAGTAATGGCAGTGTGCTACTGCAACAGGATCTAGATAATTTGGGCATATGGGCTAAGAAGTGGCAACTGAAGTTTAACCTTGACAAATGCAAAGTACTACATATGGGTAGAAGTAACCCCAGAGAAACGTACCAACTATGTGGTACTACACTTAAGGTGGTAGAAAATGAAAAAGACCTGGGAGTAATGGTACAGGCAGATATGAAGTTTTCTGAGCAATGCAGACAGGCTGCCAGGGCAGGTCATGGGGTTTTGTCAATGATATATAGTAATTTTGCTAGCAGGGAAAAGGAGGTGATTATCCCGCTGTATAAGGCAATGGTCAGGCCACACCCTGAGTACTGCATACAGGTCTGGAAGCCTCATTGTAGGAAGGATGTAGATTTACTTGAGCGTGTACAGAGAAGGGCAACAAGATTGGTGAGGGGAATGAAGGGATCCTCTTACCAAGAGAGGCTTAAGTTCTGCAAATTGCAGTGGCTGGAGACTAGGCACCTGCGAGGTGATCTGATTGAGGTATATAAGGCCTTGAATGGGTTGAGCACGCTGAATTCTGATGGGGTCCTTCCACTTGTTCAGATTACGAACCTAAGGGGGCATAAATTCAAATTAAGAAAAGACAGATGTAGAATAGATGTGCGGAAATTTGCCTTTAGCCAGCGGGTGGTTAATTGCTGGAACAAACTTCCATATGTCGTTGTGGAAGTTGATAGGTTGAATAAATTTAAGGAGGAACTGGACAGGCATTTGGAGGGAATGGTGTGATTTTTTTTTTTTTTGACTGATGCTGCATAAGCTCATACATTTGCTTTCTTGCATCACATGCCACTACTACTACTACTCTTTCTGTTCTGCCTGTCATACCACTCCTGTACACACTGTGTGTCACAATTAAATTCAGCACTTCATATGTTATGCTGGTGCCAGTCTTGGTTACTCCTATTACCTTGGCATTTGTAACCTTGATCAATAGCTTGAATTCAAATTTATTTACTACTCCTGAAATTACAGCATTTGTATGGTTCTGACTATTCTGATGCATCTGTAGAGTGGCAATTCTTGACTGGGGTGCCAGGGCACTTTTGTGTTCTCTCAGATTATGAAATACTGTATTCAACTTAATGAAAGCTGCTTTTCATGTGTGCTGCAAATACAATGATTATTTCACACAAAAGGTGTTTCAAGTGACAAAAGTTTGAAGATCAATGCAATAAAGAGTATTCTGATAATAATCTGTAACTTCTGGCAATTTCTGTCATTAATCCTCTTTCCCTCCTGATATCTTGACCAATTGTAATACAAACAGTATAGTACACAGCAGCAGCATTTTCAAAAATGTAATATAATTCAGTCAACTAGGGTATCAAGCACTTTCCCCAGAGTAATAGAAGACTGTTCATTATATACAAGCTTCCATTCGAATATATACACAATTTCTACCAAAGTGGATGAGAACTGTTTTTAAAAATCATGAAATATTGTGAAAAAAAAAAAAAAAAAAACTTTATGAAGTCTAAGTTTAGTATTCACTTACAGTCCTGCCTTTTGCTTCCTGCAGGCAACTTTCCCTGAAAAAAAAATAAAATAAAATAAATAAGCGTTTATTTATTTATTTTTGGTCTTCAAATAAGTGCATATTATAATTTTAACAAAATTAAAAAGCAAGTATAGAAACAGAATTTATGAATGACATAAACATGTGAAATGATGGGGAGAAAAAAGTTGATTTTAGCCCAAAGCATAAAACATGCTGTTTAAAATCATATATATCCATTAACCTTTAATAACTGTGGAGAATCATTTTAACCCTTCTTGCTCTCTCTTTATTCTCCTTCCCTTGAAAAAACTTCCATTCACACTGAAGTACTTCCCATTTATTTACAAGTTACAATTTTCAGTCAAATTCAAGAAGTTGCTACTGAACACAGTAAAAGTGTGCTACAAAGTTTACAATATCTTGTAATTGAATTCACATTACTATTGGTAGTTAAGTGGAAATAAACCTGGTCCTTAATTTGTTATCACTATACGCTGTATAGTGATAACAAATATATAATGATGCATGTGCACATATGCAAATGCATATAATATGAATATTACTAGTAACATTCCATATTTTGTTAATTTGATCAGTTTTTCAGATATTAAATGGAAATGTGACTTCAGCCATTGAAAACATTATTACAATAAATTAGCATGGGAAAACATGTTTTTACTTTTGCCACTGGCTTGTGTATTACATTGTGCATATGGTATGTGCAAAATTAGAGAACCTTCTTGTCTGCATTTGCTTGATTATAAGGTTATTGAGCATCACCACCCCACAACAAGATTTGTGAATGATTCTTTTCAGTTATGGAAAGACCAAGAATCAACTAATGACAAAAAAAGTGTGCATTTTTGTTAATGATGCTGCTCCATGTATGATAAAGGCACCTTCTGCATTACAAGTTTTCTATCCAACCCTAATCCACTTTACTTGCTTAGCCCATGGCTTACATAGACTTGCAGAAACAATTTGGTACAATTTTGGCAAAGTTAAGTTATTTCTTGTATTAAAAAGATTTTCATAAAAGCCTCTACTTGCATTGCTATTTACAGAGATATGCAATGTGGCTTCTCGATTCCATCATAGTCTATTTTGAAAAGGCGGGAAACAGTTATGTACAGCACTGTTTTATGCTAAAAATTCTGATTCTATAAAAAAGTTGTCAATGCTTTGGATACTGCAGTTATTGGTGCTTCCAAGCTAATTCAGTGGTTAGACTGCATTTGCTGTTTGTTGAGGCTCATTTTGCTTGAACACCTAATTCAATAAACAATCTGAAGAAATGGAACTTTATTTGAGAAATGCAATGGAAGAGGTAAGGAAAGTTCAATTAGAAATTTCAACCACCCTTGGAGACAGAGGAGAGAAAATAAAAATTTGGTGGCATTTTAAAAAAAGAATGCTGGATTTCAAATTTTAAGGAAAATAGATGACTTTGTTAATGAAAATGAACATGGGCTCCCATTTCAAGTAGAGGCTACAAAGACTCACATTTTTAAACTGAATATGATTATTTCCATTGATGTGGAAGGATAATCTCTGTTTTTATAATGATTTTAGATGATAAAAGCTACAAATTTACAATCATTGCATTGAAAAATATTGCTGTTTATTGTAGCAAAAGTTATTCAATGGGCAAGTTGTGAAATGATCCTTATTCTAAAACTTTTTGTTAATGGTTTTACTACTTTTACTGAATACAAAGTTTAATTGTGCAAGAAACTGGTAATAAATGTAAAAAAGTGTTATTGCAGAATTTCAGTGCATATCATATATTTGACTGCATATCTGCATGCATATTTTGTCTGTTTTTTTTTTTTTTTTTTTTGCCAGTTTATATTATTCTATGTCTAGTTATTATATAAGCACTAAACAGATAACCACTGAAGAATATAACAGTTAAAAGGAATCTTAATACAGGAATATAAAATTATTATTATTTATATAACCATTGTTTTGAATTGCAACAAACATATTTAGCATAACATGAGATACACATGATCTGTTCCAATAAATTCATGAAACACTCACAATATCACTAAACCTTTAGGTGATCGTAAGGGGCTACTAGGTGGCCCTGTCATCTTTCATAGCAATTTTTATATAGAAATAATGGCCCTAGCCTGTGGAGATCCTCAATACCTTCAAGACAATCGATTTTCTTTATTTTTTTGTTAACAATATGATATTTTTACTTGCTGTCACAATGAAGACATGCAATCAAATATAAAATGTCCAGCCTTGTTTACAAACTTTGTGATGCCATTATTTCACAATTACTGGAACTGAGAAAAAAAAAAGCACTAATGCAAAAAAAGGTTATAAAACATTCTAAAAAGCAGTTGTGTTATTTACCCTTAGGCAGTAAGCAAGCGTCACATTATAAAATGCTCTGGCATTCTTTTGGTTATCAGAGTGGCATGTAATGAAGGGAGACAAATTTTTACTCAAAGGTGAATCTTCTGCACTTGGCTTCACAGAAAGTGTGAATAATTACTGTAAACAAACATAGAAATGTTTTTATTCATTTATATCAACAGTCTAAACAAGGAGGAAGTTACATGGAAGTGTAAAAAAAATGTCAAAAAAATAAAACTTGGAGTTTTATTTTTACAAAAATAATTTTGATTTTTTGTAAAAAAAAAATTTTATAATTGCACTGCTGACTACTTGTAATTTTTTTGGAAAAAAAATGAAAAAAATCAATAAATAGATGCTTTATAAATACTGAAAATTTGTTTTAAAACATTCATATAAAAAGCTACTATAATTGTGATGCAACATCCAAAAAGTGCACAGTATTATTAATAAAAATTCAATGAGAAATTATTTTTATTGATGCCCAGCAGTGATGATTTTCTCTTGTAGTTGGCACAGTTTTCTCTTGTAGTTGGCACAGTTTTCTCTTGTAGTTAATACACAATATTAACAAAAAATTGGCAACTTTCAGTTGAATAGAATGACCATAGTGCATTTTTTTCTTTCAACAGCCAGTCTGAAATGCAATTTCAACAAAATTTTCATACATGACATGGAAAATAGCCTCCCAGTAGACTTTCCATTTATTACTGGCACACAAATTTTATTCATATAATAATCTTTCATACAAATTTGTATGTAAAAATTTAATCTGTTATAAATGAAGCTGTTTGCAACAAATACAAGTTTCAGTTTCCATGGATTTATGCTATATGAACGGCTTTAAAGAACCACTGGAAATAGCACCTATGGCTATAACAAAGGAGTTCTAAGGAATTTGGTAATACTCACTAATGTACAGACAAGCTCTGACAGTGGGTAAAAAATTTATATAGTATACTACATTCCTGTATTGGAATTACAAAAAAGCTTTAGAGAGGGAAAAAAATAAATAAATAAAAACAAAACGTCAGTTTTCAGTAATCTTCTGTGCAGTGCAGACCTTGCAAATGTTTTTGCAAGAACTGCACTGCACGTTGGCATAAAAAAAACAAAAAAAAAAAAAACTGAAATGTGATAGAGGCCATGAAAAAGCTGATATAAAAAAGAATATTCTGCCTAGTTCCTTATCAACAATAGTTAAAAACAAAGTTCAAATTATGTAGCAAAGAAAATGATTTGTCCTGCCTTGTATTTGGTCATCAAAGAGGTTCTGTAATGGTTCTCAGAAGCTGGAGATAAAACCTGCTAACGAGTGGGTCAATTCTATAAGCAAAAGCTTGTGTTCTTGCTTTGAACCAAGAATTGGCTAAATGAAGTAATTCAAAGACTGAAAAACACAAATGCTGTAATGGCAAGTCCAGTTAGATCCATTCCCTTAAAATAATTCATTACTTTTTTGTGCATTATAATGAACAACAGTGACATAAATAAACCCCCTAACATATGCAAATCTGTAAAGCCCTGTTGTTTTAAGGGAATATATCTAACTAACTTCCCATTACATACTGCAATAACAAACAGGTATGAATAGCTAAAAGAATTTGATTGCAAAATGGCTGCTAAATGAAGAATAGTGAAATTTGTATCTGAGGATGGAGAAAGAAATGATAGATGCTACAGAGCAGTAGGTATCAGAAGGCTCTGAGAACTATTGACCTAATTTCTATGATTTGTGTTTACAAGTATTGTATTTACACAACCAGCAGTGGTATACAGTAGTAGCAGTAATGGCAAATGATGCAAGAAAGCAAGCTTATATGGCATCAGCAAAAAAAAAAAAAGAAAAACCCAGTTCAACCATCTGTACCCTCCATGAATTTGTCTACTTCTCCCTTGAATTTATTCAACCTATTCACTTCCATAATGACAGATGAAAGGTCATTTCAACAATCAACCATTCACTGGTTAAAGACAAACTTCTGCATGTTTATCCTGCAACCATCCTTCCTCAACTTGAATTTATGCCTCCTTGTGTGTAGTCTCAGCAAGTGAAAGAATGTCACTTGCTGAGATCTGAAAGGGAGGGAAAGGCTTTTGCCTTTCCCTCTCTTTACGATAGTTGTCTTTAATTAAATTTCACATTAGTACACCATGATCACTGCCATCCAGTGGATCTCTTGTCTGCAGATTCTTAATGTATGAAGAATCACTGCTGATCACCAGATCAACAGTATTGCTTTCTCTTGTTGGCTCTCTAACATGCTTGCTGAAGAAAACAGTAAGAAATCCATAAAAGTCGTCATAGTGTGTGAGTGACCAATCCACAAATTCCAGTCAACATCTGGAAAGTTAAAATCCCTCATTATGAGACATTTTGAATTTTTGGTCCTCTCTATTTCCCTGTATAGCTTGGCATACTCATCACAATCATTAAGCCTATTAGACACTTTACTCTCAATTTTGTTTTCCCAGTGCTTATATCACATCAAACTGACTCAGCATTGCATTCGTTACCCAAGTTAACTGGATACACTGTCTTAGATTTAATATTCTTCTTAACTAAGAGCATAACCCCTCCATCTCTCTTGTCAGTCCTTCCTGTATACATGTAGTCCCCATATTCAAATTCAGCATCATTAATGTTTGAGTAACAACACGTCTTCACTATTCCTACAATGTCTGCATTCACAACTTAATCAGTACTTCAAATTCATCAAAGTTATTTACAATGCTCCTGGAATTGGTGTACATGCAAATATACATGCACCTGTTTTTTACTCTTGGTTACCCCAACGTAGCCCATGTATTAATTTGTTCCACGATGACCCAGAGCAAGTCCTAAAATCCAAGACACCTTGCTTTCCAGGCTGTTGCATGTACTGACAGTAGCAATGCAAGGATCACTTTCACTTCTGTCTGTGGCTCTAGTTAAACTATTAGTCTGCATATCCCCCCCCCCAAGCTAGCAGTTTTTCAACCCACCTGTCACTGCCTCAATTGCACCCCTTCTATTCAAGTTTATCTCATCCCTGTAAAAACAGTCTCTCCTATTAACAAGCACAGACAATGCCGAGAAAAATTCTACCCCATGAACCTTGCACATTCTCTTCAGGGCCAAATTATTGGCCCTGAAGAGAATGTGCAAGGTATACTCCTCAACATATACTCCCTCCATTTGTGTCTGGACAGAATTGCAGACTCTTTCAAATATAATCCTAACTCGAGACTTTTTTTGCCAGCATTGCCCTGTACTTGTTAAGCAAGTCATCAGATCTCTTACTGTTAATATCATTATTTCCAGTGTGTACAACAATATCACCTTTTGTGCCCTTAAAAGATATTGGCATACATATATCATGGATTAGAAATGTGAATCATCACCTGTCTATTTGAAAATGCCTAGGGGGTAACAATTCAACATAAAGAAAAAGAAAGAAAAAGGTTAAAAAAAATACAGTACTATGTATCACAGCAGAGCCAAATTGCCACTACATCATTCTAAAAAGTATTCTAATTCATCATGCTAATTTTTTAGTTTGTTTTTCGTAAGAATTGGGTGGGATGGCATTCAAATAAGTATAAAGATATTTTTAAATCTTGTTATAGCAGAACAAGGGCTATCAAAACATGGCTTTTGAATAAATATACTATAGTCAAATTCAGATAACCTTAAGAGAGCAATTATTGAAGGACACTAACTACTTTCTCAACAAAATTATTAAATTCAAGTCAATGAAAAGTTGTTGAAAACTGGCTGTGCTATTTATATTTTATGATGCAGATTTTTTTTTTTTAATATTGACACAATTTCACGAGAATCTTATGAAACCAAATAATACTTCCTATCTGCAGTATAAATTTATTAAACAAAGTAGTTATTAGCTATTATATCTCAGTTAATAATACATATAGAGCGGCGGACAAAAAAACTGCATCACTTGTGAATTTTGCAAATAATGTGTTTTATGCTGCATTGTGGGTTGCAGAAATATTCGAAATGCATTTATTAGATGGGATATATATCTCTGTGAATGAAATCCAATAAAGACTCCACCTGATATACCTAATTGCCATAAATATCTTTCCAAAGGGTAAAATGCATAATTAACAGAAATATGAGAAATCATGCAAATGGAAATCATGACAACCAAACATACATTTTATTTCATTTACGTGTACAAACTGAAATGACAAGTTAACATAATAGTTTTATGTACTGTAAATCAGCAAAATAAGTCCTCGATATTTTGTTTTTCCTCATTGAGCTACAGTGTGGTGAACCCTAATAATGGGTTTCAGGCACTCCTCCAAGATAACAGTGTAGGATTCTGCATTCACCGTTCCATTAATAAACTTAATTCGCCTCACCCCTTTGCTTGTTATGCATCCCCAGACCATCTGACCGGCGGAGAACTTTACAGTTGGTTTTATGCAGTCAGGATTGTATGCCTTCGATTTTCGTCTTCTGACATATCACTTCCCATCCGAGCCATGCAGGTTGCATTTCAATTCATCAGAAAAGATGGTGTCCCATTGCTATTTTGTCCGTGAAACGTGTTTTGGCCCAAGCAAGCTGTTTCTTCCTCATTTGTTGGGTCAACAAAGGCTTCTTCTTGGACCGATAGGCATGCAGACCACATTCCGAAAGCTGTCTTTCAATAGTTTGTGTTTCAATACCAGAGGCCATCTCAAAGTCCAGTTTTAGATCAGGAGCACAAATATGCTGATTACAAAGGCATAGTCATTTCAAATATCGATCTTGGGAAGGTGTAGTCACTCTCTTCCAGCCTGATCCAGATCTTCTCTTCATATCACCGGTTTCATGCTTTAATTTCAGCACCCAGGATACTGTTGACTGGTGGTAGACTATTTTATCAGCGATAGCACACGCAGAAAGCCCTGCCTGGGACAGAGCAACAGCTACACTTTTTTTTCTTGGTGTCAGCTGAACATATGGAGCAATGCTTACACCTCCACAAAACAGGATACTAATGAGCGTGTATACCCTTCCAATGCCATATTTATAGAAATGGCTGATGCAATTGAAGCATTATCTGACGCAATACCTTTGCTTTGCGAAAACAAAATGACTGTAATCAAACAATATCTTATATGTTTCACTACAAATGTTACTTTTTAAGGTGATGCAGTTTTTTTGTCTGCCACTGTAAGTGTTAATTTATTATTATGATTTCCTGTGTGACGATATCAAAGATATCAAACAGGATGACATCAAACGTGTTACAAAGACACCAAACATCAATCACAATTACAGAAAGCACCATTAAATGGTTATTATTTATTCTACATTATATAGAAATGGCAATCATGCCTAATACAAAATTTTGTTGCTTCCAGCCAGATTCAATTCTGTCAATGCAAACATTAAAAATTGCAAATGCTAAAATTTATCAATATAAATTTTCAATACAGTAATGGAAATGGATTAATTCTGGCAGTTTAAAACAATGAAAACAACAGATATTTATGAATATGCTAAATTTTCAAGGTGTATATGCTCCACGCATACTTTCATCTCAATGCACTTCATTTAGTCAAGAATACCACTGTAGTCCAGCTGCTCATGATAATGTAGGCAGCTCTGACTAAGTGATTAGTAGGGATCTCAGTTCATTCTTCTAGTTGAATATTAGTTGCAGTAACAAAAAACAAGAAGGTTGGTACTTGTCTTTTCAGAGTAGCTTGTATGGTCCTGTAAGAATGCTTATTGCTTTTAACCCAACTTTTGAAGTTTTCAAATCATTAATTAAAAGAAGATATGCACATATTTACTTTTTTTATAAATGTTGTATTTGCATTTCTTAAGAGTAACAGCCACAAGAAAAAAAAAAATAATAAAAATAAATAAATAATAAATACGAGAAGGGCTGGACATATATCAACTTACAGTTAGGCAGATCACAGTTACCATCTTGATATTACTGGATTCATTAATTTCCCATACAATGCTACCATGACCTTATATGGCCATGCTGGAGTATAATAAGAAAATTTATTTATTTATTCAAATAATATTCTACATTTTGTTTTGTGATTTTTTCAACTTTTCCTTTATGTCTAAGGCAGTGGTCGGCAATCTATGACATGCAAGTCATAAAGTGAACCGCTAGCATGATTTGGTTGATCTGTAGCTGAACATTTTAATTCATTTAAAAAATATTAAAAATCAAAATTTTTTAACAATCATATCGGTAACATAAAAACAGAATTTGAAAATAGATTCCGAAATTTTAAATTACACGGTCCAATGTTTTCATTCATAATTAATCCTGAGGAAATCAATGAAATGGATGTCTCACACACTTCAGTATTTTGAATTTTTATTAAATGACAATTTGCAGGTGGAATTAATAGAATTCAAAAGTTTAGCTTTATGGACAACCAAATTCAAAGAATTGTGCCATGAATTAGAAAAAAAAATATTCAAATCGATTAAAAGCAATATCTGAATGTTGGATTTCTCTTCCACTAAAATTTTGCTATATGAAAAAAATTTCAATCACCATTCTATCTGTATTCAGTTATTCTATAGTAAACAAATATTTTCTCAAATGAAATGTGTTAAATCCATTATGAAGCCAGCTAACAAAAGACAATTCAGAATCGTGTACCATTAAAAGTATCAAATATGAGGGTGTATCAAAAAGTTTGTACCCTGACCTAGATAAAACATCAGTAGGAAGATGTCGTTTTTAATATAAGTTGTCTATATATTCAATAACTAACATGTGAAATTTCATTCCCATAGGTGATTATACACCAGAGGTGGAGCCCAGAATCTGAGGAAGGATACTATGGTTGACAAAGTGGAGTATCGAGCAGTAATCAAGTTCTTGTATTTGCAGGGCAAGAAAGCTCAAAACATTGACAAAGAAATGAAAGCTGTGTATGGGCAGAATTGTCCATCCTACGACACTAAAAAAGTAGAAACGGGAGTTCCAGTGCAGTCGTACAAGTGTCTTTGACGAGTCAAGAGAAGGAAGGCCATCAACATCCACAGACAGTGAGATTGTTGCAAAGGTTGATTAGCTGGTGCTGTATGACAGGTGTGTGACAATTCCCTTCATCGCAAATGCAGTGGGAATTATTTACGGGTCTGCCCACACGATGGGTTCCAAGATTGCTGATGCCTTTGCAGAAGCAATGTTGAATGCAATGTTCTCGCCAATTGTTGGATTTGTGTGGCTTTGAACTACTGCAGCACCCACCCTATTCTCCTGACCTAGCACCGTCAGACTTCTTGTTTCGAGAAATGAAGAAACCATTTTGTGGACACTGCTCTGATTCGTCTCAGGAAGTCATCAATGAAGCAGAATCGTGGTTTCAGGCAAAAAGTACGGATTTCTATGATCAAGGCATTAAACAGCTGATCCATAGATGGGAAAAATGTGTTACTATAAACGGAGAGTACATAGAAAAAGATTAAAGTTGCTGTGAAGTTTCACCTTTCTAGGGCTATTATTTCTAGGTAAGGATACAAATGTTTTGATACCCCCTCGTACCAACCAGATTTCGTATACCTTTCCAAAGAAATTCAGCATCAAGGAAGCCATTAAAAATTCTTATACTTCATTACTAAAAATTATATTTCAAAAATGTAAATAAAAGATTTGTGAATTATTTTTATTTATTGATTACATCCTACATAATCTTCAATATCTATACTACACAGTTTTCATTACCAATCGACTATTATGATGCAACAAAAAATTCGTAAAGCAAGATGTGATCTGCCATAGAAAAAGATTGTTGACCACTGGTCTAAGGGATAATTATTGAAGGGAAGGTCCATTTCCACAACTACAGTAAACCCCTGCTATTCGCGGTATCTGTATTTGCGGTTTTGCGTATTCGCGATCGCCGATTTAATATAAAATGAAACCTAAAAAAATGTGAATTTTAATGCGCCGTGAATATTTTCCGTCATAAAAAAAACATGGGTGTGGCTAAAATTATCTTTTCCGGTTAAAACAGCGCTCAGTGGGTGGGGGAAGAGGGGTGACAAAATCGCGAGCGTGGATGTTTCTCGCTAATCCTTGTTCGGTATGGGTTATGCGCTTGTCATGGAAGGTTTCGTCGTTTGCTTTTAATTTATATGCTTATAAATTAAATAAATTTATCAATTTATAAATTGATATCTTAAAAAATGATAAATATACCGTTTTGCAGTGTAAAACAGACTTTTTCGAGTGTGTTAACGGAACAAAGTGACTTTATTGTGGACAAGTTCTTTCTAACCCCTACAAAAATATGGCTACGAATAACAAGAGAAATGTGATAATATCAAAGAAGGTGATGACATTAGCGAATAAAATTGAGTTATTAGATAAAATTTCTAATGGTAAAAGTGTCTCAGTGGCAAAACATTATAAAATCAATGAGTCAACGGATCAATCAAAAAATCGGAAGAAAAAATCCACCGTAGTGTCCGTGAAAACGCGCTAATTGCTTCAAAAATTTGCTCTGTAACTCGTGATGTTAAATTAGAAAAAATGGAAAAGGCTTTAAATCTGTGGATAGAAGACCGAACTCAAAATAAAATTCCGTTAAGTTCACACATCATTCGTGAAAAGGCAAAACTCCTTTATCAACACTTTAGCGAAACTGGTGATAGCACAGGCGGGATAAGTTTTTTTGCTAGCAAAGGCGCTGGTTTGAGAGATTTGTTTGAAATTTCTAATAAATATTACATTTAATATTAAATTGTTTCTTATTTTCATTTCGATGCCATATGCTTGCATTTCACTATGTACTGTCTATGTACATAGTCATATTATGAAGGTACATATAATACATACATAGGCAAAATTTTAGACTAGTTTTTCTTATATATTTCATACTTTGGAACGGAACCCCTTTATTATTATGGGAGCCATAACTCAGTATTCGCGTTTTCGGTATTCGCGACATTTCTCAGGAACGTAACCCCCGCGAATAGCGGGGGTTTACTGTATTTCATAACACAGCTTACACAATTCCCTTTCTACTGCATCATACAGCTGTAATTCAATTCTGTACACTTAATCATATTTATAACTATTGCAAGGCAAGTTAACAGTGGCTACTTTTCACTATAAGAAAGCAAAAACAAGTTACCTTATTTAGCACTTTCAGATCTTCAAGAATATCATTTTCATCTAATAGATAATTTAGCTGAGATACTGAGAGTTAAAGTACACAACATTATAATAAAAATGTATATAAGAAATAAAAACATATCAATAAAGAATGAAGAGAAAGAGATAATAACAATTTTAACAGCAAAATTCAAGAGTGTGCTATATAAATTTGATGATGATAATAATAAATGTGAAGTATACTAATTTCTATACTACAACCTGTGCAAGTGTATAATTGTATTTATAACTACTACATGCAGTGGTGTGTCCTTCTTGAGAGATTTTTAATAGACAAGGACTGTTCAATGAAGAATGACCATAATTTTTTTTTCACAACATACCTTTATTAATCATTCACATTTTGATGGTCCTTTTCAAAGTAGTCCCCATTTGATGAAATGCACTTACTCCAACATTTCTGCCATTCTTCAAAAACATGGTGAAAGCCATTTTTTGACATGCATTTGAAAATTGTCTCCTATGTCTTTACAACTTCTTCCGAAGATTGGAAACATTTTCCTTGCAGCTCCTTCTTTAACTTTGGAAATAAAAAATCACAAGGTCAGAGCTGTAGGATGGATGAGAAAAACACATTAGATATTAATGCTGACTAAGTACTCGATGACAGTATGAGCAATGTGAGGTCTCACAGTGTAATAATACAGCATCCACCCACCTGTGTGTAGCTGTGGTTGTTTGAGACCAATGTGATCCTGCATGTTTGCAGTATGGTTCTGTAACAGTCGTATGATGTGGCACAACATGCTGGAAAACCATTCCTTGAATGTCAAAAAAAGAGGTGACCATAACCTTTCCTGCAGAAGTCACATTTCCTTTTTTCAGTATCGGCAATGAGGTAGACTTCAAAAAAGAGCTTTGTTGCTTACTCTCTGGATTGAAATGATGAAGCCATGTCTCATTCACCATTATCACCTTGTGCAGAACATCTTCAGTAACTGTCTGTGTTGCAGCTCCTGCCAAACCTCTATGCAAACTTGCTGTTGCTAAAGTGTGAGTAGTCTTGGAACCCAGCATGTACAAACATGTGTCATATGCAAATGGTCATGGAGAATACCATACGTGCTTCCTACTGATATTCTCAAAATATCTGCCAGTTGTTTTACTAAACTTAATTTCCATTCTTATATTATGTTATATTATTATTATAATTAGCCATATGGTGGGAAGCCTGAGGCTTTTGCTGCACCAGCCAAAAAATTTCTGAATTACCCTGTGTGTGTGTGTGAGAGAGAGAGAGAGAGAAAGAGAGAGAAAGAGAGAGAGAGAGAGAGAGAGAGAGAGAGAGAGAGAGAGAGAGAGAGAGAAGTAGAAGGGAATCACCAAGAAAGAGAAGAATGATGATATCCAGCTCA
Organism: Mastigoproctus giganteus; assembly: GCF_048544385.1. NCBI lineage: Eukaryota > Metazoa > Arthropoda > Arachnida > Uropygi > Thelyphonidae > Mastigoproctus > Mastigoproctus giganteus. The sequence goes on from NC_143577.1 coordinate 236,170,907, forward strand.
GGACCCTGGGTTTGCCAAGCCCATACTCATCAGATGTGAGCCCTGGTGGTAATATGATGATCTCTCTCATGATTACAGAAGCAGTGTTTATGGTTTTGTGGTGATAAGAGCAGTGGTTGGAGCTCCAGGACTGCTAATTTCGTGATTGAATTACATCCATCTTTAAACAATCTAAACTATCTGTGAGCTATGCTATGTGAAAGCATATATTTGCCATAAGCCTCTTTTAGCGTTTCATAGGCTTCACTGATGTTTTCTTGGGATGGAAACAAAATTTAAGAGCAGCATACTGTTCCTCGCATGTCGCATCCATTGTTACATAGACAAAACTAAACATACATAAACCTGACCGACCTCCAAGGTCACACCATGCACGAGTCAACTGCGCAGTTGCTGTGAGATGCAGCTTGGTTTGGTCTTAAATTCCACAACTTGGCTAAAAATGGCAAGCAGTATGGTTGTTCAGGAAAAATTATGATCATTCTTTATTGAACAGCTGTTGTACATGTTATTTACATGAAAAATGTATTATAATTTACAGTACAATAAAAATAAAATTATTTCTCCTTTTGAAATACACAGCTAGAAGTTCCATACAACTGCTTCCAAGTCTCACTGTTAGGTTTCTAAATTACAGTAGAGCATTGAACTTGATCTTATTGCATTTGAAAATACCAATAGCTAGAATTCTGTGGGTTTTACGTTATTTTGGTGAGATGTGGGTCCCCTTCACTGAAATCTTGTCATATAAAAAAAAACCATAAATAAATTGTAAGGATCTTCTCTTCTTTCCTATTTTTTGTTTTTTACTCCAATCTCACCTCTGCAATTTGTGCATGCCGTGATCGTTATTGATTGCTTATTATTTTTTTTGTTGTTTTAAATTTTACAATCCTGAAAAAAAAAAAAAAAAAAAAAAAAAAAAATGAGCAAAAAAAAAAAAAATTTACGTAAATCCGTAGTTGCGTAAGTTGGGGACTTACTGTATCGAAAAATGTTCAGCAACCTACGCAAAAATTATGGCGATAGATAAAAAAAAACTTACCACGTACTACTCGCGTGTCCAATACGATGCTTCCCTTTATTTTTTGCAATGTCGATTTTAAATCTAATAGCTTCCCTTTATTTTTTACATATTGCATACGGTTTAGTCACCAACATTATAATATTTCATTAAAGATTTAACGGATGCACCGTTTTCAAAATTTTGAATAATTTCAAATTTTTGTTTAACTGAAAGTGGAACTCTTTTGCATTAGCCCATCATTTTTGCGATTTCCAAAAAAAAAAAAATATATATATATTTACTATAAAAAAGTTTCGACATCCCTGACATAAATAACGAAACAAAATTTGTGTTTTTGCAGTGCGATCAAACACAACAATCGACGCAACTCACTAAAACAAACTAAACATTTGGTCTTCTTTTTTTTTTTTTTGAGCGCCGTGTGTAAAGACAGTGGGGGTTGCAAGATAATAGGCACATTAATCTCCCAATGATGACTTATAACGCTGCTTCTTGTTGCTTATTTACGACTTGCAAAACATATGTTTATTCTAGTCATTCCTTGAATTTTATGATTTTTGGTTGATTTTTTTTTTTAAATTTGGAGTCTTGTAGTGTCCCGGTTAATCCGATCCTGGTAAATCAAGAGTCTGCTGTATTACCAAATAAAATGATATAATTAGTTAGTTTTAATTGTCAGAATACTTAACAATTTGAATCGTTAGTAGAGAAGAAATCTTTCCATAAAATTTTCTTGTTTCTAAATATATTACATTTTTGTTAAATGTAATCATGTTGACTTGTTTGACTTCGAAATGCAGACATAATGGAAATTTATAAGAAAAGCTAGGTTTCCTCTTATGTGGTTAAAAAAAAAAATTGTTACTCTTGAATGTAATCACTTTTCCATTAACATTATTAAGTGCAGCGAGCTGCAAAAATTTGTGGTGAAATATAGAATGTGTGAAGGCAAAGACAGCTCTGAAAAAAAAAAAAAAGTCACAACATACGGTTTAGAAATTTTTGAACAACAACTTTGCATACAGAAACAAATGTCAAAATGCTAGATATCTTCTCATGTTGCTGGCTAAAAGTAAATATCACTTTATCATTGATGATGTCGGCAGTTCACAAGTTTATTAAGATGTGGGGTAAATTTGCAGTGACCGCTCACATTTTTTGTTTAGCACTGTTTGCATTTTGCTATTGCGAATATTAGAATAGTGCCAACTAAGTGCATAATGGAGAAATCTTGCCAGCAGACAACTGACCAACCACACATGTTCTCCATTTAATGAGCACATAGCAGGAAAGTTGCCATGGTTGTAGTAGTCTTTTTCTTTACCTTTGCCAAATTTTTATTTCTCATTCATAGAGAATGAATATAGCTCATTCATACAGAATAAATATGGCTCATTCATACGGAATAAATCTAAAACAGTAAGTGGCCAGTTTTAGATTCGTTCTATATGAATGAGCTGATGTTATGCTGCTGAGTGAGCACCCATGTTTTTGTTTAGCACTGTTTGCATTTTGTCAATTGTCTGCTGACAAGGTTTCCCCATTAAGAATGGTGAAATATCTTCTGCATTGCTGATCTTAGCAATGCAGAAGGATGCTAACGGGTCAGTTTTATTTTTAGGAGGTGATGTTGTGGCAGAATCATCCAGATAGTAGGCAGCTATGCATTCATGCAATACTACCAACCGTCAATTTCCTGCTATGACTCTTAACTCATTAGGTGTTACATGATCAGTAGCAACTTAGATTCAGTTAACTTTTGTAAACATTCTGATAACCGTAGCTGGTAAATGTAGTAAGATCCTTAATGAGGGAAAAACCCAATAGTGTGGATTTGTGGATGAGATGAACTGCTCATCTCATCCACCCATCCATATCTAGAAATTCCTTGATATGAAGAGATGCTATGCATTTCTTACCTCTTCACTGATATGGAAGGGGCCTTCAATATCTTGTTAGTATGTAGCCTGATGATTCAGGTCATCTTCAATAAATTATGGTAGAAGAAAGTTTTTTAACATGCCAAGATGGTTTTTCCCTCCAAAGTTAAACAGACAAACAAACCTTCATGTGGCTGGCAGCCAAAAGCATTCTACTTGGGGACTATCACTAATAAGTTCCAAAAAAAGCATGTTTTTCATTTCCCAAGATCTTAATATTCTGTTCATTTACTAATCCATCCAAATGAAAGTGCACTCACCAATGAAGACAAAACAATTGAGAAAATGTACATTGTCCATCTGCACCAAAATGTGAAAAAAGAAATGGTTTAGGCTCAAAACATTTCCTTAAAATTTTTAACACAACAGGCTGGGATACTGTGATTAGCCTGATATTGATTTTTTAGGACTTTGAAAAAAAGTTGTCCTCATATTTTCCAGTTTCATTACTTACGCATATATACAGGTTGTTCTTTGCTATGCATAGCATGGAGCAAAGAACAACCTGTACAAACAAAATTTCTACTGGAAGGCTGCATTCCAATATAGTGTGTAGAAACTTTGAATGTGCACTGTCCATTTTGACTGTTAAAACAGAGAAATTTTTTTTTTTGGTAGTTGTTGGCGCATAGGCTTATGTGGCCATAATGCACCTCCCAAGGTTTTTGCAGTACTTTGATCCAAGCCAGAGGCGGGAATCGAACCCGCAACCTTTGGGTTGCCAGGCAAGCACTTTACCCACCCGGCTAGCCTAGTTGGCAAAAACAGAGAAATGTACAACACTCCCATCTGTTCAACTGAAAGTTGCCATTTTGTTGTTTACATTACATGAGTGCCAACTATCAATAAAACTTGTACCTACAGTCACCAATAAAAACTAAGCCCACAGTTTTCATCACTGTTGCATTATATATTTTATTAAGTTCACAACACACTAAATTAATAATTGACATTTGAAATTGCTGTCAGCAAATCACTGTGTAAATTGTAAAGCTACTTTTGAATTAATCCATTTAAAAGAATAGTAAAAGGATATTAGGTGAAGTTTTTCTCCGCTTTTCTGGAATTGGTAATGGGTCATTTGGTCGTCGTCGTAGTTTTCTGGTTGTCACTGGTTTCACTTCCATAGAATCTGTAAGAAAAATGAATACTGTTAGACAGTTGTACAGTAAAAGTCAGCTTATCTGGTATTTTGTAAACCAGCATTTCTAATGAACTGACATGTGGCAAAGAAAATTTTAAAAAATTTCTACTATGTAGATGGCATCAGCAGAACTATGCACAAAACAGCTGTGTTCTGCCTTTGCTTTTGTTTGTGACAGTGCACTGTCAAATATTTATTTCTGAAATAAATTTCTTTCTTAAAATTACTGCATTTCTCAAAATTTTCCACATGACAGGCTGGGATACTGAGATATGTTGATTTTTCTTAGGACTTTGAACAAGTTTTCCTCATATGTTGGCAAATGATAACCTTTTCACTAGCTGTGGAATGAAAAGTTAGGGAGTTCTGCAAATAGCACTGATAAAAGTTAATTCATGGTGTTAGTTGGCCAAGTATAATTGAATACAGTACTGGATGGTCTATAAGTTATGATATCACAGTGTTAAAATTTTATGCAGAAACAAAACTGGCATTTTTTGAAAACTGTGTTCAAATTGAACATTTCCCTTAGCATACACTATTTTTTCTTAAATAAACCAAACTTAATGTTGTACTGTTATGCATTCAAGTTAAAAGACCAAATATCAGGTTGCCCTGAAAGTAGTCAAAACTTATCTTATTTATACATATATCTACACATATCTCATCATATACTTCTATACTAATTTATATAGACATTAGTCACTAGTCCATGAGTTAAATGATCTGGTTTTTTTAAATTTTTTATTTATTTTTTTTTTCCAGTTATTAGAAACAAGCAAAGAATAAATTAGGCATACAATGCTTTATAAATTTTAAAAAAGCATAATACAACTGCAGCCACAAAGAGCATTCAAGATGGTATGATGATGAAGCTCTAAATGCATGAAAATGCCAGCAATGGTTCCAAAAGCTTCCACCATTAATTACTGCCCCCACCACTCATGAGCATGTGAAAGCTGAAATGGATAGTTAGAGGAAACTGCAAAGGCAACCTTAATTAATTGACTTGAGAGACAGTTGACAGAACTGGGATAAGTGCATGATCAGCAATTATTACGAAAACTCCTCAAGAATGGGTTGCTATGGTCATGAAGCTGCTCACAATACACATTATTGTGTAACCTCAGTATACTGGCCACTTCTTGGCATGGCATTTAACCAAAGAACAGTTCCTGGATTGTACTTCATAAAAAATGAAATTTGGTGATGGTGTGGAGCTATTCAATGTGGCTTTAACTTCCACTGGTTTTCATTGATGAAACTATGATGAACATAAATGGAAAATGCAGAAAATGAAAGCACTGAACATTACAGCAGTGGCAGAACACATGTAGTAATGAAGCATGCTACATAAACCATTATTTCACTAATTTCCAGTACACAAACTAGACATCAGATGGGAACACTAGTGTGCATGTGAGGCATTTACACAAAGAACAATTTCACCAGGATAGTACTGCATCAATAATGAAGTTTGGTGGTGGTAGTGTAAAGCTATACGGCTGTTTTATGTGACATGGACTTGACCCATTGGTTCTTACTGAAGAAATGATGAATGGAGTTGTCTACTGTGACACGATACTGAACAATTATGCCTTGTGCACTGTGGTAATTCTTTGGCGAGGAGCTGCACTTGTACCAGCATGACAATGTTCTCTATCACAAAATACAGTTAGCAGAACAGTAGTTTGAGGAGAATAATGTGGCAAACATGAAAACCAGTGGAAGTTTACAGTCTAGAGCTTGAGAATACATCTCAATCGAAATAAATAACCTTTGGGATGTTTGAAATGACAAGAAACCCTAATCCTAGTTCGAGCAGAGAACAAGCAGTATTATAATGAGAGGAGTGGATCAAAACTCTAGTCTCCACATAAAAACATGTAGAAAGCATCCCTCAGAGAGTGACTGATATCATTAAAGCTCATGCAGGTTATATTCATTATTAAAAATTTCTTTTTGTTAACCAGATATTTTTTCAGTGTCCCAACACATGCTGGAAGGCAGCATGTTTCTCACATTACATTTTTTTTAATTGGAGATTTTGTTCTGGAATAAAATATGCAGGAACAATTACACACATTGTGAGATCAAGCTTAAATATTTGCATAAACAATCCATAACCCACTGTTAACTGTAGTACCAATATGTCGCTGTCTACCAATCATTAGAAGAGGTGTGGATTTGATTCACATCCGAGAATGGAATTTCTAAAGTCCTTTTTTAACTGAGGTTGTAGTTAGCCCATCTTAGGTGAAGAAAATAGCCCCTCTACCCAGTAAGTTGTTCTGGGCTTTTCAGCCTGCACAACATACAAACTGGCCGATGAACACAAACACACACAACACATGCTTAATTATGAGTGACAAATTTTGGGGCTGTTAAAATAAATATGAATTTGATCCCTTGGGGGCATAAATGGAATTTTTAAATTTATACTAATGTTTGAAGGTGCAGTTTGCACAACATATTTCTGAGCTAAAGGCCCTCATCACACATGATGACTAAACAAACGCAGACCATTTTTGTTTTTTGCAAAACAGTTTAGGATCACTAGTCTAGACCCACTGTTTGTCATTCACGGCTATTTCCCACTATGACATTACAAACAATTCAGCTCACCAATGTGGAGGGAATTTCCTATAAAAGTGCCTTACTTGCATCACAGCATAACAATATCTCATGATGAAATGGCTCAGTCAATAATGTAGTGACTTTGGCATATCTCAGAAACATGACTTGGTCAACTAGGGCCACTATTGTAATCCAACTGAAAGCCAGACCAAGTTATCCAACTTTTGTAATGTACTAGCTACTGTTTTGAGGGATAAGTGGCATAAAATAGCAGTGTCAACATACAGAAACCTTGTTGAGTTTATCCTACAATCTCTGTTTACACGTTACAGAATGGTTCGTATTTATTGCCATAGAGTTAGCAAATATTTTATGATCCATTTCCCCTCCCAATAACTATCCTTTCAGGTAAAAAATTTTGTACCCAAAGACAACAGACAAATTTTACTATTAAAAATATATAGCTAGACTAACAAAGTAACTCAGAAAATACAGAGTACTGTATTATCGCAAATATTCATAATGTCATAATGTATACAAGGATATGAGCATAGCAAAACTCTCATCTTTATATTAAAATATAAGGGAAAAAAAATATATATATACATTTAATACATTTTTATATCTTAAAGATTATAACAAAATAAATCTTAAGGACAACTTTGTGTTCTGAATTAATTCAATATTTAAAAATAGTGTCTACCTTCATCTTAAAACTTAATTAAAATGCAGAAGCAACAAGGGCACTACCTCCTGTTAGTTCCATTGTACTTCGTTCTGATTCAACCATCCTTCTTTTTTCCTCTAGTTCAGCAATAAGATTTTCTCTCAATTCAATCTTTTTCTCTTCAAATTCTCTAACTGCAGCCTTCTTTTCATTGATGTATTCTTTTTCCACACGTTCTGTCTGAAACAAATTAGTTTTAAATATAGGGCACCAATAATAAAGGAACCTAAAGTGAGACTGTAATAGTAGTATGGAATGAAGTAAAGAGGAAAAAGTATATGGTATCTACACTTGTGTGCATTCTGCTACAATTAGAGTGCAGCTTATTATAAATAAGAATAGAAAACTGTACAGTACAGATTTGGTGCAGCATGAATCTTTGTTACTAAAATGCAGATGTGTTCCAGAGAAAACAAGAATATGAAGGAGAGCAAGTGCGGGAATGAACGAAGTGAGCCCAGAAAAGAAAAGATAAAAATTAAAAGGAAATGGGGGGGGGGGGGGGGGGGGAAATAATCCTCAAATTCAAACATCTTATTACACGCATGCATATATACACAGGGGTGTACAATTACAAATTATTTTGTGGCAATGAAGCTTATCTGTCATTCATATCTGTCTTTTAGAATTGGGTGAAAATCCAAGAATAACTTACAGGGGGGGAACTACACATTCCTGAGATTAGCCTACTACAGCCTTCACTGAAGACATTAGAAACTGCTCCAGTCACGGAAGAGAATCGAACCCAGACCCCTCCAACCAAACAAGTAGCAGACAATGATATATCATGCTAACTAAGCTGCCACAGAGGACAACATACAAGGGTAAATTCAATATTTTAATAGTGCCCAGATTCACCACTCAAGTATGAGTATGTATTCACAAGGCAGTTTGTATGTTGTACAGGATAGTATGAATCAGAGCTGTAATACTCAATATGTTCTACGTTGATAATAATATTAGTAAATTAATAAGAGGAGTTTACCTCAATATAGTACGTGGAACAGTTCCGTATGATACCCTCCAGAAATTAAAACGAAAAAAATCGACAACTTACCGGTACATTAAACTAAAATATAAATAATTAAAGTAAAATGTAAATAATTAAATAATCAATTTAACACAATTCAAAATCAATTCAAAACAATTAAAATTCAAATTAACACAATTAAAAGAATCTAACGAAAATATTCAAAACGATTTTCCTTTTTCCGTTTTAATTTCTGGAGGGTATCATACGGAAGTGTTCCACGTACTATATTGAGGTAAACTCCTCTTATTAATTTACTAATGTTGTACAGGATAAAAAAACCCAGAATAATTCACAGGGAAACAGTCTGCTCTTTTTGCCAGAGATCAACTAGAGTCTTTACTGAAAAAGACTTTAGAAACTCCTCCGGTCATAAATGAGAATTAAACCCAAATCTCTCCAAATCAGTGGCAGACAGTGATGTATTGTGCTAAGTTGCCTTCCAACATACAAGAGTAAATTCAAATATTTTAATGGTTCCTGAATTTGCAACTCACATCCAAGATACGTATTGTATGTGTACAAGAAGATATTCACAAGACAGTCTGCATGTTGAATAAGCTGAAAACCCAGAATAATTCACATGGAAACACTATAAGCCTTCTACCTAAGATTAGCTACAGCCTTGATTGAAGGGGACTTTAGAAATTCCTCCAGTTATTAATGGGAATCACATGCAGACATCTACAGGCATCTGGTATAAGCAATGCATTGTGCTGACAAAGCTGCCACTAATGATGTCATACATGGGTTTTTATTATTATTTTAACAGCCCTCAAGTGTACACTTATCTATATACACTGATGAGCCAAAAAATTATGACCAGCGAGTCGTTATACAAATCGAAGCAACTGCAGGTGTACTACGGTGCATGTACAGGTCGGGACACTGTTAACTATAAAAAAACACCTGATAATGAGCTCTGATAATCAGTGTTCCTCTTATTCTTCAGATGGGAAAGGCAGCGAACTTAAGCAAGTTTGACAAAGGCCAAATTGTAATGGCCAGACGACTGGGTCAGAGCATATCCAAAACAGCACGAATGGTGGGGTTTTCATAGTCAGCCGCGGTTAGTACACACCGAAAGTGGTCCGAGGAAAGGAAACTCACGAACCGCCAGCAAGGTGTTGGACAACTATGGCTCATCGAGGTGAGCAAAGGCTCTCCTAGATGGTACGTGGCAACAGAAGGGCAACTGTGGCACAACTAGCCAGTAATTGGAATGCTGGTAACAGAGTAATGTCACAACAAACAGTACATAGAACCCTGCTGAAAAGGGCTGCATAGCCGCTCCAAGTGCCCACCGGCGACAGCACCTACAACGAGCACGTGAGCATTGAAACTGGGCCTTGAGTGACTGGAAGAAGATTGTCTGGTCCAATGAATCACATTTCCTGTTGCACCATGTGGATGACCGGGTACGTGTGCATCCTTTACCTAGGGAAGTCATGGCACCTGGATGCACAGTGGGACGAAACAAGCCGGTGGCGGTGGTGTCGTGCTTTGGGCAATGTTCTGCTGGGATACCCTGGGTCTAGTCATCCATGTGCTAGGCACTCTTGATGTCTACCACCTACCTAAACATCATTGCTGACTAGGTACATCCTTTCATGGCAACAGTCTTCAACTCTGGCAGTGCCATCTTTCAGCAGGATAATGCGCCATGCCACACCGCCTGGATTGTTCGAGACAGGTTCGCGGAACATGAGGAAGATTTTCAGGTATTGCCCTGGCCTCCAAATTCCCCGGACATCAATCCCATCGAGCATCTGTGATTTGTGTTGAAACAGCAACTCTGTTCTGTGGTTTTCAGGACGAGGGTTTCCTGTGCGGACGTGCCTTTCTGCTGCTCTTGGAACAGAGAAGTTTTTTCTGATTTATTTTCTGCTTTATTAGTTTAAATTGACATATTAACTTATTTCTAGAGTAGCTTTATATTCCTATTTACGGTACTTAAAGTTAAAGTAACTTAGATAGAGATTTGTAGGTATTACTTAGTATCGGAAAGGGTATCAAATCCACGTGTTTACCATTCATAAACAGCCGCCATTGTTACGTGAAAATTAATCAGTAAAATCTATTAATCTTGTCGAACTTCATTGGCAATTAAATTGTACTTTTAACTATACATATAACCACTTAGGTTACGGAGCATAAATAATTAGTAAAAATAAATAATTAATACATAACTTGATACGGAAGTTATATAAAGGAATTTCGTAGATAACACTCGTTACTGAAACGCGATACAGCATATCCGGAATTCGATAGCATTAGCTTTGTATAGTATAGTGCATAATATAATATTGTAAATTAATCAGTAGATCTATTAATCTTGTTAAACTTCATTGTCAATTAAATTGTACTTTTAACTATATATATATATATATATAACGACTTAGAGTACAAACGTAACAAATAATTAATACTTACTTGATACAGAAGTTATATAAAGGTAACTCGTAGATAACACTCGATACTGAAAAATAAATATAGCGTTATAACTGTGTTAAGATACAAGTTTAAGGTTTTAATTTTGTTCTGAAATTGTAAATTTACTGACATTTAAATCGAAATCATGACTCTGACCAGAGCAGCAAAGCAAAAGGCTCAAGCTAATGGGAGTGCTGTGACTCAGGGGAGAACTGAGGGGGGGCAGTTGCCCTCTGAATCACAGCCTTTTAAGATGCACTGTTTGCTTGATGTTTGCGGAGCAATCGGGTACGGGACATGATACTGCCATGGGGGATGTCTTTGTGTGTGCACGATGCAAGGAGTGCAAGGAAATTAGGCGACAACTCGGCGTTGTTATGGGCCTATATGAGACCTTGAAGGACAGGGTGGATGCCCTCGAAGGAAATAAATTGAGGGGCCCATCAAGCTCTCAGCTGCCCACATCAAAGCCAGAGCTTGCACTTGGTCATCTTGCAACACAGAAGCAGCCCCCAAGGCAGAATGCACTGGTCCCACAGGAACTAGTAGTTGTTGGTGACTCTATTGTCAGGGAAACGGGGAACATGCTTTGTAAAAAGGATAGGTGGAACAGGACCAGGGTATGTCTGCCAGGGGCAAAGGTTGATGACGTTGTAGAGCAGATATCATCTTTTAAGGGCACAAAAGGTGATATAGTTGTACACGTTGGCACTAATGATATTAAGAGTAGGAGACCAGCGGAAGTACTTAACAAGTACAGGTCACTGTTGAAAAAAAGCCGTGAAGTACGGTTGAATTTGAAAGTGTCTGCAATTCTGCCCAGACACGATAGGAGGGAGTATATGATGAGAGCCTTGTCGATCATTCGGCCCTGGAAAGATTGTGCAAGGCTCAAGGGGTAGAATTTTTTTCAGCCTGGAATGTACTTGTTAACAGGAGAGATTGCTTCTACAGGGATGGGATACACTTAAATAGAAAGGGTGCAAGAATATTTGCTGATGCTATCGAGGCAGTGTTAGGTGGGTCGGAAAACTGCTAGCTTGGGGGGAGACAAAGACTAATGAATTAACAGTAGCCACTGGCAGAGGTGAAAGAGATTCTTGCACTGCTTCTATTGGAATGAGCAGAAGCCTGAAAAACAAGATGCAGGATATTTCAGAGACTGCTGGAAGTCATTGCGGTACAAGTAAACACATGGGTTGTATTAGGGTAGCTAAGAATAGAAACAGGTGCATGTATACTTGCGTGTACACCAATGCTAGGAGTTTAGTAAATAAATTTGATGAATTTGAGGTATTGCTCAAAACATCAAAGGCAGATATTGTTGGGATATCAGAGACGTGGTGTCACACAGATATAAGGAATGCAGAACTGGAATTTGGGGAGTACAATGTGTAAAGAAAGGATAGACAGGACAGGAGGGGAGGAGGGGTTATGCTATTAGTTAAAAAATACATAAAATCCAAGGAAGTGAAGCCAGTCGACATTGATGGACAGGGCAGTGTCGAGTCAGTTTGGTGTGACATAAGCATAGGGAAATCAAAATTGAGAGTAGGAGTGTGCTATAGGCCTAATGACTCTGATGAGTATAATAAGATACTGTACAGGGAAATAGAATGGGCCAGTAAATCAGAGAGTCTTATAATGGGGGATTTTAATTTCCCAGATATTGACTGGAATTTGTGGGTTGGTCACTCACACACTAGCAAGGGTTTTGTGGATTTATTGGATGATTGTTTTCTACACCAGCATGTTCGGGAGGCAACTAGAGGGAGTAATACTCTTGATCTGATTATCAGTAGTGATTCTTCATGCATTAGGAATCTGCAGATAAAGGAACCACTGGGTGGCAGTGATCACAGTGTGCTGAAGTGGGATTTACTCAAGGAGGTAACTACCATCAGAGGTAAAGGGAAGGGTTTTTGCTTTCGTAAAGGCGACTATGATGGTCTGAGACAGTATTTAATTCTATACAGTGGGACCAACTGATGATGTTACCAACAGTAAATTCAAAATGGGAAGCATTCAAGGAACTAATCTTGGAAGCTACCACGCTTTACATACCAACCAAGAAATATTGTTCAAGGTTCAGGCCTAAATGGTTGTCAGATGAACTAATGAGACATATGGCAGAGAAGAAAAATGCATGGGATACATACAAATTAATGGGTGACATGGAAGCCTATGATAGATATAAGTTGGTCTGTAACCAAGTCACAAAGGAGATTAGGCAGGCAAAGGCAGATTATGAGAAATCCTTGGCAAAGGATGCAAAGAAAAACAGAAAAGAGTTGTTTACCTATTTAAACTCAAGAAGGAAAGGGATGAATCAGATTGGTCCACTGGATGTTGATGGTTCAACAGTTGAGGATCCAGCTTAGGTGGCTAACAATCTAAACGAGTATTTTGCATCTACATTCACACATGAGGAGTTATTCAGGAAGGGGAATGTCGTAGGTGAAGTAAACATTGGCAGTGAGCTAGATGATTTTCTAATAACTGAGAGGAAAGTGGAGGAGAAATTGTTGAGGATAAACATAAAAAAGGCACCCGGGATGGATGGGATCTATCCAGTTATATTAAAGGAGGCAGCAAAGGAAGTAAGCAAACCCCTAGCCATAATTATGAGAGCTTCTTTGGACTCAGGAGAGGTACCCATGGACTGGAGATGTCCAAATGTAACCCCAATTCACAAAGGAGGATCAAAGGCTGACACAAGTAATTATAGACCTGTTAGTTTAACTTCGGTTCCAGGAAAATTAATGGAGGCACTGGTTAAAGAAGCACTGCAGGATCATCTGGACAAGAATTCAGTTATAGCTCAGACACAGCATGGGTTTGTTAAGGGCAGGTCTTGTCTGACCAATTTGATTGGATACTATGATGTAGTCACAAAAGAACTGGATGCAGGGAATAACTTTGATATTATATATTTGGATCTTAGAAAGGCTTTTGATACTGTTGCGCATGGAAGACTGCTGCACAAATTGGAGAAGTGTGGCACTGGAGGCAAATTGCTGCTATGGATAAAGGGATGGTTGAGTGGCAGAAGACAGAGAGTGGTAATCAATGGACACTGCTCAACGTGGACTAATGTTATTAGTGGAGTTCCTCAGGGTTCAGTGTTGGGTCCATTGTTGTTTTCTGTATTTATAAATGATATTGATGATGGTGTATCAGGCTTAATGTCCAAGTTTGCAGACGATACCAAGGTTGGCAGGATTGTTAAGGACACTACTGATACTATGCTGCTGCAACAGGATCTGGAAAGGTTGAGCAGATGGGCTGAGAGGTGGCAAATGAAGTTTAACATTGACAAATGTAAAGTACTACATATGGGAAACAGTAACCCCAGATCAACGTATCAACTCTGTGGTACTACGCTGACAGTGGTAGAGAATGAAAAGGACCTGGGGGTAATTGTGCAGGCAGATATGAAGTTCTCTGAGCAGTGCAGACGAGCTGCAAGAGTAGCTCATGGTGTCTTGTTAATGATATACAGGAATTTTTCTAGCAGGGACAGGGATGTGATTATTCCCTTGTATAAGGCATTGGTCAGGCCACACCTTGAGTACTGCATACAGGTCTGGAGGCCTCATTTCAAGAAGGATGTAGAGCTGCTGGAACGAGTACAGAGAAGGGCAACAAGATTAGTGAATGGAACAAAGGGTTGCTCTTACGAAGAAAGCTTAAGTTTTGCAAATTACAGAGCCTGGAGACTAGGCATCGGCGAGGTGATCTTATAGAGGTGTATAAGGCTTTGAATGGCTTGAGCATGCTCAATGCCGATGGGATTCTTCCTCTTGCTCAGAATAATCACCTGAGAGGGCATAAATTCAAATTGAGGAAGGATGGATGTCGGATAGATGTGCGGAAATTTGCCTTTAGCCAGCGGGCAGTTGGTTTGTGGAATAGACTCCCATTGCTTGTTGTTGAAGTTGATAGCCTAAACAAATTTAAGGCTCAGCTGGACAGGTATTTCGAACGAACGGAGGGGTGAAATGGGAGTAGTGGTTGTTTTTTTTTTTTTTTTTTTTTTGGCTGATGCTGAATAAGCTTGCTTTCTTGAATCATATGTCTCTACTAATGCTAATGCTATTGCCCTGGCCTCCAAATTCCCCGGACATCAATCCCATCGAGCATCTGTGATTTGTGTTGAAACAGCAACTCTGTTCTGTGGTGTCTCAACCACAGACCTTACAGGAGTTAAAGGATCTGCTGGTTATATGTTGGTACCAGATACCACAAGACACATTTAGAAATCTTGTAGCGTCCATGCCTTGCCAGGTACGAGGTGTTTAGGCTGCACGTCGAGGACCAACATCATATTAGGTAAAACTGCAGCCATTATCAACCCACTGCAGGATGGAAGCCTCCTCAACAATTCATGAGGGAGATGGACCATAATCTGCCACGCTGGTCCAGTGCAGGTTGGTAGATCGACCATATTTAGCAGCCAGGGGCTTGAACCCCGGTCTACTCAAGGAGCATGTGCCGTTGCATTCCCACTCTTGACCACTCGGCTATAGGTGGTCATAATGCTTTGGCTAATCGGTGTGTATATATACGTTTTATCTGCAGAGGTGCAAGTTGATGATGGGCTGACCTGCATGTTGTGTGGACAGATAAACCTGGAATAACTCAGGAAGGGAAGGGAACCTACACCTTCTGCCTGAGATTCGCTAACTATAGTCTTGATTAAGAGGACTTTAGAAACTCCTCCAAGTTGTTGATGAAAAGTGAACAGAGAACTCTCCAAATGAGTATCAGACAAAGAAGAATCATGCTAACTAAGCTGCCTTAGAGTACATTCATATAAGGTAATAAAAATTACACAAAATTTAAATATAACTGTAGTTTTAATTGTGTTGTTCATTAGTAAATAATTTGTATATAAAAATTTATATTTACTATGAACCAAGAGCAATGACTTAATATGTCCTATGTCTAAATTAATTAAAATTTATGAGTTACCTCTATTTTTCTTCATAGGATTGCTTCTTTCCAAACTCTCCTTGTTTACACACGATTTGAAAATTAAAATGATTAAAAAAGTACCATACTTAAAATCAAATAAATGCATTCAACACTCCAAGCTCATGAATGCCGAGACATCCCCAGGATCATAACCGCAGGCCCCCAATCCAACCCCAGATCCATTCAAAACATCTCACAATCCAGAGAAATTGAATGCATTATGTCAAAGCATTTAAAATTAAGTAGTGATCACGACTTCAAGTTGAAAAGTTTTGTCCCTTTAGGAAGGAAAGTAATTTCTAGTAATTTTAAATATTTATTATTGTCTATTTATACATTCATGAAATTTTAACGATGTTTAATTTTAAATACTTTGACATACTGCATTCAATTTCTCGAGGATGTGAAGTGTTTTGGATGGATTCGGTGTCAGATTGGGGCCTTTAGTTATGATCCTGGAGATGTCTAGGCATTCATGAGCTTGGAGAGTTGAATGCATTCATTTGATTTTAAAAAAAGAAGCAATCCTATAAAGGAAAATAGAAGTAACTCTTATGAATTTTAAATAAAAATTTATACCCAAAAATAAGGAGAGAAACATTAGTGATTTTTAGTTATAGAAATTTTGGCTGAAATTAGAAAATTAGAAACGCATTAGAAGCCAAAAAGTGAAAATAAGTCATCATACCTCATCTTCAAAAACCAACAGATACAACGGCTTAATTTTTTTATTTTTATCTGGTCTCTTGCCATAGCTATTGGCCACAACCTTTGCCCATCTCTGCTTTCACCTCTATCCAAAGGCACATTATAGCCTTAGCAGCTGATGTGCCATTAAACCTCCAGAGCAACAACAACCTCTATCCAAACCAGATGGTTCTGTTGTCACTTCAGCCAAGGATAAAGCTGACCTGCTAGCATCCCAATTTTCTTCCAACACATATATTAATGATCTTGGTAAAACACCTCCCACCATTCCCAACACGCTCCATTCAATGCCTCCTGTGGTTTTTTTCCGTCAAAAGGATTTTGACGAATCTTGATGCTAAGAAAGCTCCAGGTCCCGGTGGTATTTCTCCACTTGTTCTTAAAACCTGTGCTCCTGAACTTACTCCTATTCTTTGCCGCCTTTTTTCACTTTCTTATTCCAAAGGTGTTTTTCCTTCTGCTTGGAAATTTGCTCATATCCAGCCAGTTCCTAAAAAGGGTGACAAATTCCTCCCATCGCAATTACTTCTACTCTTTCTAAAATAATGTAGAAATCAATTAACTGCCAACTCTTAAACTACCTAGAAACCTTCCGTCTGATCAACGATCGCCAGTATGGTTTCCGTCAGTGTCGATCCAGTGGTGATATTCTGGCTTATGTTAGTCATTTATGGACTAAAAACATTAGTAGAGGCATATGATGCAAGAAAGCAAGCTTATGCAGCATCAGCCAAAAAAAAAAAAAAAAACTTCCACTTCACCCCTCTGTTCGTTCGAAATATCTGTCCAGCTGAGTCTTAAATTTATTTAGGCTATCAACTTCCACAACAAAGGACGGATGTCTGTTCCACCAACCAACTACTCGCTGGCTAAAGGTAAATTTCCTCACATCTATTCTACATCTGTCTTTCCTCAATCTGAATTTATGCCCTCTCAGGTGATTATTCTGAGGAAGAGAAAGAATCCCATCGGCATTAAGCATGCTCAAACCATTCAAGGCTTTATACATCTCTATCAGATCACCTCGCCGGTGCCTAGTCTCCAGACACTGTAATTTGCAGAACTTAAGCCTTTCTTCATAAGAGCAACCCTTTGTTCCATTCACTAATGTTGTTGCCCTTCTCTGTACTCGTTCCAGCAGCTCTACATCCTTCTTGAAATGTGGCTTCCAGACTTGTATACAGTACTCAAGGTGTGGCCTGACCATTGCTTTATACAAGGAAATAATCACCTCCTTATCCCTGCTAGAAAAATTCCTGTATATCATTGACAAGACACTATGAGCTACTCTTGCAGCTCGTCTACACTACTCAGGGAACTTCATATCTGCCTGCACAATTACCCCCACTTCCTTTTCATTCTCTACCACTGTCAGTTTAGTACCACAGAGTTGATACGTTGCTCTGGGGTTGCTGTTTCCCATATGTAGTACTTTACATTTGTCAATGTTAAACTTCATTTGCCACCTCTCAGCCCATCTGCACAACCTTTCCAGATCCTGTTGCAGCAGCATAGCGTCAGCAGTGTCCTTAACAACCCTGCCAACCTTTGTATCGTCTGCAAACTTGGACATTAAGCTTGATATACCATCATCAATATTATTTATAAATACAGAAAATAATAATGGACCCAGCACCGAACCCCGAGGGACTCCACTAATAACATTAGTCCACAATGAGCAGTGTCCATTGATTACCACTCTCAGTCTTCTCCCCCTCAACCAGCCCTTTATCCAAATCAGCAATTTGCCTCCAATGCCACACTGCTCCAATTTGTGCAACAGTATCAAAAGCCTTTCTAAGATCCAAGTATATAATATCAAAGTTATCCCCTGCATCTAGTTTTTTTGTGACTGCATCATAGTATCCAATAAAATTGGTCAGGCAAGACTTTCCCTTAACAAAACCATGCTGTGTCTGAGCTATAACTGAAGTCTTGTCTAGCTGATCCTGCAGTGCTTCTTTAACCAGTGCCTCCATTAATTTTCCTGGAACAGAAGTTAAACTCACAGGTCTATAATTACTTGTGTCAGCCTTTGATCCTCCTTTGTGAATTGGGGTCACATTTGCACATCTCCAATCTATGGGTACCTCCCCTGAGTCCAAGGAAGCTCTCATAATTATGGCTAAGGGTTTGCTTACTTCCTTTGCTGCCTTCTAATATAACTGGATAGATCCCATCCACCCTAGGTGCCTTTCTTGTGTTTATCTTGAACAATTTCTCCTCCAATTTACTCTCAGTTATTACAAGATTATCTAGCTTACTGCCAGAGTTGAATACACCTCTGGTATTCAACTCGCCGAATAACTCCTCGTGTGTGAATGTCGATGCAAAATATTCATTTAGTTTGTTAGCTACCTGAGCAGGATCATCAACAGTTAAACCATCGATATCAAGTGAACCAATCTGATTCATTCCCTTCCTTCTAGAGTTTACATAAGTAAAGAACTCTTTGCTGTTTTTCTTTGCATCCTTTGCCAAAGATTTCTCATAATCTGCCTTCACCTGCCTAACCTACTTTGTAACTTGGTTACAGATCAACTTATATCTATCGTAGGTCTTCTGTGTCACATGTTAATTTATATGTATCCCATGCATTTTTCTTCTCTGCCATATGTCTCATCTGACATCCATTTAGGCCTAAACCTTGAATAATATTTCTTAGTTGGTACGTAAAGCCTAGTAGCTTCCAAGATAAGTTCTCTGAATACTTCCCATTTTGAATTTGCTGTTGGTAACAACATCATCAGTTGGTCCCACTGAATAGAATTTAAATACTGTCTCAGACCATCGTAGTTGTCTTTACGAAAGTGAAAATCCTTACCTTTACCCCTGATAGTAGTTACCTCTTTGACTAAATCCCCCTTCAGCACACTGTGATCACTTCGGTGAAACACAAGTAGTTGCTCTTGACAGCTCAAAGGCTTTCGATTGTGTTTGGCACAAAGGTCTTCTAAACAAACTTCCATCTTATGGTTTGCCAACTGTTTTTTGTAATTGGTTATCCAGTTTTCTCTCTGATCGCTCACTGAAGGTAATGGTAGATGGCTCTCTGTCTTCTAACTTCTCCACTAATGCCGGTGTCCCACAAGGTTCAGTTCTTTCCCCCACTCTTTTCCTCTTGTATGTTAATGACCTTCTTCCATTGACTGGAAATCCTATCCATAGTTTTGCTGATGATAGCACATTGCATTCCACTTTCCATTTTGAGAAACCTTGCCCTGCTCAATCAGCTTCAACTTCTCGAAAATCTGCTACTAATCCTTAAATGCTGATCTTCAGGTAATTCTCCAGTGGGGCAAAGACAACTTAGTTGATTTCAATCCTTCTAAAACTCAGTCTTGTTTTATATCTCCAAAAAAGGATTCTTCTGCTCCTATGCTTATCTTTGATGACACTCCAATTTCTAGGCAAAATGATATATCTCTTTTGAGGAGTACACTGTCTTCTAATCTCTCTTGGCACAAGCACATTATAAATATTGCTTCCTCTGCATCTAAAAAACTTGGTTTTCTCTTTCGCTCTCAGAATTACTTTTCTTCCAAACAGCTGCTCACTCTGTATAAATTGCAAATCTGCCCTACCATGGAATATTGTTCCCACATTTTGGGTGACTTCCCCAAAACCTCTTTCAGGCTTCTTGATTCCATTCAGAAGAGGGCAGTTAGGTTAATTAATGATTCATCTCTAACAGAATCTCTCCACTCGCTGTCTCATAGATGTACTGTTTCTGTTGCATGCCTCTTCTACAGATATTTCCATGGGTACTGTTCTTCTAAATTGGCTTCTATAATTCCCACTCTCTCCTTCAAAACAATCCGAACACGTGCAGCCACCAGCCAACATCCATTTACTGTAGAACTTGAAACTCACAGAACCAACTTTTCATCTTCCTCGTTTATTCATTCAACTGCTGGTTTCTGGAACAACCCTCCTTCATACGTATTTCCTGAAAATTACAGTCTACACAAGCTCAAGTTCATTATCAACAAATATCTTCTTTCGTCTTCTCAACCTCCAACCCAAGCACGGTACTAAAAACTATAGGTTCTAATACCTCTTGTGTTTCGGGTTTACATTAAAAAAAAATATATATATATATATATATATATATACTTATATAATAATTTTATTCTTTATGTAGAGGTACTAAATAAACATCAATTATAGATCACAAAATTAAAAAGATACGGTACAATGGATACTGTACACCTTTTTATAATGAAATAAAAATATAAATTAAAAAAAAAAAAAAACATTAAGTTTAAATAACTTAAACCCAAATTACCTGGCACCCCTGGAATGTTGTTGTGGCACCCTAGTTTGCCTTGGCAGCCTGACTGAAAACCACTGTACGAGGCTGTACTAGGGATATAACCCCCCATCTTCAAGTTGAAGACCATGGCATGGTGATGGAGAGGTTAATATATAAAAGTTAGATTAGTATTTTACTGTATATTGGAATGTTGTTTAGGGTAATTGGCTTAGGTGTGGGAAACACTTATAGTATGTATCATTCTAAGATGAAGGCAAAGATTTTAAAATTTAATTTTAATGAAAAATTTGAAAATTAAGTTTTTTTTTTTTTTTTTTTTTTTTTACATCTGTTATTTTCAATGAAACAACTTCTGTGTGGAGTATACCAATTTATCCATAATCACATGTTTTGTAAACAGATAAGCAAGAACATTTTCCTGTGGTGGATTACACCTCTCACTACTGCCAGGTTAAGTTCATTCTTAAGACACTTGTTACTCTTACAGTTAAGGGTATCTGAATACTGTTAATTTAGATAAGTTAGATTAGATAAAAGGAAAATGAATTTAAAAAAAATTCATCATATGTATTAAAATGTACTCACCTAATATACTGAAAAAATTTTTTTCACTATAATGAAAAGTTAGGTACCCCAAGTATAGGAACCCTTACCCTTTATTGTACAGGCATACCTCGGTTAACGTTACCTCTGATAACGAAGCCTCGATATAACGAAGTCCGCAATTTCAAGCCCCCATTTAACATAAAAAAATATTCCAATTTAAGGCCAACGCCCGACAATCATCCGATTGGTGACTGACGGCGACTCGTTACGTATTCCCGAGTGCTCCCGAGCTGCGGACATGTCTGTTATAACAGTTTTGCGTGTCAATCGCGTAATTTAGTTGTTGTTTACATGATTGACGTTGTTTTAGTGTGGCGCATTGCAATAATCGACGTAGGTTCTTTATAGCATTACATAACGTAGATTTTGTAAATTTTAATAGAAATATTTTTGTTTTAGTTAATTAAAATCAGAATCAAAGAAAAGAAAAGCAATTTCTTTGGAAACTAAACTAAATATCGTACGACGTGTTAAAAGCGGCGAAAGAAAATCCGATGTGGCACATTCTTTAGGATTAGCGCAATCAACTTTAACAACCATACTAAGTCAACCAGAAAAAATAAAACAGTCTGCTCAGAATTGTACAGATGTTACAGCGGCAAAATTAACTCGCTTAAGGAATCCAATTTTAGAAAAAAATGGAGAAAATGTTAAGTTTGTGGATAGATGATATGTCACAACGTCATATGCCTTTAAGTCAAATGGTGATTCAAGAAAAAGCATTATTTTTG
Source organism: Mastigoproctus giganteus (assembly GCF_048544385.1). NCBI lineage: Eukaryota > Metazoa > Arthropoda > Arachnida > Uropygi > Thelyphonidae > Mastigoproctus > Mastigoproctus giganteus. Next base: position 236,193,083 of record NC_143577.1, read on the forward strand.
TTTAATCACCTGAAATCTAAACAAACTGAAGAAATTACGGAAACCTTTGGGGCTTCTCGTGGTTGGTTCGAGAAATTTAAAAAACGGGCCAGGATTCATAGTGTAAAATTAACAGGAGAAGCTGCAAGTGCAGATGTTGAAGCTGCAAATAAGTTTCCAGAAAAACTAAAGGAAATAATTGAACGTGAAAATTTTCCACCAAATTTGGTGTTCAATGTTGACGAAAGCGGTTTGTTCTGGAAACGGCTACCAACAAAAAGCTTCATTTCTATTGAAGAAAAATCAGCTGCTGGATTTAAAGCAGCCAAAGACCGTTTAACGTTACTCTTTGGATCAAATGCCTCTGGTGATTATAAATTAAAATTGCTATTAGTTTACCATTCAGAAAATCCGAGGGCGTTAAAAGGTAACATAAAAATGAATTTACCTGTAATATGGAAAGCAAATAGAAAAGCGTGGGTTACCAAGGAGTTATTTACTGATTGGTTTGTTAACCACTTTTGTCCTGAAGTAAAACGGTATTGTCAAAAAAAACAACTTGGAAGAAAAAGCTCTTTTGTTATTAGACAATGCTCCGGGACATCCTACTGATCTTAACACGTTGGACACATGCATTCCTGTCAAAGTTGTGTTTCTTCCAGCAAACACAACTTCCCTGATTCAACCATTGGATCAGGGAGTAATAGCATCATTTAAAGCTTATTATCTGCGTCGAACTTTAAGCAATTTAACTGAACTAGAGGATAAAGTGGAAATGACAGTTAAAACTTTTTGGAAAAACTACACCATTAAAAACGCAATTGAAAACATTGATAGTTCTTGGAAAGAAGTCACTAAGAAATGCTTAAATGGAGTTTGGCGCAAAATATGGCCAGAAGTTGTACTAGAAGAAGAAAATAACATCCAAGAAATTAGAAATGAAGTTATCCAGATGGCTCAATCAATAGGTTTCGAAAATGTCGATGAAGAGGATGTTAGAAATTTATTGAATGCAGAAGATGATGGTTTTTCAGTGGAAGATTTAGAAAACCTTGTTAGCAACGAAGACAAAGATAATGAAGGCGAAGTTAAAGAAGTTCCTGCCGGAAAAGTGTTAACAACCAAAGATTTAAAAAGGTGCTTAAATGACATTGAAAACGTTTTAAATTTTTTTAGTGAAAATGATCCCGATTTAGGAAGAAGTGTTATAGTTAAGCGATCAGTGTTAAATGCAATAACTCCGTATAGGCAATTGTTAAATGAAAGAGAAAAAAAGCATAAACAATCAACTTTAACCTCATATTTTAAAATGTGATTTCACTTTGTATGTAAGTTGACTGTTTATTTAATAAAACTTTTCTTTGTTCGAAAAAAAGCTTTTCATTTTCTTTACGTAGGAACGTATCCCTATTCTGGCCATAGTATTTTTACCTCTGAAAACGAAGTTTCGCTTAACGAAGTAATTTCGTGGAAAGCAATCCTATTCGTTAATCGAGGTATGCCTGTATTTGCTCTGGTATATTATTTGTTAACAAATAACATACCACGGCAAATACAAAAATAAAATGAGACAATTAAAAGCATGGCAACTCCACCCAGAGATATGGTTTGTTATGACAAATTATTCTTATAATTAGAAATATTTAAAATATCATACTATATAGGATTCTGACCAGTAAGTATGTTCTATAAATACAGTGCTAAATATATTTGTTATTTTTGAATTAAAATAATAAACAACTTTAACAAATTGTATATAACTTAAACCTCTTAATACATACCTCATAAGTTTTAAAAACTTCATTTAATAGAAGCCTATCTTGATAAGCCTGATCAAGCTTTTTTAGTTTTCTTAAATATTCAGGGTGGGTACCTTCTTCAAGCTGTTGCAACTGTTTCTTCAAGTTTGCTAATTTATCCTGGTACATTCTAGTTAATAAAGATTTTTCCAATCAGTCATATTCATAGAAATGTGTGAATACCTGCGATTAAACTACTTTTAAATATAAAATGCATTCAGCAGTATCCACATAAACACAGGATCACATCTTGATTTTGTGAAATTTCCCACTGTAGGTAATCTTATTCGTAGTAGGTACTGTTATCTTTTTGCAATAAGATTTGTGACAATATTTACATGACAAATCATTATGAAATAGTCCTGACACGTATAAACATAACTAATTTAATTAAATAAATAATTAACAAATACAATTTATGTAATGCTACACAACTTATATATTTATTTACATGAAGATATGAATAGTTTTGTAGTTTTAATTTTTAGAATAACTTTGAAGTAGTCCTACCTGTTCTAAAGAAAAGTTGCTAATAGCAATCTGATCTGTAAAAGCTTTATCACAGCTTGACATGTTCCAGATATATGGTTTTCATGATGAGTAGTACAGATTTAGCAAATTTGTCAAAATGACTCTCAGTTGAACTTCTCAGGAAAACATGAATCATTTCATTGTACTGAAATTTTATTCTAATGAATACTACTTAAAATTATTTTAAAAGAATCATTTGTGAAGGAGGTTCTGCCGAACTTTTCTAACATACAGAGAGTATTAATTTTCACTTTATTTTATTTAAATATTGACTTTAAACTCAATATAAAATAAATAAAATGATAACATATGTACTACAAAAGAAACATTGTTCAAGTCATAATTTTGAAAGCATATTTTATTTCTAAGAAATACAATACCACATAAAATTTTAATAAACTACACTTTCAGAAATACTTGTATAGTAGATTCTTGATATTTTAAGGAGTCCTTATGTGCTGTAATGTAATAACTAGATCGTATGTATAGCTTAGCTTAATTTTCAGGTGAGTGCTGAAAATTAAGCTAAGCTATACATACGATCTTGTATAGTAGATATAATTTATCATTAATTTTTATGTATCAATACTCAATTTCTGTTTCAATCATTAATGTTTTTGTATATTAATATGAAAATCCAGGTTTAGAACAATTTTAAATATGTAATTTCAAACTGCACTAATAAGGTTAAGATTCAATAAGATTAATAATTCTAATGCTTTTTCTATTGAATGAACAGATCACTCATGAGTACCTTTCTAGAGAAAAAGTCTTGAACTGAGGAAACATAACTTTCCCCACCCAACCTCCTTTGTTTTTGTTCAATACCTATTTTTAATGCTTTCTTTAATTTGCGCAGCAGTACTTTTTTGTAAATATACCTTATTAAAAGTCACTGGCTCTGTCATCAAATCTGCCGATTGCTTTTTCGGTCACTTCTAATAGAGGTAGAAGGTTGAAACTTTGTACATATTCCTAATTTGCGTGACAATGCATTCTATCAAAATTCGAGCTAAATCTATCAAGCGTGCACTGTAGCCATTGCATGTCATATATCGGCTACCTGGATTTATACCTGACCTGGATTTAGGTCCTCTTCCCCACTTCTTATCTGGTTAGAAGGGTGCAATGTTGTAAACAATGTCTTTTGATGTAATAATGTTTCCAATTAAATTTGAGCTAATCCATTGCGTGGTCCACTGTGCAGCTATTACATGCCTCATATCAGCTATCTGCTTTACATGATTGTATGCATGTAATACATGCATATAAAGCGTGGGAGATTTTATCATCTATCCTTGCATCGTGTAAAGATTTTTTGTTGGTGAAAATCTTTTCACATAAATTTTCAATCATACTTTATTTATAACAAACTTATGAAAATTTCTATTCATAAAAAATAATAAAAATAGTATGATTGGAAATTTATTGCACTAGACATAGACAGTTATAAAATGCATTCAATCAAGCATACGCTTTACAAGAATTGGAAGACCTCATCATAAATAATGATGAAAATGAAGACGCCCTTGATATTGATCTCAATAACTATCCAGGATTAAGTGATGCAGATTTCCAATTCACCCAACAAGCAATGAATCTATGTCAATGTGATTTGTTTAATTTTATTATGTGTAACATTAGAAACCAGTTAGAAGGATCACTTGAAAGAATTAGAATGTTTATCACAGATGGGGCTGGAACAGGAAAAACATTCATTTTGAATCTGATCAAAGAACAAATATGTAGGTGTTTTGGTGGAGAAAGGATTGCTGTCAGAGTATGTGCATTAAGTGGTGTAGCAGCGAGGTTGATTAATGGTCGAACTCTACATTCAATGTTGGAGCTTCTGGTTCAAAAATATGAAATAATCGTCAATTTGCCAATCCTCACTGGCGAATATTTGAGACAGATGTAGCTGCAGTGTCAAAACACTTAATTTCTAATCGACAAATTTCAATGGTTCCTTGCGAAATATTATTGACTCCAGATTTTTTTTTTTTTTTTTTAATGAAACCGCCAAACACGAGAGGTATTAGAACCTATAGTACTTAGTAACGTGCTTGGGTTGGAGGTTGAGAAGACGAAAGAATATATTTGTTGACATTAGACTTGAACTTCTGTAGACTGTAATTTTCAGGAAATACAAAGGGTACTAGGAAAGTTTTGCAATACAGCTTTGTTTATTTAATTTTTTCAAAGTAATTTCCTCTACATTCAATACACCTCTCCATCCTCCGAAACCAATCTTTAAACCAGTTCTGCCAAGTTTCACTAGGGAGTAAAGCACACTCGTTGTCCCAAGCCCGTAGAAAGTCCTCATCACTGGAAAACCGCCTCCCTTTTAGCTTCATTTTCACATGTGGGAACAGTGTAAAGTCGCAGGGAGCAAGGTCTGGACTGTAGGGAGGGTGCTCGAGAAGTTTCAGTCCTGTCGTGGTCAAATATTCGGTGCAGGCCTTGGCGTGGTAAGCTGGAGCATTATCGTGATGGAGGTACCAGGTGTCCATTCTTGATTTTGGCCGCAGGTTCTTCATAGATCCAATGACTTTAGGCAGGCATTGTTCAGTATACCACTTAGCTGTGACTGTCTTCTGCGTGTCCAAAACGACACGTTCCACAATTCCACTCGATTTGAAAAATACAGATATCATTTTCTTCTTTACAGATCGGGATTTTCTGACAATTACGGATGTGTCGTCATCATCAAAGACCCAAACTTTGTTTTGAGCCTTGGTCGGCAGATCGTAATAGTACAGCCAAGTCTCGTCACCTGTCACGATGTTGTTCACATACCGAGATTGTCCCTTATCAAACTTTTTTAACATCTCCCGGCACCAAGTCACACGTCGTGTCATCTGCTCTTCAGTCAGTTGATGCGGCACCCAGAGAGAACAAAGTTTCTTCACGTGCAAATGATCTTGCAGAATCGAACGAATTGCTGGTGCATTTAGGCCCAAAGTATCCTCTATCTGTTGGTAGGTCACTCGCCTGTTTTTGTCAAGCATTTTCCTCACAACAGTAACGTTTTCCTCCGTAACTGACGTTCGTGGCCTTCCCGGCCTCTCAGAATCCTCCAGAGTGAAATTTCCCCTTTGGAATTCTCTATACCACCTGAATATCGTTGTACGATGTGGACAATCATCATCTAGTGCAAGAGTCATTTCTTCTAAGCACTGGTCTATGGTTAAACCATGCACGAAATTATACCGCAAAACTGTCCTTATCTCATTTCGTGACCACGATGCCATCGCAAGCACTTTACACTCTCACTACTAATGAATAACTGAGCCCATTGACTTGGCGCGGCGGCTACTATGCACGTATGAACATATCTCAACATGCAGCAACAAGCAGCTTCCTGTGATTCATTGTTGCGTCATATTGCAAAACTTTCCTAGTACCCTTTGTATGTATGAAGGAAGGTTGTTCCAGAAAACGGCAGTTGAATGAATAAACAAGGAAGATGAAAAGTTGGGTCTGTGAGTTTGAAGTTGGACAGTAAATGGATGTTGGCTGGTGGCGGCACATGTTTGGACTGTTTTGAAGGAGAGAGCAGGAATTACAGAAGCCAATTCAGAAGAACAGTGTCCATGGAAGTATCTGTAGAAAAGGCATGCAGCAGAAACAGTACATCTATGAGACAGAGAGTGGAGAGCCCCTGGTAGAGAGGAGTCATTAATTAACCTAACTGCCCTCTTCTAAATGGAATCTAGAAGCCTGAGAAAGGTTTTGGAGGCACCGCCCCAGATGTGGGAACAATATTCCATCGTAGGGCGGATTTGCGATTTGTACAGAGTGAACAGCTGTTTGGAAGAAAAGTAACGCCGAAAGCGGAAGAGAAAACATATAGAGAGGAAGCAATATTTGTAATGTGCTTGTGCCAAGAGAGATTAGAAGTCAGGGTAATCCCCAAAAGAGATATATCATTTTAACTAGAAATTGGAGTGTCACCAAAGACAAGCATAGGAGCAGAAAAATCCTTTTAACAAGATATAAGACAAAACTGAGTTTTAGAAAGATTGAAAGAAATCAACTAAGTTGTCTTTGCCCCACTGGAGAATTACGTGGAGATTGGCATTTAAGGAATTGGTAGCGAATATTCGAGAAGTTGAAGCCGATTGAGCAGGGCACGTTTTTCAAAATGGAAAGTGGAATGCAATGTGCTATCATCGGCAAAACTGGATAGGATTTCCAGTCAATGGAAGAAGGTCATTAATAAATAGAAGAAAAAGAGTGGGAGAAAGAACTGAACCTTGGGGGACATCAGCATTAGTGGAGAAGTTAGAAGACAGAGAGACATCTACCATCACCCTCAGTGAGCGATCAGAGAGAAAACTGGATAACCAATTACAAAAAACAGTTGGCAAACCATAAGATGGAAGCTCGTTTAGAAGACCTTTATGCCAAACACGATTGAAAGTCTTTGAGATGTCAAGAGCAACTGTTTGTGTTTCACCGAACTTTTCCATTGAAATTGTCGATAAATGGGTAGCGTAAGCCAGAATATCACCATTGGATCGAAACTGACAGAATCCATACTGGCGATCGTTGATCAGATGGAAGGTTTCTAGGTAGTTTAAGAGTTGGCAGTTAATTGATTTCTCCATTACTTTAGAAAGAGTAGAAGTAACTGCAATGGGACAATAATTGGATGGGAGGGACTTGTCATCCTTTAGGAATTGGCTGGATATCAGCAAATTTCCAAGTAGAAGGAAAAACACCTTTGGAATAAGAAAGTGAAAAAAGGTGGCAAAGAATAGGAGTAAGTTCAGGCACACAGGTTTTGAGAACAAGTGGAGAAATACCATCAGAAGCTGGAGCTTTCTTAGCATCAAGATTCACCAAAATACTTCTGACATCCTTTTGACGGAAGACCACAGGAGGCATTGAATGGAGCATGTTGGGAATGGTGGGAGGTGTTTTTTCAAGATCATTAATACATGAGTTGGAAGAGAAATGGGAGTTGGAAGAGAAATGGGATGCTAGCAGGTCAGCTTTATCCTTGGCTGAAGTGACAACAGAACCATCTGGTTTTGACAGAGGTGGGAGCAGAGATGGGCAAAAATTGCGGCCAATAGCTTTGGCAAGAGACCAGAATGCTCAGCTATCATTAGGGCAAGAAGCAAGTTTTCTACTCTTAGTCTGTTCAAAATCTAGTTTGGCCTGATTAATGACTGCTTTACAATTGTTGCGAGGTTTGGTGTAGGCAGAAAATGAAACTGACGAATTGGAAACAAGCCAATTACAATATGCAATGTTCTCTTGAACAGCCTTAGCACATTTATTGGAAAACCAAGGTTTAGATAAAGGACAAGATTTTAGAGTGAAGTGTGGAATAAAAGATTCCATTCCTACAAGAATAATTTCACTGACACGATCTGAGCGAATGTTGACATCAGAAGTTTTGAAACAGTAATCCGACCAAGGAAAAGAAGAAAATAAATCTCGCAGGTCATCCCATTTTGCATTCTTGTAATGCCAAAGAACCCCAGGGGCTCACATTTAGTGAGTATGGGCTTGGCACACCCAGGGTCCTCAGCTGGATATCATCATTCTTCTCTTTCTTGGTGATTTCCTTCTACTTCTCTCTCTCTCTCTCTCTTTCTTTCTCTCTCTCTCTCTCTCTTTCTTTCTTTCTTTCTCTCTCTCTCTCTCTCTCTCTCTCTCTCTCTCACACACACACAGGGTAACTCAAATTTTTTTTGACTGGTGCAGCATAAGCCTCAGGCTTCCTTGCACCATATAGCTAATAATAATAATAATTATAATAATAACAATACGAGGTTGGGAATAGCCATGAGATAAAGGTTTCATTGGAGAAGAGACAATCACCAAGTTGTGATCTGAGGTACCTAGAGGAACACTCAGTTTGACAGTATACTTACTAGGGTTGTTTGTGAGAAAAAGATCAAGCGTGTTGGCTGTATGGTTAGGATTGTCCGGTATTCTTGTAGGTAAATGAACAATCTGTGGAAGGTCATTAGTAATTGCAAAAGCCTCAGCATCTCGACCTGCTGGGTCTGTATGACTAGAAAACGGAAGCCAGCTGGAGTTGTGAACATTAAAATCACCAAGGAAAATTACCTCACTGTTAGGAAAGTTGGACTGGAGAAAGTCAAGTTGCAAAGAGAGGAAGTCAAAGAGCTTCAAGTGATTAGTGGAGTTGGGAGAATGGTAGAGACAACAGATGAATCTGACACAATGAGGTAGAGAGATTTTAAGCCAGAGAAGATCAAAGAGAGGAGATTAGTATTAGTATTAGCAAAGGCATATGATGCAAGAAAGCAAGCTTATATAGCATCAGCCAAAAAAACCCCCTTATTTCACAAATCCACAAGCTCAAAATGTTTGTCAAGTTCTGCCTTGAATCTATTTAAGCCATCAACTTCTACGACAGATCGAAGTTTCTTCCAGCACATCTGGTATGGGCTTGGCAAACACAGGGTGCTGAGCTGGATATCATCATTCTTGGTCATTCCTTTCTACTTCTCTCTCTCTCAGGGTAATTCAAATTTTTTTTTTTTTTTTTTTTGGGCTGGTGCTGCATAAGCCTCAGGCTTCCTTGGAATATGGCTAATAAATAATAAACCACCCGCTGGCCAAAGCAAAAGATTCCAAATTGCCAAGTCTCTGACAGGGAATATCAGAATGGACATATGCACAAGTACCACCTTTGAGGCGAAAGGAATCATACAGCGAATAATTTGGGCGTCTCAGATGAGCAGTAGTTGAATCAACCGATAACTGAGATTCTGTAAGAAAAAGTACATTGGGTTTGGCAGACTGCAAGTGGAAATGGACATTGTTGAGATTAGAATTGAGACCACGTATATTTGTGAAATGAATTAGGAAGTGCTTGGGAGGTTTAGATCTTTTTGCAAATAAGCTTGCTCTATTAGTTTGACAATTTATGGTGTATTCAATGGTAAGAAAAAGTGGGTGGGACATGCTGTATGAAGTAATGAAATTTTTGGATATGGCGTACACATGGTAAGAATATACCCAGATCCTTGACATAACGTGGCCTCGACAATGCTCCATGCACACTCGGACTCCCTCCAGTCACTCTCTGGCAGAGTAGAGGTAGCAAGATTATACACTAGCTGATCCGGAAGCCTCCTAAAGAGTTACTAATAGGTTTGGTCTGGTGTACTAACTAGCGGCCAGCCTGCAAACACCGTTTTAGAGCTATACCCTCGAAATGTAAGGAAGATTGTATCTCGCCATGATGTTCATCATAACCTCAAAAGTCATCAGTTGTACTGCATGATGGAAGAGATGGGCAAGGGTTGACCGGAACTTAGCTCTGGAGACTAAACATGGGTTCCACCACTTCAAGCCTCCAATAAGCAAAGTGGTGGTATTGCACTGGTTGATGAGCCATCTACTACCTAGTATTGCCTGGTAACGCAGAGGGGCGGCATTCCTCCATGTGGTGTCGGTGCCACACTATGACCCCCTGCTTACATTGGTTCGTACCTGGATGGTCATCCACAGTGTGCTTGTGCATGGAGGTTATACCCATGATTACTAACAGTCCCACCATCAAAGGTGCAAGCAGAGGATTTGGCTGTCACAGACCATCCGGACTTCGCCGAAATTGGGTCTACTTGACTTGAATGTCACCCGAATATCAGTTCCATCAGCGTTTTAGACTCCCAGGTAGCCAGTACAGCTTGTCTGGCATATCTGAGAGAATGTCTGCGACATCCTCAAAGACCATTAAAAAAACAGTTGCATGATAGTCCTGAAATATTTGGTGGAATCACAACACTACTTTTCAATAATTTGATGCAATTACTGCCAGTTAGAGGAAGTGCCATCTATAATCAGCCTAAATGAATGGAATCAGCAACACATCTTTAGCAATCACTGTCATTTTGTGAGTTGACACAAAACATGAGGCAATGTGGAGATACAACATTTATTGATATGCTCAATGATCTACATATTGGAGAAATGAAGAAGGAACATGTTAACGTTTTACATGGGAAAATGGCTGATCTTTCGGGAGAATTCTCTATCAGCAGAGCTTTTTGTGTTGATCCCAATAATCAGCAAGCGCAGGATCATAATTCGGAAGCTTTGGAATAATATCGGAAAAAGGAATGGAGATGATTACAATAACAGTGCAAGACCAAATTGCAGATGCTACAAAGAATCTCGACAATGTTGATATTGGAAATATTATATCCAATGATATTAATAAAACTGGCGGACTCCCTAAATCATTAACATTATTTGTCAGAGCAAAGGTCAATGTTAGCACAGAAAAAGGTCTTGTCAATGGAGCAATGAGAGAAATTACTGAAATAAATTGGCCACTATTTTGAAGAGCACAAATGTATGCAGAAGATTTACCAAAAGTTAAAATAAATTTTCAAACTATAGCCGAGCACATTATCGAACCATCATCAGTTCAATTTCCAGCGAAATGTCAGCAGGTACAGCAGAAAGTAGAATGCTCCTTTTGATACTCTGCTGGGCTTCAACAGTTCACAAAATGAAGGGATCAACAGTGGATTATGCAGTCATTAATCTTGGAAAAATAATTTTTGCACTGGGACAAGCTTATGTTGCTTTGAGTCGAGCCAGGTCATGGGATTGAGTAAGAATTGAAGAACTGGATTGTGCAAAAGTAATGGGAAAGAAAGTTTGCAATGTCTCTGTGCTTAATGAAATGGAGCGATTAAGATAATTGCCTGATTACCATATTCATTAATTACAGTTTTTTTGATTTACTTGAACTTCATAGTATACTGATTAAATGTGAAATTAAGATATTTTGTTATATAATTTTAGTATGTTATTCTTCTACCTTATCTGTTCAAATATATCCTATTTAGGTTTACAAATTCAAAAATATACCTTATATTTCAATTATCGTGCACTATAAAGTAGAAAATAATTTTTTCTTGGAAACACAAAAAAAAAAAAAAAAAAAATTTTTTTTTTTTTGTGGCCATTACCCCTGCAACATAAAATGCCTCATTTTAAAAAACAGTAAAGGCCACAGCTTATATTTTATCAGAATTTATTTACTAATTGTCTATCGTTTAATATTTCCACCCAATACCGATCATTTGTGAAAAGAAAAAAATAATTTTCTACTTTTTAGTGAATGATAATTGAAATATAAGGTATATTTCTGAAAAACTTTTTTTTACATCATTTTTTAATTACCTTTAAAAAACGAAAAAAATTTGTGTATTCTTGCAACATGTGCTATCATACACCTCCCAACTTTTTTTTTTTTAAATGGATATGTTCTGGTATCCTCAAATGAATACTACTTCCATTTTTTAAGTCATGAAAACAAGCCATGCTATCATCTTCCACTTGTGATGAAAATTACAGCAAAACTCATATCATTTGCATATATTGTTCGGTTGTAATGCCTGAACTAATCACAACTTGTAAGCTTCAAAAAGTACATTAAATGCCTCAAGAGAATATTCCAGACTTGTTTTAAGCCTATTCAACTCATGGCTATGTCTGTAAATGAACTTCTGCTGAGTTTCACAGAAAGACTTCTCTTACACATTGAACTGTTTTATTAGTAGAGCACGATGACCAAAGCTCTTCTTACAAATACAGCCTTTAATTTCAAACTGCTTACACCAACTTAATTAACTTACCATGTGGTGAATATTTTTCTAATGCATACAACATTCATGTTGCCCACTACTCATCAAATACATCTTTGAGAATTGACCGGCATACTTTTTCTCATGGAGGGAGCCATATTAGCAACATGTTCCTTCTGGTAGATGTGACAGAACAATTTCCAGTGGTGTTAAAAAAGATACAGTTTCTTTTTGAGAATTTACTTTCACATGCATGATTAGTGTGTAATGAACATCTGAAAATGTTTACACCTTTCTGAAATTCCTTGAATATACTGGATGATAAACTGATCATCATATATAATATAGCCAGAGAGAAACTTTTTAATCAAAATGAGGTTATACTGATACAGAAGTATAAAAATAATGTGATAAATACTAAATAACAGCATTATTATAACAATACAAGTTACTGTTATAATAATGCTGTTATTTAGTATTTGACTGATGATGTGACTAAAACAATTTTTAATCCTAAAAATAATCTTAATATAATCTAGAATTTCTTACTGTTCTTTAATTTCGGTGTATTCTTCCTCCTGCTTGACCATATCAGTTTCACTTGCATCTTCAGTATCTACAATAACAATGGAAAGAAACTTCTAGCTAAATTTTATTTCTTAATACATATAAACTACCAAAATTGTTCTATTTAAGCTAGTTAATCTCCTTTCTATAAAATTAATATTTATAATAATAATTAACATTTAGCCATCAAACATTATGATGTTATACTGATGATATTTCTGCTGTTATTCCAGGGATCAGAGTTGTCGCTCCTACAAGTACCTCAACTCACTTTCTCCCTTCATTAAATCTACCATGTAATTGGAGGCAAATAGTGTTTTCCATTTTTGGATGCTGTTGTACACTGTATGGGTCCAAAGCTCAAGATCTCTGTTTTTTGAAATCCTATATGTGCAGGCCAATTTACCAACTTGAGGTCTGTATACATTGCATGGCACCTGCTTTGTTCAATTGAATGGTCATATACTAGTTCTGCCATCCAAAGTGATACTGAACAGATCTGACAAGATGTGAATACCCTTCTAATGTGTTAGATAGCTTTATGGTGCATTTCAATAAAGATCTTCTCATGATGCTAACTTTTTAACTACTGTTTGTATAAGATCTCTACACGTACAGTATTGAAAAAGTAATTTTAACAACAGGTTTTTAGCTTCTAGGTGCACAAAAAAATAAATTTATTCAACTCCACTAAACAGACATTTTAAAGAAATTTGGCAATGTTTTGCATCATGCAACTCCCTGGCAGGAAACTAGGCAATTATTACAAAGTAATAACTCCTATTCTTTATTTTAACAGAGCAGTTTCCAATTTAGCCTATTCTTTCCTGTCTGAACATTTCTGGCATGAGCAGAACAATAACTTTAACCATCATAAAGATATTGCAATCACTGACCACTCCTGAAATTTTCATAATAAAGGGATCCGGATGTTTCATGTCAGGGAGTCTACAGCTTTACAATGCAACAAGTATCACATGCTTTATGTATTCCATCAAATATATGTAGGTTGACCGTATGTCCCGGTTTAGCTGGAACAGTCCCTGATTTCAGACTGTTGTCCCGACAAGTTTAGTATATGTCCCAGTTAAAAATATTTTTATTTCAACTGTAAATTTTTTATTGGTCTATTTTTCTATTCCATAGAGATTAATTAATACTAACTTCCAAAGGAGTTTATGGCTTCTGAGTTACTTAATAATATAATTATACACAAATGTAGAATCTTACACAAACAATAAATTTGGAATAAATAAATTATCATGTTATACTAAATTTCAAACAGCAGTGCTATCTATTGCACAACCAGACGGTGAACCAGCTAAACCATACACAGCCTGTAGTGTAGATGCCTAGCAATCTGCAAACTTTTCTCTAGCTACCCTTAAATATTTTTCATTAAAAAGTATCTATTATTTACAAATCCACTGGAGAAGGCTTAACTTAACTATAATAAGTAATAAAATAATTTTTATTTTCAGCCATGTCAACGAAAAAAAAAAATGAAAATGCACTTTTAATGAATAGCTCCATGCAGTTTATGTGCATATAATTAAAATGACACCAACATTAAGGTCTCAGATTTCCTTCTTTTAAACAGTTGCATTGCCCCAGTTTTGTCCAGGATTTTCTTCTTTGGAACATGTTTTGTCCCGGTTTTGCTCCAAAAGTACATGGTCACCCTATATATATATAGAGCATCTTCTGTTGCAGACTCCAGCTGATTTGATTTTTCTCTCTCTCTTTTACCTACCCCTTCCCACCCATTGATAAAAATACACATAGCTGTGTATTTTTATCAGTTCTTAATTGATTTTTAGTTATTTTGCACATTTGTTATTCTTTATTTGTGCATATCTATCTATACATTAAAAAAAGTTTTCCCCCCTAGTGTTTTTCCTCTAGTAATATTTATTCAAGCCAATGGGAGAAGAGGGCAGGGCAATTACATCACTACAAATGCACAGGTAAATAATTACATAGGTCATTTTCTGATTATATTTCAATCAGTTTGTTGTAATGTTAGTATAATGTTATTATTACACAAATAATAACAAAACTATACAAATATTTACAAAATTCTAAACTATTTACAATCATATCTCTACTATATCAGGAAGATAATTTACAAAAAACATTACAATGAAACATCAAATGATGCCAGGTGTGGTCATGTATTAGACAAGCACATGCATGAGGTTGGTGAATGTTGCATTGCAAGACAACTGCCTCCATAACGTTCACCAACCTCGTGCACGTGCTTCACTGTCTAACACATGACCACACCCAGCATCATTTTAAATTCCATTGTAACATTTTTTGTATATTAATGTCAGCTGATGAAAGGACCCATCGTCCCAATATAGTTTGTATATTTGTAAATAGTTTAGTATTTTGTAAATATTTTAAATATTTGTATAGTTTGTAAATATTTTAGTCCTGCTCTTTCGGATGCAACAATATTCCTCGTGCATTATAGAACTCGAAGCAAAAGGCCTTTTCCTAAGTGACCTATGTAAAAGCAGGTAAATAATTACACAGTGATATTTATTTTGCCTTGAGAATGCAGCGTGGTGGGGTAGCCAATGGGAGAAGAGGGATGTGGGTCATGTAGTACAAGTGGGTGGGGCAATTACGTCACATGCATTTGTAAAATAATACAAATACCTGTCAATTTGTAAAATAACTTAAATGTTTTTTTACAAATGCACAGGAAATAATTACATAAGTCATTTCCTGATTAGATATCAATCAGTGTGTTTCGACAGGTGCCTTTTACATAGAAAAGATTTGACTTACTCCATCATACCTCTACATTTTACATAGAAAAGCGTGTGCAAGGGTTGGCAAGCAAAGAGAGCAAGGGAGAAGTCCCCCTAGCTATTTCATTAAAGTATTATTTAGATTTTTCTGTTTAGTTTGTTGTAACAAAAAGATTACTATCACGTTTCCTAATGCTCAAGGACCTAAACTGTATAGCCATTCACAACCACTGTGAACTTGAATACTAGAATGTTACTCACCACATGGCATACACTTTACTTTAAATGTTACAATTTACTTTTAAAAATGCTATCCTTTGATTTCAACATGTCGTTCACAGTGAAAGGAACAGCCATATATGCTATGAAACTGGATACAAACCACTTTTTGATCACCTGGTAATACGGAATCCTTTGAAATTCTATTGGAATCTTTTTTGTTTTTCCACATATTTTGAAATGTGAAAGCACTAAATTTTAATGTAATCTGTTCATTAGTTACAATTAGTTTAGCCTACCAAGGCTCTGAAGAAGATGATTCAAATTATGGATAAACTGTAAAATAACAATAAAAATCTACTTTGGTACAAAGAAAAACTTAACTGCATCCTTAACCTTCTGGCAGAAGAGCAAAACTCAATAGGTGTTTGGAGATCACTTTAACCTGTTTCAATAAAATTATTTTTATATCTTATATAGTCCCAAGGTGACTAGTGGAATTTGTTTCTTCATGGTAGCTGTTCAACAATCAATATATTAGCACTACAGTTAACAATGGGGTGCATATTTCCTGTAAGTGCACCAGTTCGATTCTTACAACATATACCACTGGTCAAGTGTGTTGCCCCAGGACAATACCCTGCCCTACAGAGAATTCTTGAATTGGACTGCAAGTTATGATTAGGAAGGCAGAATGATTTAAAAATAATACATAACATAAAACAATAATAATAATAAATAAATAAAATAAAAGCATCAAAATGACAATCAGCAGGTCATTATGAGTGATTATTTCACAATGAAGTAATGGAACATATCCAGAATAATTTACACCCCATATTTAAATTAGTAGGAGATTTGTTAATTTGCTAATGTTTATAAGCTGTAAGTTTATATATGGATTAATTTTGTTACTGTACTACTGAGATAGGCTTAAATTTTATTATAATTGTAAGAGACCTACATACAGTCCTATTTAATTAACCTGATGATGGATATACGAAGGGGGTGAGTTCAAAAGAGATTTGTATTCATCCAGAAGTAGTTGTCATAGAAAGGTGAATTTTTTTTTTTTGTTTGATACCTTTAAATCTCCATATAAACCACACAAAATTTGATTTCGACCTGACAATTTTTTTTTCTTTGCAGCATTGAACGAAGTGAAGTGTCACAATGGAATAAAGTAGAATACAGATCACTGATTCGGTTCCTCTTTCTGCAAGAGAAGACGCCCAAAATAATCCTCAAAGAGATGGCACTGTTTATGGAGACGACCATCCAAGTTACAGTGTTGTTGCACACTGGTATAACAATTCAAATGTGGAAGAATCTCAATGCATCAGTGTTCTCACCAGGATCTATCGAATGGGCGCACTGCACGGTGAATTTAACTGACTGCCCGGTTAAATTTTAAATGATTCTCATGGTACCGCTCACTGATCTCGATCAATATTAATTCGAACAAACTATGCAATCGTGGTCAATGTGACAGGAGCATATAATGTTAAATTATGCAATTAATTTTTGCTCTGGATCATTTAAGTCACATTTATAAATAACAGAAAATTTTATAATATTGCTTGTTATTTGGTTTTTAGGAGCATTAGCAACTAAGGCCATGTTGCTCCAGGAATATGCAGTGGTCATTCCTTGACCTTTCCGCATCCTCCGTATTTGGTGGTGACGGGCTCGAACCCCGGTCTAATCAAGACGCGTGTGCTATGCACTGCTGCTCCTTCCCACCTGGCTACAGAGGCGCCTTATAATATTGCAAAGTATTACACTTCCCCACCACCCGGCTACTTCATGATGCCTGCTGGCAAAATTTTCTGGGGGAAAATTTTCATTGTGCATGATGAAAAAATTCCAGGATGCCTAGAAATTGCTGTAACAAAAGAGAGTTGCAAAAATTTAGACATTAATCGTGGAAGATCGGCGTATTAGCATCAAAGGACCGGCTGCAGAGCTGGAAATTAGTGTAGGGCCTGTGGAGAACATCATCCATCAACAGCTGCATATGAGTCAAGTGTCTGCTAGATGGGTTTCCAAACTTCTGACCCCTTATCAGTAGAAGGAAAAGGCACAATGTTCATATGAAATGTTGATGTGGCAGAAAAAGCAAGAGGAGTTTTTTCATTGCTAATCACCATCAACGAAACGTGGATCCATCACTATGATCCTGAAAGTAAACAAAGGTCAACACAATGGAAGCATGCAAAATCAGCTTCCTCCCCCAAAAAAGAGAACGGTGCAACCAAGTGCTGTAGTACTAACAGATTACCTGGAATAATACTTCGGGCTCACTACTGTGACACTGAAGTATTATTCCAGCCTCCTCATTAGGCTATGTGCTGCTATGAAAGAAAAAAGGCGTAGACGCTGCCAAAAGGTGTGCACCTGCTCCACGATAATGCCTGTGTGCATTCCTCGCATGCTGCAGTGATTGTTTGAAATATTGCCACATCTTGCTTATTGCACTGACCTTGTACCCTCGGATTTCTTCCTCTTTACTGCCCTAAAGTCCTTTCTTTGTGGAAAACACTTTGCTGCTGATGATGAGATGATTTCTGCTGCCAAGTTGTGGTTTGAAGGAGAGTCAGAGGACTTCTACAAAACTGGCCTGCAGAAGTGTATTGAGAGGTGGCAAAAATGTGCCATTTTGTCTGGTGACTATGTTGAAAGAGTGTAATAAATACAAGGTGTTTGTTTCATCCTTCTATCAACTTCTGGGCGAATACAAATATTTTTGAATTCTGCTTCCGTTGTAAATTTCTTTTAAAAGGTGTGTGCCTGCTCCAAATTGATAATGCCCTTATGCATTTCTCACAAGCAGCAGTGAGGTGTGCCCATGAATGTGGGTTTGAAATATTGCCGCACTCTGCTTATTACCCCCGACCTTGAACCCCAAAATTTCTTCCTCTTTCCTGCTGATGAGGTGATTTCTGCTGCTGAGTCATGGTTTGGAGGACAGTCAGAGGACTTCTATAAAATTGGCCAGTATATTGAGAGGTGGCAAAAATGTCATTTTGTTTGGTGACTATGTTGAAAAAAGAGAAGAGCAATACACGGTGTTTGTTGCAACCTTCTATCACAAGTAATTCTGGTTGAATACAAATCTTTTTTGAACCCCCCCCCCATATAAAAACTAATAGGCACATTAGTGTGATTTTGAACCTTTCCAGTAGAGAATTCTTTTATAAATTTTTAAATTCAAAGTTGCTTCCAGAGTTAAAGTTACTAGTCATGTGGGGGTCAACCACCACATTTTTAAACTCATAATAACATTCTAATTTAATTTTTCCCCTAGGGTAACATTATCTAGTTTGTAATTCTAAAATATCAATGTAACCCTGCAACACTGAAGAATAAAAAGCAGATGCCACTTCAGCCAGTGTGTAAATAAACACAATGCATTTGTCAGTCATGTAACCAAGTGTGACTTACTTGTAAACAACTTGTTTGTTGCACTCAAGCTTGTTTTGTAGTGCTGGCTACGTAATGCATCTGCACACTGCAGTGAAACCACATTTACACGTACTGTGTTGACAAATCAAATTTTTGCAACAAACTGAATATGAAAATGTTATTTTACATTTTCAAACTTTTAATTTCACACATTGCATTAAGACTCACACTGAACACTTAATTTTCACTGTTTGTCATGAAACTTTTGCTAGTGACCACCTGCTATTTGATGGGGAACTATTAAGTCTAAAAACAGGCTGTCATAGCAGTGCTAAATCTGTTAGGTAAAGCCCATTATATAGGGAAACTGAAAGACTAACCAGCTTAACGAAAAACACTTTTACAAGTGAAATTAAAACTTTAGTTCCTTGATACGTAAGTTCAAGAAATTTACATACACCAAACTACCTGGTATACTCAAGCTGCTAAACTTTTAGCCAATTGCTTATATTTTTGGACTCACTTTTGAAAAATGAAAAATTATAAGCCTTAAAAAAATTATTTTAACTTATGCATCCCCAAGCAAACTATTTTTATCCAGATATTTATCAAATTGTCCTTCAAATTTTCATAAGCCTTACAATTCCAAAGGATCAGAGATGACAGTTTGTATCAGTAGATTAGTCTTTGATTAATTTATTTAATTAATTTAATATACAGAAGTTAATCAAAAAGAAATTTAAAAATTTAATTTTAATTCAGAATTTAATTATCGATGGACCATCCAATATCATAGCATGAATTTGATTGATATTGACTGTTTTGGGAAGTCAGCATTATACGAAATTTAACACTAACAAGTAAAGTAATTGATAAACATAGGTATTTTCACCCTATTATATGACAAGGATCAGTGAACATACACTTGTAAAGGGCTTAATGCATAATAAAAAAATGATACATACAGTGGTATACTATGAACTATGTAAGTAGTTTAAGTTTGTTAGTAACAAAGTTCACTGGTTCTTTAGTTATCCATTTTCATTTAGACTTTGAATAACAAATGTTTAAAGATATATAAAGGTGATATTTAATATAACTTTTACAATTTATACTTTCTATATATAACTGTCTCTCTGAGAACAGAACTAAAAATGATACCAAAGGCCATAAATAATTCTCCTAGCAAAAATTAAAATCTATTGATTTCTGTTAATAGTTTTCCTTTAATTCAAATTCATAATATAGGATGGATCCAAAGAGAAGTAATATATCAGATCCAGAACAGATAACTCCCCTCAAGTTCCAGTCTAAGTCTGGAAAAGTGCTCCATCATAGCACGTGCAGATCTAGACATTTCATAACAACTGTCATTTATAACCACTATGTATTCCATTTTCATCATTTAATCACATCTTCATCTATTATAATAACTTGTCCTTATTGATATATTACTCCAAATGCTCATATGGGACTAGGGCAGCCAACAGTCCCGATATGGCTGGGATTGTCCCGATTTAGAACTTCAAGTCCCACTTCCCAATAATACCATCATGTGTCCCGATAAGGGAGGAAAAAACTGTTAATTTATTGATTTTACATATTTTTAATTAATTGTTATTTTAATTTATTGGAATCTAATGGGTGTGTTAAAAATTAATTCTAATAACAAGAGAAAAATGAGAAAGTTTAAAGGCATTTTGTTCGTCACTGAGTAAAGAAGAAAAGAAAATGTGTGTTAATAAGAAAATGTGTATTAATAAGAAAATGTGTCCAATTTTTCTCAAAATATCCAGAGGCAAATAATTTGTTTCAAATTGTAAGCTCCATATTAAGCATTCCACATTCAAATGCTTCATCAGAAAGAGTTTTCAGCTTAACAAAAATTACTTGGCTGAAAGAGAGAAACCATCTTTTATTAGAAAATTTAGAAACCAAACTTATGGTGAAAGAAAACCATAATATGTCCTGTTCAGAATTTAAAAACTTTAAAATCTTCAGAAGGAGAAGAAATTGTAAAACTAGCAAAATCTGAAGAAAAATATATAAAGTAAAAGTAGTCTTCCTCACTAATTTTAAAATAACTGTTATAAATAATATTATAGTTTATATAGGACAAATATACATTAACAACAATTATATAACAAATAAATACTATGATTGACTGATTGATAAAAAATGTACTTTAATTGTAATTTTATATTTTTCTTTTACTTTTTGAGGGAAAAAAATGCTATACTACACATTTTGTTTCAAGTTGTCCCACTTACCAATTTTCAAAATATGGTCACCCTGTATGGGACTGTATCAAAAGTTTTAATAAAATTTAAGAAAGCTTATTCTATGTATCCAGTTTCTATACAACAACTTCATGGTGGTAAATTTGGTTGGTCAGGAATGCCTCCCTTTAACAAATCCATGTTATTATTACTTTATAAGCCAATTGCTATTCATATTAATATTATTATTATTGCTCTTATATTATTTTACCCTGATTGGAAATTCCACCTCGTGACGGGTACCCAGGGTGGTGGTTGTTATGTCTGGTGTTACTATTGGTCGAGGAACTCTCTGACTATCCTACAGGTGTTCAAGGATTGCAACTTTCTGGAGTTCCTTGTAGGTGTTCGCTGGGAGACCTATTGCTGCTAGGCTGTTATGTAGGGTCACTGGCACCATACCTGTGGTTGACACTATGATCGGGATGGTCGTTACTTATTGAATATGCCACATCTCTTTGATCTCCTGTCTTAGGTTCGTGTACTTCCTGATTTTTTCCCCATGGGTTTTCTGCATGTTGTCAGTGTTGGGTACCACTATATCAATCAGATAGGAAGCTTTTTCCTTCTTGTCCACAAGAGTTATGTCTGGTCTGTTGTGTGGGATTGTCCACAGTGCAGCTTGTGGGTTGGGGTCTCTAGTACTGGCTGGGGTTTGTACTTGTAATACGAACTCCAGTTCTTTCTTCAATCAACTGGCATTTCCTTGCTAGATTCTGATGTATTATGCTGGCTACCTGGTCGTGTCTATTAGTGTACTCAGTCTGGGTGATCACCTTGCATCTCACGGTTATTATTATTATTATTATTATTAGCCATATGGTGCAAGGAAGCCTGAGGCTTATGCTGCACCAGCCAAAAAAAATTCCCAAGTTATCCTGAGAGAGAGAGAGAGAGAGAGAGAGAGTCAAAAGTAGAAAGGAATCACCAAGAAAGAGAAGAATGATGATATCCAGCTCAGGACCCTGGGTGTGCCAAGCCCATACTCACCAGATATCATATAGTATATCTTTCAAATATGGATTCCATAACTTTCCCTAGCACTGATGTCAAATTTATGTCTGTAATTGCTCATTTTAATGTTTGAACTGCCTTTGTAAATTGGAGAGACATTTGCATTTTTTCAATTTGCTGGAACACCCGAGTCAAAGGATGTTCTCACTATTATAGCTAAAGGTCTGATTACCTACTTTGTTGCTTTTTAAAATAACTGGATAGATTCTGCCAGCATCAGGCACATTCTTTACTTTTAGGTACAAAAATTTTTCATCTAGCTTCCTTTCAGTTCTCATAAGAGATGTGGCATCATCATCAGCCATTTTCAATCCACTGCAGAATGAAAGCCTCTCCAGCAACTTTCCAGTTCCTTCTGTTTTGAGCACTGGCCATCCATTTACTCTACCCACAAACTCATGAATTCATCTATCCATCTCCACCTTTGTCTTCCAGGTTTTCTTCTAGCTCCTCTTGGGTACCATTCTGTTATTTTCTTAGTCCATCTGTCATCATGTCTTCGAGATATGTGTCCTGCCCAAGACCATTTTAGTTCTTTAGTTTTGAAAAGAATGTCCTTTACTTGAGTTTGCTGCCTAATCCATGTGTTTCTCTTCTTATCTAACAGTCTGATTCCAAATATAATTCGTTCCATTCTTCGCTGTGTAGTTCTCAGCTTCTCTTCCATTCTTTTGGTGAGTGCCCAAGTTTCACTTCCATAAGTCATGGTGGGGAGTATACATTGGTTCATTATTTTACATTTCAGACAAACTGAGATATTGCTCTTCAGTATGTGACTATATT
Source organism: Mastigoproctus giganteus (assembly GCF_048544385.1). Classification (NCBI taxonomy): domain Eukaryota; kingdom Metazoa; phylum Arthropoda; class Arachnida; order Uropygi; family Thelyphonidae; genus Mastigoproctus; species Mastigoproctus giganteus. The sequence continues at coordinate 236,216,011 of NC_143577.1, forward strand.
TTCTGAATGCTATCCATCCAAAATTTATTCTTTCTCTTGACTTCCAGCCATTTATCATTATTACAGCTGATGACTTGTCCCAGATAAGTATACGACTCCACCTTTTCAATTACTGCTCCTTCAATCATTATATCCCTTTCTATGGCATACTTATTCATCATTACTTTTGTTTTAGCCATATTCATCCTTAGTTCAAAATCCTTACTAACTGTGCATAACTGATTAAGATTTTCCTCTAATTCTTTGGGATCATGGCTTATGACCACAATGTCATCTGCAAATCGTAAATCGTTTAGGTACTCTCCGTTCACATTGACTCTTTTCTGCGACCAGTCTAATCTTCTGAAAGCTTCCTCAAGGGCAGCAGTAAACGGCTTCGGAGATATTGTGTCTCCTTGTCGAACTCCTTTATAGATTTTAAATTTGCTACTCTCTTTGTCTAGTCTAATAAAGGAGGTAACATTCTCATATATTTTCTTCAAAATCATAATATGTGGAGTATCTATGCCTTGTCTTTCCAGTGCCTGAAACATTGCCTTATGCTGTATGGAGTCAAATGCCTTTTCATACTCCACAAATGCCAGGCATAATGGTGTTTTATATTCATTTGCTTTCTCCATTAGCTGTGATATTATGTGAAGGTGATCCATAGTTGAGAATCCTGTCCTAAAGCCAGCTTGCTCTTTCGGTTGATTCTCATCAAGTATTCTTTCTAATCTGTTAGTAATGACCCTTGTGAGCAACTTGTAGATGTGGGATAACAAGCTAATTGGTCTATAATTTCCAATTTCTGATTTATCTCCTTTCTTATGCAGCAAAACTATGATTGCATTATTCCACTGCTAGGCGTCACAACTTTTCTAATGCACTTTGTGAAGAGCCTTGCCAGTTTTTGTGTTGTCTCTTCCTCCCAATTTTAACAACTCTACAGTAACTTCATCTTCCCCCGGGGCTTTCCGATTCTTCATTTTCTTCAATGCATGTTCTACCTCATCAGGAAGAATATCGGGTATGTCGTATGTGTCGCTAATTTTCAATCCATCATTCCCTTGCTCCTTGTATAATTCTCTACAGTAGTCTTTTGCTATTTGAATTATGCCTTCTCTGCTGTTTATAAGTACACCATCGCATTCTTCAGTTTCAGTATCATTTGCCTTTCTGTATTACTGCTCATGGCTGCTGATTTAAATCCTTTGTTTTCCCTTAATGCTTGTTCTACTTTTCTTGTGTTAAATCTTCTTATGTTCTCTCTGAGTCTCTTTCTAATGGCTTTGCATAACTCAGTATACTCAATTTTCTCTTTGTCAGTGTTTATCTTGCTCTTCATTTTTCGCCTTCGGTTCATCATAACAAGTGTTTCTTGACTAATTTTTTCTTCTTTGGATTTCTTTTTCCCTATAGGTTTCTTGGGCTTTATCACTTTCAGAAAGTTGTAATATTCCTCGTCGATATCTTGGTCCTGAGCAGTCTGCAGAAGCTCAAACTTGTTCTTAAGTTCCAGTACATACTGCTTTTTCTCTTCCTCTGTTATCTCAAAGACCCCTGTATTATTTACTCGAGTTAGTTTTTTCCTTTCCTTTCCTACATCTATATCAAGTGTACATCTTACCATTCTGTGATCACTTCCAACATTTACCTTATTCAGGACGGTAACATCATTCACAATATATCTTCTGTTAGTGAGGATAAAGTCTATTTCATTAGTTGTTAATCCATTTGGACTCTTCCATGTCTACTTTCTGTTCACCCTTTTCTTGAAAAAAGTGTTCATTACTGACAATCCTTGAGATTCTGCAAATTCCACAAGTCTTTCACCAATTCCAAAATTTCCTATAGTTACCCTTTCTGCGCTGTTTTGTCTTTTTCAAACCTTAGCATTGAAGTCCCCCCATAATAATAGTGTAGTGGGTTTCTGCTCATCTAGAAGACTCAATTTCGGTGTACATTTTTTCAACCTCTTCATCATCATGGCTCAATGTTGGTGCATAAATCATTATAACCTAACCTTTAGCTTGTACCTCTTAGAAATCTTGAGTATTAGTCTTGACACCCTCGGTGATGTACTTTTGAATTCCAAAATGTTGTTTTTTAAATCTTTATGGACCAGAAACCCAACTCCACCTTCACTCCTTTCACTGTTTCCATTGGTGTACAGCAGATTTCCACTTGATAAACTTATATAAGTGATTCATTTCTTCTTCTTGTTTCAGCCAAACCGATGATATTCCAATTCACATTTTCTAATTCCTTTTCCAGCTCTGATATCCTGTCTTCACCCACTGATGAGTGATCTTACGTTGTAATAGGCTAAATTCAGTTTCCGTGCATGGCAGCCCGGTCGTACCCAGAGATTCTTAGCACCCTCTGCTTCCACTCTGATCCTCTCGATGCCGTAAGAAAGGGAGTGAAAGCTGCTGGGGACTGAGGGCCATTTGTTTTGTTGTGCTGTCATATGCTGGAGGGTTTGGTCTTTTCCTCTTCACGCTGACCAGGCATCTTGAAGAGAACCACTCTACACATTCATTGCCACCTAAGTGACGTAACAGGGCTTACCATCGAGGTGTGCATGAGCAGGCCAACTGGACTTCTCCTAAATCTTCTGTAATAGACAGATATTGGATCCATCAGTGTTTTAGACTGAGTGTCTGATAACACACAGGATATCTGTTCCCCTCTAAGCCCCAAGGTGTGGCAATAAAGTTTAAATTAATGCTACAACAGTTTTGTTGTAGCATTAATTTTCTGTGTCATGATTTAGCAATATAGAAACAAATATCAAACTTCTTCAAATCAGAAAAATCTCAAACAGAAACATGAAATGTTAAAACTGTTTATGATGATTAAATGTTAAGGCATACCAGCATGTCTGAATGGTATGTGTTTCAAAGACGGACATGAGGATGTTTGTGATGACTCAAAAGTGAGCATCCATCAACCTCTCAAAATGAGAACAGAGTTGCCAAAATTCAGGAAACTGTGGAAAGAGATCGCCATTTGACCCTCAGAATTATAACTGATGAGCTGGATAAGAATAAGGAAACAATTTGTCAAATTTTATGTGAAGATTTTGAAAACAAGGTCTGTGTGAAATTTGTGCTGCACAGCCTCATTGATGAGCAGAAGCAATGAAGAGTGTTGTCATGCAAAGATTTAATCCAGACTTAAGACAATCCAAATTTCCTCAATTGTCTTGTCACCAAATTGTCACAATTTCCTTGACTGTATTGTCACTGATTTGTTGAGTGTTTCAGTACAACTCAGAGACAAGGCATCAACGCATGCAGTGGACTTCAAAACCATCACAAAGGCCCAAAAAGTTTCGTTTATAGAAATCCAGCATCAAGACGACACTGATCATGTTTTTGAACAAACAGGGTGTGATTCATAAGGAATTTGTACTTGAAGGGGAGAGAGTCAATACTGTATTCTATGTATAGGTGCTTCAAAGACTATTTGAAGTGCATTTCCCAGGTGAAGTCACAATTTCATGAGAAAGGCAGCTGACTCTTGTTGTACAACAGCACCCCTGCACATTTCACACTTGTGAAGACATTTCTGGTAAAACATGGTATTGTACAGATCAACCACCCACCTACTCTCTTGATCTAGTACCAGTAGACTTCTTCCTTTTTCCCAAGATGAAAACTGCCCTCAAAGGGAAGACATTTCAGGATGTTGAGGACATAGCGAAAAATGTAACTGCCAAACTGAACATCATCTCTTTGAATGCCTTCTTTCACTAACTCTTTTCAGAAACTTTTAGAATGGTGTAATAACTGCATTCAATCAGGCGGTGATTATGATGAATAAAAATAAAACCATTTTTGAGCTCCTTCACTTTGTGTTCTTTTTATTGAACAAGTCCAAGAAGTTTATTGCCAGACCTCATAACATCTTTTAACTCCCAGTCATTTTAAAGACTACTGCTATCCTCATAAAAAAAAAAAAAGTGTACATGAACAATGTTTTATTTTATGTAAAAACATCTTTGACAAAAATCAAAACCATTAAAATTTTTAAAATTGAACAGCTAGAACTGAAGTTATGAATGATGCAATGTTTTATGCTCACACCCTCTACTGAATCAACATTAGTGTCATTTAGGAAGTGACGTCACTTGCATCATTTCCATCTCGCATTTTCATTACCAATTGGTTTTATTTCAAGCTGAAAAATTTAGTAGGTGTAGCCAAAGCTGTTTTCACATCAAAAACTTCACATGTGAATTAGCCATACTGCTTTTCATATTAAGAGGTCCGGCATATTTATCCCTTTCCTTCTAGTGATAACATAAGCAAATGATTCTTTGCTATTTTTCTTTATGGTCTTAGCAAAAAACTTTTCATAATCTGCTTTAGTATGCCTATCCCCCCTCGGAGTAATCTGATTACAGAATATTTACAGTAAGATTCAGCTGTCCCTGACAATTTATAATCGTCCCATGCATTTTTCTTCTCCGCCATTAAGTTCATCTGTTCATTTGACGATGATTTTAATCAAAACCTCAAACAATATCCCTTCTTCCATAGCTAAATTCCATCTATTTGGAGTCAGCTTTTTGAGTCGTCCTATGCCATTCCTTCCTACCTTGGGTCAAGTCTTCTAACTCCACAAGCTTCCATGTCTCTTTCTGTGACTTCTATCCATGTCTTGTTATGTTGTCTCCATCTTCACTTACTCTCCACCCACAAATTCAGGATCCTATTTAGAGGTTCATCCTGATCCTTTCCTTTACATGTCTGTACCGTCTCAGATCTCTCCTCTTTTACTTTATCTCCAATTGTTGCAACTCTTATGCTTCCTCTAATACAGTGGTTCTCAAGTTTTTTGGCCAAAGTACCCTCTAAGATTATCGTAGGAACAGAACGTTAAGGGGCATTTTTCACTTTTGTATGTATGTGCTGTATTATAGTGGAACCAAAAAATAATCTTTACTCTTAAAATTTTAAACTAAAAAAAATGTAAGTATTATTAAGACTTCAAATTAAAAAAATAGACTTACTCGGTGAATCTAACGAGAGACATTGCTGTGGCAGATTTTCAACAATTTTGATGAAATTAGGTGTCAAAGCTGATAACTAATAGTGAATGCCTGCTGAAGCGTTAAGTCTGTTTCTCTTTTTTGATTTTTGTGTCACAATATTTGTCAAATCCACATTCACATAAATACGTCGTCACAAATGGTAAAAGTTTATGAACTGCTGTTTGCAATATTAGGGAAAGAGTCTAACAAACTAGCCCAGAATGAAGGCAATGGAACACTAAAAAATTTTTCTCTTGGAGTGACACATCACAAGAGATATCAAACAGTTCTTTTGTAGATAGGACAGAGGAGTTTCAGTTTTTCAAGAAAGGATTAGCTGTCCACCTGTTATTTTCAGTGTCTGTATTAATAGGAAAATATTCTTAAAAAAGAGATCGACAGCTGTGTGAGGCAGTCAATTAGTGCTTTCTGTAAGTTTGGGTCTGTGGACATATTTTTTTTTTCAACAAGACATGTAGGAAAAGTATTGAAGGTATCATATTGTCATGTTTCAGCTCTCTTTTTCCAAAGAATCATTTTATCTTTAAATGCAGAGATTTTATCATTAGCTATGAAAAGTGTCATGCTTTTACCTTTTATGATCAGCAACACCACAATTTCGGAGCACAATTCAAAGACTCTTGTCAGCACTATCTCAACTCAGCCGATGTACTTCTGTGCAAAAGAGTAAGCAATCTAGTCCCTGGCTGTTTCATTGCAAATCTAGTGGCTTAAATACAAGGCTTTTCTTCCAAATCTGACAGAAACGCCTTATATTTTAAGCCACCAGATTTTGCATAATTGACAATTTCTATTAGTGTCTTAAAAATATCTTTCAGTTTTCCAAGCATGTTTTTAACAGCTAAATTTTCCTCATGGAGTTCACGGTGACTATTTTAACAGGAAGGGTGTTACACTTCCAGTTGAGTTCCTGAGCGCACAAAAAAAAAAAACCAAATTTTTTCAAGAATATCAGCTTCTGTAGTCATGGTTTTCAAATCATCATATAAGAATGTCTTCACACAGCTGACCATTACATAAGTATTGAACAAATACCAACAGCACAACTAGGCTACTGACATCAGTGCTCTCATTGAGTTACAAGGTAAAATAAGTCAAGTCTCAATGATTTATTTCAAAATGTCTCATCAACCAAGAAGGTTTCATGTAGTTATTGCCGAGTTTCTGTTCACATATTAAACACAGAGGGATTGACATACAGGTTAGTGCAATCGCATCATTTTTATACGTAGCAAACTATCCAAAGTAGTAAGTGACATCGTTTTGATTATACCCCATATTGTGAAAACCTTAACAATGAGTTGCCATGAGTTGCCACTGCCTCAAATAAGTAATGCTTCACCAACAGAGAAGACTATTGTTACTTATTCTTGGCAGAACTACCATCCAGACGGCACCATTTCAAGCCTTTTTAGTCTCTTCGGTGGGTGGGTGGGCAGGTACACAGGTGTTGCATTCATGATTATTCAGTTATGAAGTATAACTCCTCAATATGACAGATGCATGATGGTGCATCTCTCATACTATGTGTAGCAATTTAGATTAAAAAGTATTCTTGGGCAAGAGTATGTGGAAGTTTAATGACGTATGGTTAATGCAATTGCATCATTTTTACATGGAGCAAACTACCCAAAGTAGGTAAATGGCATCGTTTTAATTATATCTCATATTGTGAAACCCTTCACAACAAATTGCCATGATTGTTGCACTACCTTGAATAAGTAATATTTCACCAATGGAGAAGACTATTGTTACTTATTCTCGCCGTCGTTTTAATTATATGATATAATTAAAACCAGGGCTATGGAGCCAGAGGTTTCTATGGAACTGGAGCCAGTAAAAAGAAAACTGGCTCCAACTAACTTGGTCAGTCATAATCATGAGGGTGACACATATGTCATATGCTCTGATGCTTCATGGTGTAGTTTTCATTTCCCTGTTCTTTTTGTTTGCTGCTAATAAAAATGAAAAAAAGTGCTTTTTGTTTACTATGTTTTTTTTTAATGTCTAAACCAGTGAGTGGTTTTGGAATAATGCACATTTTATTTTTTCAGAAATGTCAAATGTCTGGAAGCCCTCAATGATGAACAAAGGATCTAGAACAAGTCTAATGTATTTGAATACTTTATGGTCACTGAAGATGATAAATACTATATTTTCACATGCCAAATGAATGACATTGATGGCAAGATTTTGACTTATGAAGCAAAAATTAGTAAACCTTTAACCAATAAGACCAATATTTCAACAAGAGCATTCAATTTGAAGCATCACATAAGTTGTAATCATCCTGAAGTGCTTAAGAGTACAGAAGAGGAAGAGAGACTCAAGCTTAACAAGGCAAGCACTTCTAGTTTTTCATCATCAAATAGTAAAGTAAATCAATCAAATATTTTAAAAATATTTTGTTAGTCAAAAAGTCACTGTATCCACAACAGCAAATCAATTCAAGAATTACATTATTGAGTTAGTGGTGAAGAATTCTTTATCTCTGAATGTCTTTTTTTAAACCAGCCATGCTTGGTCTGATAGGAGAAATGGCTCAAAAATTCAAAATTAGTTTGGATAGAAGCAGCATTCGAAGTTTTATAATAGAGAAAGCAAAGGAAGAAAAGTTTGCTCTTATAAATGATCTAAAAGGATGTTTTGTATATTTGAAAATGGATGCTTGTTTGTTATTTGGTTTTTAGGTGCATTAGCAACTAAGGCTATATTGCTCCGGGATATGCGGTGGTCATTCCCTGACCTTTCCGCATCCTCCGTATTTGGTGGTGACGAGCTAGAACCCCGGTCTAATCAAGAAGCGTGTGCTACGCACTGCTACTCCTACTGACCTGGCTACGGAGGCGCCTGAAAATGGATGCTTGCACACGTTGTGCAATAAACATTTGATTTGTTGATGCCAACAATAAAATCATTACACGTACATTAGCAGTAAGGGATACAAAAGCCCAACATACAAGCGAGTACTTCATCAACTAGTGAAAGATGTTCTGCAAGAGTTTGAAATAGAAAAAGAGCATGTATTGTGCATTGTGACTGATCATGCCTCCAATATGATAAGTACCACTGAGAAGTTAAATAAAGACCAAGAGAGAGGTGATTCAATAACAGATGATGAAAGTGAAAGAGATGAATCAAGTGGTGAGAATCCAGAATTAGAACCTGATGATAACGCAGAAGCAGAACTGGATTTAAGTGACTTCATGGATGAAATTTCAAGCCTCTCCAGAGTCCAGCACATGCACCATGATGTTCATACTTTACAGCTGGCAATTCATGATGGCTTAGGAAATAAACATGCAACTGCCTTGTAAGTAAGGTGAGGCAGGTTGTACTAGCTGCTAGAAAGCCAAAAATAGAAGCAATAATTAAACAGCGTGCTGGAAAAGTAGCAATTTTGGATCAAGCTACTAGGTGGGGTAGCACATATATGATGATGGACCCTTACTGGAACTGAAACCTATCCTTACTGACATTGCCAACCCTGAAGTAACACTAACAGAAGTACTGGGGGACCAGGTGTAGAAACTTAAAAACTTTCTTTACCAACCAAATATCACTACAAAGATAATTCAAGGTGAAGACTTTACAGCCACTTTACCATATGCCACAACAGGAGAAGAAACAAACACAGTAAACAGTATCTCTCATCCCATTATCCATGTCATATTTTGTTTACAAAAGAAAAGTTGAAAGGTTTTATTGATAAAAAAAAATCTGCGTGTTTGTGTGTGCTGCTTCGTTAACTATAACCACAGATCTGACAGGAGACTGATTCTTGTGATATTTTGGTGACGTCATCAGTCAGCACATGAGGGCCTGGTCAGTTCCTAAAGGAATGGAAGTCTCTGATCTACTGCCTTTCCAAGATATATGGTCCCATAGCTGAAGGTATCATGACCTCTGTGGAAGTTAGGAAAAAATAACTTTAGTGGGAAATAATGTAACATTAGCTTTTTACAGATGTTTATTAACAGATGGACAACAAAGCAAAGCAAAGGAAGCTTTATGTGATATAGCACTCAGAATAAGAAACCCTCAAGAATGCTCAGCCGCAGAAGATGAAATACAAAGCAATCCACCATCACCATTATCATCTAATACTAATTCTGAAGAAGAGTTTGATTTTGAAAAGATTATTAACAAACAGCATAGCTCAAAAACACTGTTGACTGGAATTAGAAAAAGGTGTACCACATGTTACTCCTATTAGTACATTGACTAAATTCAAGTTAGAAGTATTAGCATCCTTCACTGAAGTTGAAAAAATTGATCGTCAATCAAAAATGTCAGTAAAAGATGCAATATTATAGTACCCTAAAATCACACAAGATGTTGCGCAACTGGTGGTTGCATTGCCCCCTACTCAAGCCAGTGTAGAGTGTTTATTTTAAATTGTTTCCAATTCATAATTCATTCATTTTTGTTCCTTTTTTCATTCAACTAAAGGTCAAATTAACTGTGTATTTTTAACCTATAATGTAAAATCATTCCAAGTGTTTCCATTTGTCAATTGGGTATGACCTTTGCTCACTTCAACCGTTCAAAACTAAATTAGGATTTAGATAAATTAAAGGAGCTGAAGCCAAACATTTTATAAATTAAAGGAGCCGGAGACAAACATTTTATAAATTAAAGGAGCCGGAGACAAACATTTGATAAATTAAAGGAACTGGAGCTGGAGCTGCAAAATTTTCTTCCAGCTCCACAGCCCTGATTAAAACGATGCTATTTACCTACTTTGGGTAGTTTGCTATGTATAAAAAAGATGCAATTGCACTAACCCATGTCGGTAAACTCCCACATAGCTTGAGGCTCTTGCCCAAGAATACTTTTTAGTCTAAATTACTGCACACCATCTCTCACATTGAGGAGTTATACTTCATAACTGAGTCGTCACGACTGCAACACCAGGGTACCTGCCCACTCACCGAAGAAGGGCCAAAAAGCCTTGAAATAGTGCCGTCTGGGTGATGGTATCCACTAAGAATAAGTAACAATAGTCTTCTCCGTTGGTGAAGCGTTACTTATTTGAGGCAGTGCAATATCATGGCAACTCATTTTGAAGCGTTTCACAATATGAAATTTAATTAAAATTATGTCATTTATCTACTTTGCGCAGTTTGTTAAGTTTAAAAATGATGCAATAGTACTAACCCGAACATCAGTACACCCCCACATAGCTTGTTGCCCAAGAATACTTTTTACACAGAGGGATTTCATTCTGCTCATCGCCACAATAATAGAAGCCATATTTCAAATATTCATTTGGCTAAGGTAAAGAAAGCCAACACGAGAAATGTCAGATAACTTATGGGGAAAATTAGTTTTCCCGACACCGGACCCTAGTGCTGCTCATTTGGTAGACAGATAGCAGGTGTAATCGGTCTGGAGCCGAAATTGAGAAGGATATATTGATTGACAGGTAGGAATGGCAAACAATGAAATGACTGGTGGTGGGCACGACAGATGACAAGCTACTGTGTAGTCATTGGTTGGCATTATAATTTGTATTTATGAGTAAAGAACGGTAAACAGGTAATAGTAGCGATGAATCTTTTAAAGATGGAAGAAATTTGTAAGGAAAATAAAACACTGGTTGATTTTTTGATGAAACTAAATTAATAAAAGTTTTGTTCTGTTCATTTTTATGTTCTTCATTGTTTTTTTCTCATTACTAAAAGCAGATTTTTGGAGTTCATGAGTGTTTTTACTATACTGTTGATTTAGGTTTGGTTACAAAGAAAGGAAAAGGTTTTTTTATTTTTCATTATATTTCTTAAACTGACCTTAAAAATAAAAGTACAGTAATAAAAAATTAATATTTCGTTAATAAACAATTTATGCACTAGTCCACCCATGATTCTAAACAAAAAAGGTTAGGTACCCCCTCCATTTTGGGAGAGGTTCAACTCCCATGGGATTCAAGTAGAGGTAACCTGACCTTTTTTTGCCAGTAGGGCATATTATTGAACAAGAAAATAAAAATACAGTCATAAAAAAATTAATTTTTTATGAATGTATTTCTAAACCGATGTTATCGTGTGTTGTGTTCACGCACCAATCAGCACATTGTTTACCCAGTCTACCTGTCAATCAATATATCGTTCTCGACTTTGTTCCAGACCGATAACATCTACCATCTGTTTACCAAGCGAGCAGCGCTAGAGTGCCATATCGGGAAACTAATTTTCCGCATAAGTTATCCGGTGTTTCTCGTCGTTCTCGTGTTGGTTTTCTTTACCTTCGTCATTCATTTTGATAATGTCGTCGCTTTGTCTGGTTCTTATCTGGAGCTGATTTTGAGCAAATCAGCTCCAGATAAGAACCAAACAAAGCAACATGACCATTCTTTTTTTTTTTTTTTTTTTTTTTATGAAAACCCCAAACACAAAAGGTATCAAAACCTATAGTACTTAGTACCGTGCGTGGGTTGAAGGAGAAGTATGGGGAGAGGAGGATGCCGAAAACTTTGCTCTAGAGACTAAACATGGGTTTCACCACTTCAAGCCTCCAATAAGCAAAGTGGTGGTCGCGACTTGGTGAGTGGTCACGGTCACACTCACACATGGTCTATCATATTGGACTGTTCTTGACTCGTCTGCATCTTCTCAGGATTTTCTGTTCTCATGGTAGAATTTAACTTTCTTTTTGTTCCTCTTACTAAAAATTTATCCAAGATTGAGTAAATTTTTAGTAAGAGTATTAAGTATGAAATAAAAATAAATAGTTATGCAGAAAAAAATCATCACATCGCTCCAGCACAAAATCACAACGCACAGCATTTCTGAGAATTACCCACCATCCAAATATCGGATGTGGGTGCACGACTGCAAAGTGCTTTACCAACTGCACTGGGACCCATGGTAATACAGGCCCAACTGTTCTCCCCACTGCCTGAGCTGCGGATTTCAGTAGATAAAGAATGCACACTCTGCAATCGCACTGCCACATCTGATATTTAGCCGTAAGTCCGAACTTCTGCTACCCCCCTCCTCATTATAATAGAAATAGGAATATCATAAATATGCATATATCATTTAGAATCTAAATGATATATGCATATATCTAACTCTAATCATCCAATTTAACATTCACATTTCTGATAAATGCAACCTTAACATGTCACATGCAGTAGAAATGCAATTCTTGGCGTTCTGAACCATATAATATATCTGGCCTCACCACTGATTTATAACACTTACCCTTCAGCCTAATTGGAACTCTTCAATCACCTCACTTATATCTCCACTTCAACCATCTGCCATAAATTCTTTTGGTTACATCCTCATCAATATCCCCATCACGTTACATTACTGAACCCAGAGATTTAAATGAATTTCCCTGCTTCATCACCTCCTCTCCTATGATTATTACATCATCTTCTTTATTCCCATCTCCAAAATTGCATTTCAAGTATTCTGTTTTAGCCATACTAATCCTCAATCCATTCCCTTTTAATACCTTCTTACGATCTCCAGTCTTGAATGAAAGACTGAAAAACTGGAAGGTATTCTTTCTGGTGGCCTGTGACCAGGTTACAAGTTTGCAGTAAACCAGCAATGCATGTATAGACCTGTATTTAACGGCATTTACATGTATGTGCTATTCCAAGCATGGGGATCATCATTGGGTAGGGTTGCAGAATGTAGCTCAATAGCTCAGTGAATTTTACTTCCATCTTTGCATTAATGAGATGCCAGAATTATAAACACTCTATTGCATAACATAAACTGAACAGTACTGAAGCAACTGGGAGGAAGACTCATCATAGTGGTCAAAATTTTTAAATGAACTATCTATATCAATGTATTAGGGAAAATACTAGGGGCAAGAATATTATGGACCTGATCAACAATGATCCTGATAATATGAGTATAAGAGGGCTGGCAGTACAGGAACCCTTGCCTGGGAAAGACCATGGAGTGCTAAGGTGGTTCATGACGAGTGGAGTTTCAGCTGTTAAAGGTTAGTGCAAGAAAGGGATTTTAATTTCCATTTTAATTTTAATTCCAAATACATATATATATATATATATATACCTCATGCCGAGAACAAGGAACTGGCTAGCTTAATAGAGCAAAAAAAGAAATGGGACATTTAGTGATACTCAGTGATTAAAATCAGAGAAACATGTATAGGAAGGTCTGTAATAGCAACACCGAAATGGTTAGGCTGACCAAGACTGAGTATGAGAAATCATTAAAAAAAAAAAAAAGTCCCATCAATGATTAATTGAACTGCTTGTAGAAATATACAAGCATTTCAATTAATTTCAAGTTTTGATGGAGTCCCATCAATGATTAATTGAACTGCTCATCAATGATTAATTGACATAGAAATATACAGATTATAATTCCACTGTATAAGGCAAATGCGAGACTGTATTTGGAATACTATATCCAGATATGGACGCCACACAAAAAAGAAGGCAGAGGTTCCTGAAAAGGTTCAAAAAAATAATGCACCTGGTGAGAGTGACTTAAAGGCACCAATACAAAGAGAGACTCAGATTATGTATGCCACAGAACTTGGTAACTAGGTATGTTACAGGAGATCTGAAGTTTATAAAGCGCTGAGAGAGGACAGTAAAATGAATGAAGGGGAATTCATTAGCATCATTCAAAATATTAAATGATGCTAGAACCAAGGGTCATAAATTCAAATGGAATTTATTACAAAGGGAATTATGGACAAAGTGGTAAACGGAGCTTTCCTTTAGCCACTAAATTGTTAACACTGAAATAAGTTGTCTTCATGGGCAGTTGAGACCAGTGTTTGGTAAAAATTCAAAGGTCGGCTGAATCAGTACTTACAGGAAGAAAGAAACACACAATATACTGTTTTTGTTTTGTTTTTTTCAGTAAAGACCTCTAGCTTCCTTATGCTGTATGGCCAATACTAATAGTAATAAGTTAATTTAGGACTGCTGTTACTGAAATGTAGAACCTCACATTTTCTAATATTTGTCATTTTTCAAAAACACACAAATTCAGATTCCATTTTCCAAACTATTTGAAAAATAGAACCTAGGTCTTGAAACTAGGTTCAAGGTTTAGGCCTAAATAGATGTCAGATGAACTAATGAGACATATGGCAGAGAAGAAAAATTCATGGGATACATATAAATTAACACGTGACACAGAAGCCTATGATAGATACAAGTTGATTTGTAACCCAGTTACAAAGGAGGTTAGGCAGGTGAAGGCAGATTACGAGAAATCTTTGGCAAGGGATGCAAAGAAAAACAGCAAAGAGTTCTTTACTTATGTAAACTCTAGAAGGAAGGGAATGAATCAGATTGGTCCACTTGATATTGATGGTTCAACTGTTGATGATCCTGCTCAGGTAGCTAACAAACTAAATGAATATTTTGCATCGACATTCACACATGAGGAGTTATTCAGCGAGGGGAATGCCAGAGGTATATTCAACTCTGGCAGTAAGCTAGATAATCTTGTAAAAACTGAGAGTAAAATGGAGGAGACATTGTTGAAGATAAACACAAGAAAGGCACCTGGGGTATGATGGGATCTATCCAGTTATATTAAAGGAGGCAGCAAAGGAAGTAAGCAAACCCTTAGTCATAATTATGAGAGCTTCCTTGGACTCAGGGGAGGTACCCATAGAGTGGAGATGTGCAAATGTGACCCCAATTCAAAGGCTGACAAGTAATTACAGACCTGTGAGTTTAACTTCTGTTCCAGGAAAATTAATGGAGGCACTGGTTAAAGAAGCACTACAGGAACATCTAGACAAGACTTCAGTTATAGCTCGGACACAGAATGGTTTTGTTAAGGGAAAGTCTTGCCTGACCAATTTCATTGGATACTATGATGTGGTCACAAAGGAACTGGATGCAGGGAATAACTTTGATATTATATACTTGGATCTTTAGCATTAGCATTAATAGAGGCATTTGATGCAAGAAAGCAAGCTTATGCCGCATCAGACAAAAAAAAAAACCCCACTTCACCCCTCTGTTCGTTCAAAATACCTGTCCAGCTGAGCCTTAAATTTATTTAGGCTATCAACCTCCACTACAAGGGATGGAAGTCTGTTCCACCAACCAACCACCCGCTGGCTAAAGGCAAATTTCCGCACGTCTATCCTACATCTGTCTTTCCTCAATTTGAATTTATGCCCTCTCGGGTGATTATTCTGAGCTAGAGGAAGAATCCCATCAGCATTGAGCATGCTCAAACCATTCAAGGCTTTATACACCTCTATCAGATCACCTCGCTGGTGCCTAGTCTCCAGACACTGTAATTTGCAAAACTTAAGCCTTTCTTTGTAAGAGCACCCCTTTGTTCCATTCACTAATCTTGTTGCCCTTCTCTGTACTCGTTCCAGCAGCTCTACATCCTTCTTGAAATGAGGCCTCCAGACCTGTATACAGTACTCTAGGTGTGGCCTGACCATTGCCTTATACAAGGGAATAATCACCTCCTTATCCCTGCTAGAAAAATTCCTGTATATCATTGACAATACTCCATGAGCTACTCTTGCAGCCCATCTGCACTGGTCAGAGAACTTCATATCTGCCTGCACAACCACCCCCAAGTCCCTTTCATTCTCTACCACTGTCAGTGTAGTACCACAGAGTTGATACATTGCTCTGGGGTTGCTGTTTCCCATGTGTAGTACTTTACATTTGTCAATGTTAAACTTCATTTGCCACCTCTCAGCCCATCTGCTCATCCTTTCCAGATCCTGTTGCAGCAGCAGCATAGTGTCAGTAGTGTCCTTGACAACCCTGCCAACCTTTGTATCGTCTGCAAACTTGGACATTAAGCTTGATATACCATCAGCAATATCATTTATAAATACAGAAAACAATAATGGACCCAACACTGAGTCCTGAGGGACTCCACTAATAACATTAGTCCACGATGAGCAGTGTCCATTGATTACCACTCTCTGTCTTCTCCCCCTCAACCACCCCTTTATCCATAGCAGCAATTTGCCTCCAATGTCACATTGCTCCAATTTGTGTAGCAGTCTTCCATGTGCAACAGTATCAAAAGCCTTTCTAAGATCCAAGTATATAATATCAAAGCTATTCCCTGCATCCAGTTCTTTTGTGACCGCATCATAATATCCAATCAAATTGGTCAGGCAAGACTTCCCCTTAACAAAACCATGCTGTGTCCGAGCTATAACTGAAGTCTTGTCTAAATGATCCTGCAGTGCTTCTTTAACCAGTGCCTCCATTAATTTTCCTGGAACAGAAGTTAAGCTCACAGGTCTATAATTACTTGTGTCAGCCTTTGATCCTCCTTTGTGAATTGGGGTCACATTTGCACATTTCCAGTCTATGGGTACCTCCCCTGAGTCCAAGGAAGCTCTCATAATTATGGCTAAGGGTTTGCTTACTTCCTTTGCTGCCTCCTTTAATATAACTGGATAGATCCCATCCACCCCGGGTGCCTTTCTTGTGTTTATCTTCAACAGTTTCTCCTCCACTTTACTCCCAGTTATTTCAAGATTCTGTAGCTTACTGCTAGAGTTGAATACACCTCTGGCATTCCCCTTGCTGAATAACTCCTCATCTTAGAAAGACTTTTGATACTGTTGCACATGAAAGACTGTTGCACAAATTGGATCAATGTGGTATTGGAGGCAAATTGCTGCTATGGATAAAGGGATGGTTGAGGGGGAGAAGACAGAGTGGTAATAAATGGGCACTGCTCATCGTGGACTAATGTTATTAGTGGAGTACCTCAGGGTTCAGTGTTGGGTCCATTGTTGTTTTTTGTATTTATAAATAATATTGATGATGGTATATCAAGCTTAATGTACAAATTTGCAGATGACACAAAGGTTGGCAGGGTTATTAAGGACACTACTGACAGTACGCTGCTGCAACAGGATCTGGAAAAGTTGAGCAGATGAGCTAAGAGGTGGCTAATGAAGTTTAACATTGACAAATGTAAAGTACTACATATGGGAAGCAGTAACCCCAGAGGGACGTATCAACTTTGTGGTACTACACTGACAGTGGTAGAGAACAAAAAGGTTTTGTTATTTTATTATTTTTTTTTTTTTTTAGGAGCATTAGCAACTAAGGCCATCTTGCTCCGGGGATATGCGGTGGTCATTTCCTGACCTTTCCGCGTTCTCCGTATTTGGTGAACAAAAAGGACCTGGGGGTAATTGTGCAGGCCGATATGAAGTTTTCTAAGCAGTGCAGACGGTCTGCAAGAGCAGCTCATGGTGTCTTGTCAATGATATACAGGAATTTTTCTAGCAGGGATAAGGTGATTATCTCCTTGTATAAGGCAATGGCCAGCTCACACCTTGAGTACTGTATACAGGTCTGGAGGCCTTGTTTTAAGAAGGATGTAGAGCTGTTGGAACAAGTACAGAGAACGCAAACAAGATTAGTGAATGGAACAAAAGGTTGCTCTTATGAAGAAAGGCTTAAGTTTTGCAAATTACAGCATCTGGAGACTAGGCACCTGCGAGGTGATCTGAACGAGGTGTATAAATCCTTGAATGGTTTGAGCATACTTAATGCTGATGGGATTCTTCCTCTTGGTCAGAATAATCGCCTGAGAGGGCATAAATTCAAATTGAGGAAAGACAGTTGTAGGAAAGATGTGCAGAAGTTTGCCTTTAGCCAGCGGGTGGTTGATTGCTGGAACAAACTTCTGTCTGTCGTTGTAGAAGTTGATAGCTTAAACAGATTCAAGGCAGAACTAGAGAAACATTTGGAGTGAGTGGATGGGTGAAATGAGTAGGGTGTGCCCTTGCTAATGCTAAAAAATAGTGCTTGTAGGCTTTTTGCAGTTTTTTTTAATAGTATTTTATTTTGAGCTCATTCTTCAGTGTGGCCGTGTGTCTCTTTGGGCAGAGCCGTGTTCACTTTAAAGAAATAAAATCCGCAATCTGTCGATTGCGGATTTTATTTTATTTCTTTAAAAATTAATATTACTGTTATCAAACTTGGCTGTATTTTTTCGTACTAGTTTAGATCTGTCGATTGCGGATTTTATTTTATTTCTTTAAAAATTAATATTACTGTTATCAAACTTGGTTGTATTTTTCGTACTAGTTTAGATCTGTCGATTGCGGATTTTATTTTATTTCTTTAAAAATTAGTATTACTGTTACCGAACTCTGAGTCGACAGAGACAGCCTCTCTCGGTTGATTTTCAAAATAAAACTTGGAAATAGATTCATTTCGTTGTTTGGTCCGTGAAGGAAATATATATATGTGCTAGCATATACTTTTAATTATTAAAAAAATAATGATGAGTAGTTTAATTAGATATAACGGAAAGCAGCAAATACCTTCATCCGACTCTCTTTCGTCCACTTCATTTTCTCGCTCTTGTTCAAAATCGTTACTGTTTTCCTCTTCAGCTTCCATTTCACATTCACTCATGCTTACTGAAAAATGTTATGGTACAACAGCAAGCATGTGAAGTTTTACATCCTATATATCTCACTTGATTTCGTTATATTCTGATCCAGGTAGACTGTACTCCATTTCATAATGACATTCCTAATTTGAATCGGCATAGTTATCTAATATTCAAAATTTAACACGAATACTGTAATCAATGGAGAACATGTGCGGTAAAACCACATGAATAACTGAAGCAGTGATGCAACATTTTTGTACTGATAGGAACATCGTCTCTTTTTTGGCGTAAATCATTTATAACAAACAAAATTCAGCGTTATACTAAAACTACATTTGTAAGGCTAACCGATCCCAATACATAAAAATCCAGTTTCCCGCACATGAGGATCAGAAAAAATCAAATTTACATGGCTACTGCCACCTATATTGATGAAGACGCCAACAAAATTGACAAATTAACACTAGAACATGAAACTGATAAAACAATTGCCTTCAAAAAAAAAAAAAAAAAACTTTGTAAACTTTTCCAATTTATTTATACCACCGAAGAATATCTGTAATTATTTAACTTTAGATGGGAATTTGATCAAATAGAGTAGCGTCAATGTGTAATATTAAGGCCATGTTATTAAGCCCATAATAATATTATGGGCTTAATAACATGTTTTGTTATGGGCCATGTTATTAAGC